>NC_139841.1:27503188-27650688 GCF_963691815.1 Echiichthys vipera
CGTGATGGCCAATTTATTTAACCAGTTAAAAATACGATAACGAAGTGAATCAAACTAACAAAATAACAACTGATTTATGTCTTAATTTCTCAATCAAAAACACTTTGAAACAGTGACATTTTGAAGTTTTGTTTTTCAATTAAAAAACATAAAAAAATGCCTGAAAAATACCATTTTTTAGATAAAAGCGTTTTTATTTTATTCTAAATTTCTTCTCAATCAAAATGCCATTATTTGAAGTTGCACTGACACTTCTTTCTTTTATACACGTCGTGTTTTATTGATCTTCTTTTATATTTTTAAACATTTCTGATATTTACCACAGACAAATGGACGTAGCGTCTCCGTCGAGGTCCATTCTCTCAACTTGATCCAATCGTCCTCGCCTACTCGCCATCTTGTCAGACTTTGACTCCGCCTCATTTCCTCTTACCAAAAAAGGGCATGTATGTGACGTTGGGGGGAGGGGCGTACGTCCATCTGGCTGACGTTTACCTCCGAGGAGAAGTGAGGGCCAGAGGCTAGCTGTCACTCAAGAGGCCACGCCCCTAATTATTCATAAACTTTAACCTCCAATAAAATAAAAACTAGCCCCTCCCCCTCAGTGTTGTCATGGAGATCTGAGCTAAACACACAGACTAGAATGTTCTTTTGTCCTTAAACAGGTTTAATGATGCTGTGAAAACGGCCTGTTTAACATGGGGCTCAATGAGAAACTGCTCTGTTATGAAACCTGCCCCTAGTGGACACTCAGAGAACTGACGCTGACGGAGCTTCCTGATTGGATCAAACAGGAAGTCTCTGTGGTGGGGGCTTTGTATTTACACGTATATGTGTTTGTGTGTTTGTTTGTTCTGTGTTTCAGTTGTACAGAGCGTCCGTGTTGTTTGAGGCGATCCGTCATGAGACGCAGCACAGCACGGATTACAAGCTCTCTCTGTTTGATCTGCAAACCAGCTCGTACCAGGCTCTCCAGAGAGTCCTCGTCAGCCTGGGTGAGCTAACCGCCCTCGCCGTGTGAACCCCCGAGCCTCGTTTTCTCGTTCTCACCTTCCCTCTCTCATGTTCACACACGCTCTCTCTCTCTCTCTGTTCCCATTAGTGACGCACTAATTATCACCTGACGTCTGAGTGCTAATTCAGTCCTTCTCTTCTCTTCAATCTCCCTCCATATTCCTCTATCCTTCCTCCTCCGTGTGTCGTCTCAGGCCGGCACGATGAGGCGCTGGCCATAGCGGAGCGAGGGCGGACGAGAGCCTTCGCCGATCTCCTGGTGGAACGGCAGAAAGGAAGTCAGCAGGCGTCGAGCACTGACCCTTACATCCCCGTCACTGTGGAGCACATCCTGGAGACGGTCAACGGGCAGAGGGCCATGGTCCTCTACTATTCTCTGGCTGGAGGCTTCCTGTACAGCTGGCTGATCTCTCCGGGGACAGGTACACACACACACACACACACACACACACACACACACACACACACACACACACACACACACACACACACACACATTATTACAGTTGTCGTCTGCGAGGCCGTACAACGACAGCAATCATATGCATACAGTTAAAGGTTGAACATGTAGAAAGAGCAGAACAGCTCCATCTAGCGTCTCAAGATCGTCGTCGCAACAACAAAAAATAAGTCCAGCAGTGGGGTTGCCAGGTTGGTCAGACCCGGCCCTGTAGCCTCCAGGAGACCGGCGTCTGTTTGAGTCTGTTTGAACCCGTCTCCTCCAGAAAACCACAGCATAAAAACAAGGCAACAGACTCACCTGCAGTTGCATTTTACCACGAAAGGGGTCGCTAGAAACAGGATAGCTGACAGATTATGGCTTTTTAAGAGTACTTTTTGTCAGTTTTCCAAGACTTTAATTTACAGGACAGACAGGAAATGGGGTGAGAGGGGGGGGGGCATGCAGCAAAGGGCCGCAGGTCAGAGTCGAACCCATATATGGTGCCTCGAGGACCTTCAGCGTCTTTACATGGGGGCCACTGCTCTAACCACTGAGCCACCGGCCGCTCCGGATTGTGTCTTTAAAGTGGGACTTTGGACATTTCTTGAGTGGAAGTAAACGGTTCAATTTAGCACCAAATCAAAAGCTGCTGCAGCAACTTCTGAGACATAAAAGAGCATGAGAATGGCATAAACGCCCATTATAATAACATTATATGGAGTCTCAACTTTCAAAAAGGCCACAAAAACACACTTTAACACACTGGGACTTCCCTGAGCGCTGAAGTCCATGAGAGTGCGATCGAACGTGTTTATTGCTGTGACATTTACCGAGCGCGCCCGTTCTCCTCGCTGGATGAACCTGTTTCGTTTTGGGCTCCCTGTGATCTTTCTCCTCTCGCGCCGTCCTCAGGCCGAAATGTCAGCCATGTGTGAACTCCTAAACTAACCGTCATGAGGACTTTTGTCCACCGGAGGGAATAAACCTTTGGATATGAATCGCTTTTTTCAACCTTAATGAGTGACGTGGCCTTTTCCTCCAAGACCCCCCTGAAGGGAGCTTCCTGATCACTTTTATCACAACACCGTAGCCTTTAAGATCCGCTCGCCGCGAGAGTTTTAGACATTTAGCCTCGTTAATAATTTAGATAGATCCCAAAATCAGCCCTGCACGCTGACTCTGGAGCAATTTGGTTTTACAGCGCTGCACGAACAGCTTTAATGTGGATCCTTGTGCCAGTTTTTCTAATTATTTCACACCCCACACTTAGACACCTTTAAACAGTACACACACACACACACACACACACACACACACACACACACACACACACACACACACATACACACAGTTCAGCGAGCACTAATTCACTCATGTTCTTCCTGAAATGCAGGTATTGTGAAGTTTAACGAGGTGTATCTGGGGGAAAGTGGAGTGGAGGACTTCCAGGACGGCGGCGGTGTTGGTGTTGGTGGTGGGAGCCCGCAGGGTGGAGGTCCTCTGTCTCTGGAGCAGTACATCTGCAACGCCAGAGAGGCTCTGGGAGTGGACAGCCACTACAGCAGGTTTTTACTTTTCCTTCAGTGATAGAGTGTGAGGTGGTTCGATTCTGTCATTAACAACGTAACTCACCCACGGATGGATGACTGAACGGGTCAACTGGGCACTGGTCCAGGGGCCCAGAGAGTCAGGGGCCCTGACTCATAAAATGTTGCTGAAAAAACTCAAATGATCACAAAGAGATGCTGAATAACCAAGTAAACAAAAATCGACCACAAATGACCAAAGAGAGACAAAAAATGACTAAAGGGATGCAAAACAGCCACAAAGATATGCTAAATGACTGAAAATAGATGCAAAACCACCACAAAAAGATGCAAAATGACTAAAAATAGATGCAAAACAACACAAAAAGATGCTAAATGACTGAAAATAGATGCAAAACCACCACAAAAAGATGCAAAATGACTAAAAATAGATGCAAAACCACCACAAAAAGATTCAAAATGACTAAAAAACTCCCTAAAAAGCACAGTACCATCACAGTGAGCATGTGCAGCGTCACAGAGCTGCAGATTCTTGTGACCGTACGTCGTCACTAAAACTCAAAGTCAGGAGAGAGAGCTTAAGAAGATGGAGGAGCCATATGCTGCGTGTCATCCATCTTCCTTTCCTCCTGCTCTCCGCTGCCATATTCCCTTACACTCAATTATCCCGCCCGCAACTTCAGGCCTTGGTTGGCACCACTTTGTAAATCACTACCATGTGTCGCGTCAGCAAACGTTCCCCCACACAAACTGTGGCTCAACTTTCTGAGGGAAGCACTGCAGTGGAGTTACTGTAGCCAGCAGCCATGTGTTGTGTCTGCGGCGTGGATGGATGACTGAACTGTGGCCTACCGGGCACAGGCCCAGGGGTCAGGGGTCAGGGGTCAGGGGTCAAGGGTCCTGACATAAAACAACCCTGAATGAAGAGATGCTAGATGACCACAAATGCACACAAGATGATCAAAAATAGATGCAAAACAACTATAAAGAGATCCAAGATGACTACAAAGAGATGAAAAACAACTATAAGGAGATGCAAAATGACCGCAAAGAGATGCAAAATGACCAAAAATAGATACAAAACAACTATAAAGAGATCCAAGATGACTACAAAGAGATGCAAAACAACTATAAGGAGATGTCTGCAGATCGTGGTGACTGCCACAACATGTGGGTCATGTTCGACATTACTATAGATATTGTTATAGTTACTGTTACTCGCTGGCTGCTTGCATCTCTGGAAGTGTGTCAGTCTCTTTGTCTTTTGTCTATCTTTGTGTTTCTCTCTCTCTCTCTCCTTTTCTTCCTCCCCAACCGGTCAAGACAGATGTGCGTCCTCCACAGAGCTGGGTCTGTCCGACGTTCCTGTCTGTTATAGGGAAGGTTTTCGTTGCCACCGTACTCTACGGGGGAATTGTTGGGTCTTTACCTACTCTGTAAAGTGTCCTGAGATAACTTTGGTTATGATTTGACACTATAAATAAAATTGAATTGAATTGAATAGATGCAAAATGGCCACACAGAGATGCAAAATGACCAAAAATAGATGCAAAACAACTATAAGGAGATGCAGAATGACCACAAAGAGATTTAAAATGACCAGAAATAGATGCAAAGTTACTCCAAAGGGATGCAAAATGACTAAAAATAAATGCAAAACATCAATAAGGAGATGCAAAATGACTCCAAAGAGATGCAAAACTAGTATAAGGAGACAAATTTTCCAAAGTGACAATAAATAAAGACTTTCTATTCTATTTTGAGTTATTTTACACTGGTTTTGCCACTTTTACTCAAGTAAACCATCAGTGCACTGACATTACAGTGTAACAGTGTCACTGTTGAGCTAAAGCTACAGTCTCATCACTAATCTCTAAAGTAATAAAGGTAGCATGAGAAATATGTTCACGTATATCATACAACACTGAAGTAACTGGTTTTGTTGTCGTCCTGTGAATCAAATGTAGCGTTATTGCAGAATACTGGAGATAACTGGTGCAGTAACCACAGTGTGTGTGTGTGTGTGTGTGTATTTGCGTCTCCTCGGCAGAGTCGGTTCCAGCAGCGAGACAGAGAGTGAAGCCGGGGACCTGTTAGAGCAGCAGTTTGAGGAGCTGAACAACAGACTGACCTCAGCCACCGACCCCACGGGATACCTCCGCATGGTGTCCCGGAATAACCTCTGCAACAGGTCGGTGCCGCCGTCAGGTCCAAATGTAATCTTACGCAACACCGGTTTGAGAGCAAAACCTGCAGAACGCATGACAGCACCGTCGTTTTAGTGCTCCGTATGTGTGTGTGTGTGTGTGTGTGTTTAATGAGCAGGAGCTGTCAGAGCATGACGAGTCTGTACAGCGCCACAGTGTCTCCGGTGAAGGACAGCTCGTCGTCTCCTGCGTACCGGCCCAGCAACACCGGCAAACCTCCCCTACGGGCCCTCTATGACCTACTCATAGCACCAATGGAGGGGGTGTGTACGTCCACAGACGCGTGTTCACGGTCCCGTCCTTCCGCTTTATTTTGTTGTTAACCGTAAATGCTTTGGTTTGGTCCTCAGGGCCTGATGCACAGCAGCGGACCCGTGGGCCGACACAGGCAGCTGGTGTTGGTGCTGGAGGGGGAACTGTACCTCATCCCCTTTGCCTTGCTCAAAGGCAGCTCGTCGAATGAGTACCTTTATGAGCGCTTCAGCCTCATTTCCGTTCCTTCCTTAGGCAGCCTGGGAACCACAGTCAAGGTACGCACATCCACTTTTAAAGCCGTCTTTATCCGTAGAGGGGTGAGGGGGGGAGACAGGGGGAGACAGGTGGTGTTCACCGTCTGGAAGCTGGGAACTTCAGAGGAATTTGAGCGAATTTCTTCTCTTCATTAGTCAGAAATACAAGTTTGTGTTGTCCGTTTCATGCTCTATTATATCTCATAGGTTCCACAGAGTTGTTGCTATATTTAACTCTTATTTTACATTTTTAGAATTAATCAAAAGTGTTAAAAAAGCTCCAGAATCCCACATTCAGACCCACAGACGTTTCCACTAAAGGGATGCAAAACAGCCACAAAGATATGCTAAATGACTAAAAATAGATGCAAAAAGACCATATGGACAAAAGATTATAGCATAAATATGCAAAACTATTAAAAATAGATGTAAAATGACCACAGAGAGAAACAGAACAGTGACATCAGAACGTAAAATGACTAAAAATAGATGCAAAACCAGCACAAAAAGATGCAAAATGACTAATAATAGATGCAAAACCAGCACAAAAAGACGGGGTGGTGGGTCTGACCCTTCTTTGGGCAGCCTGGGAACCACAGTCAAGGTACGCACATCCACTTTTAAACCCGTCTTTATCCATAGAGGGGTGAGGGGGGAGGCAGGGGGAGACAGGGGGTGTTCACCGTCTGGAAGCTGCGAACTTCAGAGGAATTTGAGTGAATTTCTTCTCTTCATTAGTCAGAAATACAAGTATGTGTTGTCTGTTTCATGCTCTATTATATCTCATAGGTTCCACAGATTTATTGCTATATTTAACTCTTATTTTACCTTTTTAGAATTAATCAAAAGCGTCTTAAATGCTCCATAATGCCACATTCAGACCCCCAGACGTCAAGGAGCAGCAGAGACAAACCCACGCTGTGATTTGGGATCAAAACCTTTTTTCACATTTGTAGATTTTCTCTCGTTTGTGGTCGATTGTGTGTGTTTTGTCACTTGTGTTGTGTTGTGTGGTCAGAGAGGCTCTTATTGTGAAATCCATCCATCCTCTGAACGCCCTCTCCTACTGCCAATACATGAAAATTCCCCTTATAATATTTGTTTGACCCACAGCCTCAGCCTCGTCGCGGGGGCCCCTTATTCTGCTCAGACGGAGGTTCTGTGGCGGCAGTGGTCGGGGCTCCTCGCCTGCCCCCCTCCGTCATGGACCGCTGGTTGTGGGGCCCCTTACCTTCAGCCCAAGATGAGGCTCTGTGGCTGGGGGAGCAGCTGGGGTGTCATCCCCTGACCGGAGCCAACGCCACAAAGGAGCGCGTGCTCGCCGCTCTGAGTCAGGCAGAGTGCGTCCACTTTGCCACTCATATATCCTGGAAGCTCGCCGCTTTGGTTCTCGCCCCCAACCAAGAGCACGCTGGGGGGGAGGGGGCAGGCGGGCGACCCAGGGAGAGGACGCAGTGCGGAGGGTCGACGGCGGGCGAGGCTGCGGGTCAAGATGGAAGGATGAAAGCTTCGTTTGCAAAGAATCCCAGCAGCCCGGAGAGCCTCAGGGGAGCGGATGAAACGAGCGAGGACGGGGAGAGTGTGTGTGACGCGGAGAGTGTGTGCGACAGCCCGGCACTTCACGACTTCCTCCTCACTGCTGCTGATGTGCTGGACCTCTGCCTGAGCGTCAAACTGGTGGTTTTGAGGTAAAACTTGTTCTGCAGATTTAACGTTTTACAAAGCCCGTTACGTCTCCGCTGACCCCTCTCTCCTCGCCGCCGCAGGTTGTACCCGGAGTCCAGCAGCAGGGTGACAGCTGACGGAGTGGTGGGTCTGACCCGAGCCTTCCTGGCTGCAGGGGTCCAGTGTGTGTGCGTCTCTCTGTGGCCTGTGCAGATAGCCGCCTCCAAACTCTTCACGCACGCCTTCTACACGGCGCTTCTCAACGGCACCAAAGCCAGCGCAGCTCTGACCGAGGCCATGAAGACTCTGCAGAGCAGCAAACACTTCTCACACCCCTCCAACTGGGCTGGTGAGCAAACACCCGTGATCGAGGGTCATAACAGCAACGTAGAGCATAGACAGCAACATGAGAGACTAGGGAGTAGTCAGTAAAGTGTATAAGGAAGATATGTGAGAATTACTGCATGTAAAATGCCTGAAATGCAGCAGAAATTGATGTTATATGTAATGATTTCTTTCTTATCTGTTCACATTACAGTAAGATGTTTGTTGAGCTGCATTCATGCCCGACATTCTGCGTCACCTCCAACATTAGTCCAGTCATTTAATGATAAAAGGTTAAACAAATTGCAACAGAAGCCAACTCAACTGGTTTTGTGTCCTCAATATGTGCTGAGTAAGGGAAAAAAGACCCAATTATACCCTATTTATCCGGGGTCGGGTCGCGGGGGCAGCAGCTCCAGCAGGGGACCCCAAACTTCCCTTTCCCGGGCCACATTAACCAGCTCTAACTGGGGGATCCTGAGGCGTTCCCAGGCCAGTGTGGAGATCTAATCTCTCCACCTGGTCCTGGGTCTTCCCCGAGGCCTCCTCCCAGCTGGACGTGCCTGGAACACCTCCCTAGGGAGGCGCCCAGGGTTCATCCTTACCAGATGATCCTGAACCACCTCAACTGGCTCCTTTCAACGCAAAGGAGCAGCGGCTCTACTCCGAGTTCCTCACGGATGCTGAACTTCTCCCCCTCTCTCTAAGGGAGACTCCAGACCCCCTCCTGAGGAAACACATTTCACACGCTTGGACCTGGACCTGGTTCTTTGGGTCCTGACCCAGCTTTCATGACCACAGGTGAGGGTAGGAACCAGGACTGTCCTGTAGATCCAGAGCTTTGTCTTCCTCAGCTCTCTTTTCATCACAACGGTGCGGTAGAGCGACTGCAGCTCCGCCCCCGCTGCTCCGATTCTCCGGCCAAACTCACGCTCCATCGTCCCCTCACTCGTGAACAAGATCCCGAGGTCCTTGAACTCCTTCACTTGGGGTCAGGACTCATTCCCTACCTGGAGAATGAACCATGTGAACAAACCATTTAAAAAAAACTTGATGTAAGTAATCACCTCAGTCATAGGTAGTCCCATATTCAGGTGAGGAACTTCCCCCTATTGGGATTCTCCTGGGTGTTTTTCCACTTACTCAGGACATATTGAGGATACAAAATCAGTTTCATTCTGTTGCAATTTGTTCAACGTGACCCCTATTTTGGCTTAAAATGACCGGTCTAACCAAAACAACATCATCTGGTGTGGAAATGTCTTTACTGTGTGTGTGTTTCCTCCAGGGTACGTGCTGATTGGCAGTGACGTGAAGCTGAACAGCCCCATGTCGCTAGTTGCACAAGCTCTGGCAGAGATCCTCCAGTACCCAGAGAGAGCCAGGGACGCCCTCAGAGTGCTGCTACACCTGGTGAGACCCCAAGCCCCAAGAACACTTCCACCAAATGAAAGTCAATGTCAGTTGCGCGCACAAACGTCAGGAGGCCCGTGTTTGAACTGCGTCTCTTTCTCTCTGCAGGTTGAGAAGTCTTTGCAGCGCATTCAGAGTGGCCAGTGTAACCCGATGTACACGTCGCAGCAGAGTGTAGAGAATAAGGTCTGTGTGTGTGTGTGTGTGTGTGTGTGTGTTGTTCTGTCTCTTTGTCTTTAAATGTCAGCCTCTGTGTCTCCTCTGTTAATGACCGTGTGCGCTCTCCTTCCTCTGGGGGAAGGTCGGCGGGGTGCCCGGGTGGCAGGCCCTCCTGTCTGCGGTGGGTTTCCGGCTGGACTTCTCTGGCAGCGGTGGTGGCCTCCCCGCGGCGGTTTTCTTCCCCACCTCAGACCCCGGGGATCGGCTGCAGCAGTGCAGCACCACTCTCCAGTCCCTGCTCGGTAACACGGCTTTTCTATTATTCAAAATGTCTCTCGTGTCAATCACGCTGACAGAGTAACGACCTGTTTAAGTCCCTCCAGGGACCACGACTCACACTGGATTTACATAAAGCTCATACCTCCAAAATAGATAGAGAGATAGATAGATAGATAGATAGATGGATGGATGGATGGATGGATGGATAGATAGATAGATAGATGGATGGATGGATGGATGGATGGATAGATAGATAGATAGATAGATAGATGGATGGATGGATGGATGGATGGATGGATAGATGGATGGATGGATGGATGGATAGATGGATAGATGGATAGATGGATAGATGGATGGATGGATGGATGGATGGATGGATGGATAGATGGATAGATGGATAGATAGATAGATAGGTAAGAGTACGGTACTGCAAATTTAAAACACTATATTACAACATACTCTGTGGATTTTAAGGTGCTAGATGAAGAGAGAAGTGGTAGATTTCAGAACTAAGTCACTTGAATGATGTGTTTCCTGAGCGTTGTTGTGCAGCGTTGTAGAGTCTGACGGCAGCAGGTAGGAACTGTTTCCCGTGCCGTTCTTTAAGCAGCGAGGTCGAATAAGTCTGCTGCTGAAGCTGCTCTGAAGCTCGTCCAGGGTTTCGTGGTAGGGAAGAGAGACATTGTCCGTGATCACCAGCAGTTTTGCCAGGATCCTGTGCTCCACCACCTCCTCGAGGGTGGCAACAACAGACCGGGCCTCCTTTATGAGTTTGTTCAGTGCGTCTTTTGCTTTGATGCCCGCGCCCCAGGACACCACAGCGAAGAAGATGGTGCTCGCGACAACAGACTGATAAAACATCTGAAGCAATCGAATGTCATGATCAAGACGTGAAATCTCTGCTTTAAGGTCGATTCATCGATAAGCTGTCAACTACTAGATTAATCGCCAGCTATTTTTTATAATCAATCTATTGTTTTAAGTCAAAATGATCTGATTTCAGCTTCTTAAAGGTGAATATGTTCTTGTTTCTTTCCTCTTCTGTGACAGAAAACCCGATATCTTTGACTTTCTTTGACTATCTTTGACTAAACAAGACATTTGAGGACGTTGTCTTGGTCTTTTGGAAACACTGTTCCATGTTTTTCACCATTTTATGGACCAAACAACTCCAACTCCCTTTAATGTTTCTTTACCGTTGTGTCCTTCCTCAGGTCTCACTCCTCAAGCTCTGCAGGCTCTCTGCAAACTGGTCACAGTATCTGAGGCCGGAGAACAGCTCATTCATAAGGTACCGTCATGTTGTGTCGTGGCTCAGCACTCAGTTAAAGCCCTAATGCAACAATGTTGAAATACTCCCATTACATCAGTAAAAGTACAGAAGGACTATCATTTGGTTTTAAATGTGACATTTTAAGGGCTGGTGGAGCTTTGGTTGCTAGCGCCATTCGCTGCAGTGACACAGAGCCAGTTGAATATTGGCAGTTATCACTAGCACTAGCTAGCTAACGTTAGCTTTGTTAGCGAGGTGCAACTGAAAAGACATTTCCAGGCGACCAAAATGTTCTAATGAAGTTTGATGAAGTGAAAACCGAGAGGGTCAAAGTCCTGAGACTTTAACACAGACAACACCCAAAACCAAGTTCACTTGTTCTAGTTTAATGTCCACAGTTGCCGTGGATACACTACTACTATACTAAACCTCTATCCTGATTGGCAGGTGGTCGTGTAGCCCCGCCCTAAAGAGTTCCCCTGCTTTCTGGTCTGTTTGACTCTAAATGGACCATCATTTACTAAATGAACATCCTGCTGATCTGAAGAAGACTTGAAACTAGAGACTGAGACATAAACTCATTAGGAAAATGAGGACACATCACATCTCACTCTGCTGTCATGTTTTATATCCAGCTACTGTGTTTGTTTGTTAGTTACCTCCCTCTTTGCTTATCAGAGCCCTCCATGCACCACATTAGCCTCATCATCAGGTGTCATCATCCATGCATGGCTGAGTGTGCGGTGACTCAAACCCAACAGTTACGCAGAAATAACCCCTAAAGTTTTGTTTCCTCTTTTTCTCAAACCCACCTCACAAAGGCGGTTAAAAGCATGGTGGCAATGGTAAGTGTCTCACATCGACTTGAGCTCTGAGAAGGTGGCACATCAGTGTTGACTCAGACTCAGACTCACTGGAGCCTCACAGTGACATCATGGTATGTGCTCCTCTCCGCAGCTTCACCAGGTGCTGGTTCAGCTGCAGTCGGGCGACAAAGAGCAGGACTTCTCACTGGCTCCCATTCAGGTGTCGATAAGCGTGCAGCTCTGGAGGCTCCCGGGCTGCCACGAGTTCATGGCAGCGCTCGGTGAGTCATGGGTAGAATAAACCAAGTTTCACTTTTATTTTATAATGAAACCAAGTGCAACAGACTAGAAAACAGCACATCCATGGAGGTTATGATGAGTTTGGAGGAAGTTTCCAGGCTATTCATCTATTTAATTGTCTTTTAAGTTCCTATTAATCAAAGAGTGAGTTAAAACAATGGTTATTGGTCATGTGACCCACGAATGAAAGCACTTGTACTTGTCTTTTTGCATATTATCCCAGTATCCGTGTCTGTGGAGACATTCGCAGGGTACATGTAAATAAGTGCGGGAACTTCCAACTTGAGTCGGGCTTGTACTAAGGGCAGAAGTGTAATAGGAACGTGTGTGTGTGTGTGTGTGTGTGTGTGTGGATTTTAGGGCGTACTCCCACTGTGCGTCCGTCCCGTGCCCCGTTCTTTAGGGTCCTTGTCCCCCCCTCCAGGCCCGTTTGTACTCACACTACCTGGGCCTCGGAGAATGCTTCTTGCTGCCTATACGTCATCACGCTGTAACACGTCACACGCATTGATGACGTCATGGCGATGCGTGGCTTTGTTTCCAGATCTTTCCGTAGACCTCAGAGTTTTTGTGCGTCTTGTCGACTGTTTTTGAATCTTTTCATCGACCAAATCTGCAGTAAACACTCCACCTCCGCATCACACCAACGTGAACCTTTCACCGCCATTTTTTTAAATGTCCGCGCATGGTCCCTCCTTCTTTTCACTACGTCCCAACAGGCGCACAGGAAATGACCTCAGAACCGCCGTAGGCCCTGTGCTCGTGCTCGTACATGTGCAAACGTGCTTTACAAAAGCCCACCTCTCTCAGACAGTTATGCGCGGAGCGGTTGCACTCACAATGGACAAATGCACTAGGCTTTAGCCGAAAAACCTGTTTTGGCCCGGTGCAGAAGGACAGTGTGAGCGCCCTAAGAGGACAAAGGCTCGCCTGCAGTTACATCTTTCTGCCAAAGAGGCCGCTAGAAACGACGTATCTCAAATCTTATGGAGTACAACTTTAATTTAAACTTAGTTATCTATTGAAGTAGCAACAACACACTGTAAAAGTCCTGCAACCTGTATCAAGAGTGACATTTATGGAGTGTGGACACCTAAAGCAGTCTATTTCACTTTAAGTATACGCTGTAGTTAGATTGTTTTTTGCTGCTTTACCTCGCTGTCAGACAGCCGTTCCTCCACTTTCCTCAGTCTCCCTCTGCAGAAGTTCTTCTTCTCTGGAGTCAAAAGCAGGAGTTAGAAATATGAATGAGCATCACATGGAATAAAAAGCACCTCGTGTTTGTAGTAAAGTAGAGCACTTGTGTCTGTCAGGGTTCGATCTCTGTGAGGTGGGTCAGGAGGAGGTCGTGCTGAAGACGGGAAAGCAGGCGAGCAGGCGCATCATGCACTTTGCCCTCCAGTCTCTTCTTGCACTCTTCGGTGAGAAAAACACACAACTTTCATTTTTTTAAAACTAAATCTATGCCTTTATACCAATGTAACCCCTCTGTTCCTCCAGACTCCACAGAGCTTCCTAAGAGACTGAGCATGGACAGTTCCTCCTCCCTGGAGTCTCTGTCGTCATCCCAGTCGGCCTCCCAGCCCCACTCCTTACCCCTCTCCTTTGGCTGCTACCCGCCTCAGCCCTCCTTCTTACCCCCCGTCTGCCCCGACAACCTCTCCTGCGACGCCATCTCCGTCTACAGCCTCAGCTCCCTCGCTTCCTCCCTCAGTTTCCTGTCCCGACCCGAGCCCGCAGGAAGCGACATCACCGGCCAGCGCTCCCACCTGCAGGATCTGGAGAGAGCTCGCGGGGGAGGCGGCCTCTACACCTCGCACCGCCACGCGGCCGGCCTGTCGAGGGGTCGACTGACCAATCATGCAGGAGGGTTATCAGGAGAAGGGGAGGACGAGGAGTACGAGGGGTACTCCATTATCAGCAGTGAGCCGTTGGGACGAGGGAGGAGGGAGTGTGACACGTTGCCTCTACCTGCGGGACACCGACACGGCAGAGGCGGTGCTGGGAGAGGGTCCGCAGGGGGTCATGGGTACCCTATTACAGTTTCCTCCAAGGGAAGCATCAGCACGCCGACGTCTCCGATTAAAGCTCCGCCGCCGCTGCCCCTGAAAGTTCCTTCTAGCCCCAGGCAGGAAATGTGAGTTTGATGTTGTTATTGTCAGAAAGATAGATGTGGTCCAGTTCAGACCAACAGTCATGTCGAGACCAGTTGAAACCATGTGCAGGTATGCAACGTTCTGAAACCGGCCCGTTCACACCAGTGAGACGGACGAGTCGGCACCTTTTGCTGCTGGACGATATTATCGATGCGGGCTGCTACGTTCGCCAATAGGTTTTTCCCCGGCATAATTGAGACATAGAAAAGCGTCCACAGGCAGCTCCGTGTGGCTGGAAACGCCTTTTTTAAGTCCAATAATTGTTCCTTTTTTAAAAAATTGAGACTCGTAACATTTGTTTTCATCATTGTGGAATTTTTATGAAGGAAATTGAGAGGGCAAAAGTCGTATCGGCTCCAGATATCAGCTCAAGAAAGTCAGCAGTCCGTATCTGTCATCGGCTGAGGCCGTTGAAAAAAAATCGGTATCGGCACGGCCCTAAAAAATCCATATCGGTTGATCCCTAAACTCTATTACATACAACATACAACATATTCTTTTTCTGATTCACTGCCTTGTTCTGGATTACGGCGCTCCCTCTCCTTATTTACTCTCTAGCTCATCTCTTTTCTTTCTCTCTCTGTCGTTGAGTCTCCGTCCAAAACTGCCGTTTCGACCAGCTGACAGTTCGTAACTAACCTGACCAGCGGGCTTAGCTACGAGCTGATTGGCTGTTGAAACAGGTGACATGCCTTACATTCTAAAACCAGCTGCTTGAGACTTGACTAACGGGGTTGCAGGCGACGCCGTCAGCCGGTTCGAGTCAAGACGAGACGGGTCAGTTCACGCTGCTGCAACGCTCACCTGCGAAAGGTTTCATCTTATCGTGAATCTTTGGTCTGAACTGGATTTTAGATTGAAATGCGATGAAAATCTTAGATCTCGGGCTCCTCCAACAATGCAAACAGTAAATGGAGCGTATTTATATGTTTCTGTAGTCTAGCACACAAGGTGCACCTGCTGATCAGGAGCGATTTATACATTCACACACGCACTAAATAAAACCTGAATCACAGGGGTTTTCATTGGAAACTGCACTCACAAATATTAAAACCTTTTAGGACATGTACAGGGCTTTTATTTTGAAGGTCTCCTCCCTCCCAGCTCTGTATCTGTTAACCTCTTTCATGTTTTATACATTTATAAGTGGGAATGCAACAGTTATGAAAGCTACAGGTCCTAGCATTCAGAGTCTGAAGCTAATTTGCTAGATGTGTTTGTTTAAATTGAACTACAATCTCCTCTTTTCCCAGCCCACCTCCTCAGAGGACCACCAAAGGAAAGGTCAGCAGCTCGGACTCGGACCAGTCGAGCACTGAGACAGACAGCACGGTCAAGTCCCAGGAGGAGAGGCAAGGGCCTGCGGGACAGATGGATCCCCAGGAACTGGCCCAGAAGATTCTGGAGGAGACCCAGAGCCACATGCAAGCCGTGGAGAGCCTGCAGAAAGCAAACATTAGAGGGAAGACTCTGAGGGGGCCTGAGGGGAGAGAAGAAGCGCGTGCCAGGCAGCCTTCTCTGTCGACTCCTACGACCCCAACTTTGACTCCCACTGGGGGAGCACGAGGCTTCCAGCCCTCTGAGACCAGTGCGTTCAGCAGACCGCCCAGTAGAGCCAGCCTAAGGGCTTGCTCCTCTCCTCTTTCCCTCTCTTGTCACCTTTCACCGCTCTCCACTTCTGTTTCCACGCCTCCCCCGACCCGGCCTAAACCGCCGTCCCGCTCCTCGTCGCTGCAGAAAATCAGCTCCGGCTACGGCAGCCCTGCTCGCTCCTCTCCTTCTTTATCTCTCTCTGTGAAAGAGCAAGCTTCACCTTTCTTCACCGTTTCCCCAGATGTGCACGTGCAGGCTCAGCTCAAACTGAAGTACCCTACCTCACCTTACACCGCCCACATCTCACCCTCCCACTCTCCTGCTGACAGCGCACCATCGCCAGCCCTTTCCTATTCCTCCGCAGGATCCGTCTCAGCCTCCCCCAGCCCTGCGAACACCCCCGAACTCAACCAGTCAAAGCGGGATACTAAAGTCCAGACCATTCATAATTTAAAAACCTTCTGGGCCAACGCTGGGCAGAAACACGAGGGGCCCTGCCCTGCTAGCTTACTCCGAGGTGGGAATAAAAAAATGAGTACAGTACAGAAAGATGTGTTGGGTTTGCTTAATCTCTCACCTAGACATGAGTGTGTCAGCAAGAACACAGAGGGACCCGAGGACCACAGCACTGACGACAGACCAAACGGTCACCATAAAAAACTGGACGCTAAACCTCCTCCGCCTCCGTCGTCCAACTCCAAAGGAAGCATCAAACTCCCCTCCGGGAATGGCTACAAGTTCCTCTCCCCTGGACATTTCTTTCCATCCTCTAAATGTTGAGAGGTGGGGCGTTCGCCGCGCTGACGTCGGAGCCAGAGGGCCGAGCTCCCGTCCCTTCTCGGTGTTTGTGCTTTGACAGAAGCTGTCCGTTTGTCAGCTCACACATTTTTTAGTGATACCTGCTGAAGACTGTGGGTAAAAAAGTGCAACCCCGTTTCCAAAATACCTGCCGAATGTGGTTTGGTGAAATAAGCAAGTCACGTCTACTTAGCGACGAGTTGCTTCAAAGCCTGTTTACGTGGTTCAGCGTTTACTCGTGCCGTGTGCACTCATGCACCTCATGCCATCACAGATGCTGGTTTTAGAGCCGGGGAGTTGGACGGTCCCCCTCTTCTTAAGGACGCTCCGTCCATGATTTCAAAAAATAATTTTCAGGACAGTTCATTCATTCATTCATCTTCAACCGCTTGTTCCTGTCGCGGGGGGCTAAAGAACGGCTAAAGAGCGTTTGGTGAATGAGGCCCATTGTTCCCTCAGTTTTGCACTATTTTCCAGCTCAGTCGTTCAGAAACACATATTGTATCCAGTCATGTTACCAACCTCCGTCGAGGCCCCTCACCTTCACTGCCACCGGTGCAACAGTGCACCCGACCCAAGTGGTTCCTCCTGCGAGTGGTGGGCCCGCAGGATGGAGAGGAAGGAGGTGCCACGTCACTTTTTCGGGCTGTGCCTGGCCGGGCTCCATGGCAAACCCGGCCACCAGGTGCTCGCCGGCGAGCCCTCCGTCTGGGCCTGGCTCCAGGCCCCGGGCTTCCACCGGTCTCTCTTCTTCTTCCCTGTTTGTCCATTGAGTTTTTGTGAACCATTCTTTGTCCGGCCCTTCGCCTGAGACCACTTTGCCATGGGAGACCCCACCAGGAGCACCAGGCTCCAGACAACACAGCCCTCAGGTTCACAGGGACACACAAACCTCTCCACCACGATAAAGTGATGGCTCCCTTATCGTGGTGGCATAGGAGGCCTCGGGGAAGACCCAGGACCAGGTGGAGAGATTAGATCTCCACACTGGCCTGGGAACGCCTCAGGATCCCCCAGTTAGAGCTGGTTAATGTGGCCCGGGAAAGGGAAGTTTGGGGTCCCCTGCTAAAGCTGCTGCCCCCGCGACCCGACCCCGGATAAGAGGTTGAAGATGAGATGAGATGTTACCAACCTGTTGCCACTCCACCTGCCGTCCCACCGTGTTTTAAGAGTATTCACACTTTTCCAGTCTTTTTGAAACGTGTTGCTGGCATCAAATTCAAAATGGCCGTATCATTTTCAAAAAACAAAGCCACTTGCAACATTCGACATGTTGTCTTTGTGCTTTTTTCAGACAAATACGGACTTCCTGTGTTTTCGCAGATCATTCGCAGATCATTCTGTTTCTATTCACATTTTTACAAACGCATCCCGACGTGTTTTTGGAAACGGGGTTGTTCTGTTTCATACTGACGGTGATTTTACACTACTTTTTATGTGAAGGGATGTAAATGTTTTGAATGTGATGACTGTGCCTTCTTCTGGAGAGAGCCGGAAAAAGACAAGTGTTGGCTTTAAAGTGTAATTCAGGCGTTAAAGTCATCCCATGGTGTTTTTCTGCACTTACATCAGATCAGCTATGGAGACAGTTTTTTTCCTGTAACAACTATTAACGTAGAAATCTGCTAGAGTCGCTAACAGCCGGACGTTGCTATCAGTGATTAGCTCGGAGCAGTACGGTGAAGGCATTCAAAGGTCTTTTTTAACCACTAATACTGCTGAAAATAACAGCAAACCTCTGCAGCAGCATGAGAAGAGTCCCTACACACAACAAAGCAGCAACAGCGTAGTTAGTGAAGCCAGAGTTTATTAAAGAGTGTTTTAAAGACTTACTTACTGGCCCCTGTACCAGCTCCTCTCATAGTAAAGTCCATCACAGTGGATTACCAAAGTCAATCCCAAAGGAAGGAGCCCATTGGTGCTTTGTTGTGTGTGTAGGGACTCTTCTCATGCTGCTGCAGAGGTTTGCTGTTGCACTCACACTGTCCATCCGTACCATGCCCAAGCACGTTTCACGGCTAAAGTCTAGTTCGTTTGACCAGTCTGAGTGCAGTAGCGGCACGCTTGCTGTCCAGGGCCCGTTTGGGAGAGGTGGGCTTTAGTAAAGCACGTTTGCACATGTACGAGCACGAGCGCGCGCACGTGTATGAGCACGAGGCCTACGGCGGTTCTGAGGTCATTTCCTGTGCGCCTGTTGGGACGTAGAAAAAAGAAGGAGGGACCATGCGCGGACATTTCAAACAATGGCGGCGAAAGGTTCACGTTGGTGTGATGCGGAGGTGGAGTGTTTACTGCAGATTTGGTCGATGAAAAGATTCAAAAACAGTCGACAAGACGCACAAAAACTCTGAGGTCTACGGAAAGATCTGGAAACAAAGCCACGCATCGCCATGACGTCATCAATGCGTGTGACGTGTTACGGCGTGATGACGTATAGGCAGCAAGAAGCATTCTCCGAGGCCCAGGTAGTGTGAGTACAAACGGGCCTGGAGGGGGGGGACAAGGACCCTAAAGACAGTGGGGGTGCGCCCTTAGTGGTTAAAAAAGACGTTTGAATGCCTTCACCGTGCTGCCCCGAGCTAATCACTGTTAGCCACGTCCGGCTAGAGACTCTCCCGGATTTCTCTGTTAATAGTTGTTGAAAAAAACAAAAAACTGTCTCTGGCTTATTTGAAATATGTAAGTGCAGAAAAAGACCCTGGGATGATTTTGCGGCAGAATGACCCTTTAAGTGTGTTTTCATGACTGACTAGAGCGCATGTGTCTCAATGCCTCCATGCCGTACTGAGAGACGGCCCTCTGTCAAACTAAAATGCTCGCTATATTTGTGTAAGTTGATTTATTGTGTGATAATTATGGTTCAATGTCATTAGCGATGCTTCCTGTCGTCCTTTCTTTTGTAAAGTAAACCGTGTTTTCCAGTCATTATTATACGTTTTTATAAAGACAATTAAAGGAAGACGTGAGGAAAACATTTTTGATATTTTTATGGAGGTCTTATGCGTGATCGTCCGCCCGCGTAACCTTCTGCTGTTAAGTGTGTCGGTGACAAATGTACAATTTTGCAGCGGTGCCGGACTCTTATTGTGAAAGGGTGTTAATTCTCACAAAGTGGGGGAATAAAAATGTTCCTTTCATGTTTGGATTTCATGACGTAAATCAAGTCTCTCTCCGTTTATAATGAAACAGGAGGTCTTTGATCAGACACAAGAAGTTTAATATTGACCTCAATTCTGCAGAAACTCACTCTCATCCAGTGGTGGAAGGTAAATTAGTACATTTACTTGAGTATTTCCATTTCAGAGAAGAAGAAGAATTACTTTATTTATCCCGCAACAGGGAAATTGAATTTTTTCACTCTTATTATTAATCATGTTACACACACACAGGCCCGAAATACACACATGTACAGACAGGACCTATGCATGCAAGTAAGGAGAGATGTTAAAGCGAGGGGGCTGCCAGTGACAGGCGCCCCAAGCAGTTGGGGGTTCGGTGCAGTCCACGCTCCATACATGGTCCAAACAGGGACTTGAACCAGCGACTCTACGGTTCCCAGCCAAGTCATCTATGGACTGTAGCTCAGTAGCGGCAGAGGGACGTATTACACATTTTTACTCCACTAGAATTTGGAATTTAAGAATTAATTTATTCAGGACTTGAGATGAATCATGTCATTTTTGAGGGGGTCCTTCCTTATAATGATACAAGGACGAAGAAGAGGACGCCCCTGCCTTGCATTGTCCCTTGGGATATTAGCCATTTTACAGCTAGGCTACTCCTAATGATTGGGCACGGGACACAAGCTAAGGCTTGATCACCCTGTAGCTGGCCACCTTTGATGAGGGCGTATAGTGTTTAAACTCAAAGGAACAGTACTGAGGATGTGTTCCGAAATTTGACGTCCTACCCCACCCTCAGGAACAGATCTCCCACGCCACTCTAACATCACGGCACATCTCGTGTGAGCGCACACAATCTATTGGCACAATGGACAGTCTCAACATCACGGCCCGTGTTTTATGAATCACAAAGTCAAAAAAGGAAATACAGTGAAAGACATTACAGGACACACACACACGCACACTAGCACGCACACACTAGCATGCACGCACACGCGCATGCACACACTAGCACGCACACACTAGCACTCACGCACACACACACACACACACTAGCACGCACACACTAGCACACACACACATGCACGCACACACTAGCACGCACACACACACACACACTAGCATGCACACACACACACACACACACACTAGCACGCACACGCACACACTAGCACGCACACACACACACATGCACACACTAGCATGGACGCGCACACACACACACACACACACACACACACACACAGCCAAATCTCAGCTTGGTAATCAGTTCAGTGATATTCATGTTTACAAAAACGGGGGGAAAAGTTACAGAAATACAGGTTTATAGGATAAATATATGAAACATAACAATGATGTGAATGATAAAAGAATAAAAATGAATTAATAATTAAAAAAACAAATAGAAAAAAATCAGAAACAAGAACAAGAAGTTTGCAAATGGACTCTGAAACCATGAAGAGAAGAGAACCACTGTTTATGTATTATAAGGTATGAGGACGTCCTTAACATATAACTCATTTGTCTGACTGGAAGAAAGTGTAAATTTCAAAATTAAGACAGATAGATACTTTATTTGCAGACCTGAGTGTGTGTTGAGGCACTGGACCAGCCTCCATAGTTCTGTTGATGACAAGTGATCAGTTTGGACACATGCAAACAAGTTTAAGATATTAATGCAAAGGTCTTTGGAGACGTCACCACAGAGAGTCACATCTGTTCAGGCTGCACGCACGGTGAGAGCTGCTGATACAGAGTACACTTCTCCTTTATAGGTAAAAGCGAATATCACACACCCACAGACAGCGTCCTTGAAGGCCTCAGTGCTCTCTCTACTGACTGCTGCACAAACTCCTTTTCATCCCTCCTCTGCACACACTCTCACACGGTGGTGTCAAGGCTGAGAAACAAGCACCTGCTGACTGCATAATACGTGGAAATGACAATGAACACAGAGTATGAATGTATAACATGTGATACTTGTTTCTTTTACCACTGGAACAATCAGCATATATACAGTACGTATGTCCTTCAACAGGTGCCGTAATAAAACAGAGGAAAGAACACAATACAGAAACACCATGAGCACAAAAACATCCACAGTAAATATACAAATATAAAAGTATTATAAATGCCTAAAATAGAGCAAGAGAAATACTGCACTGAGGATTAATTACACCGTCACTGTAGGACCGATATTCAGTTGTAAAATGAGAGTGTGATGTGTGGTAAAAATGCAATTGTTTATGAATAATAATAAATAATTATAAAAAATAACAGAAACACAAACAAAACAATAAACACAGAAGGTAAAACAATAGACAGTCAACCAGAAACTCTTAGTTACATACAGTTAATAATGAAGGGTATTTGCTGTATTTATATAAGAGAGATAAAAGAATACAGGTAAAATAAAATCAAAGAAAATGAAGATGAGATAAGTGTAGAGAAACAGGGGGAGAAGTTCAGCATCCGTGAGGAACTCGGAGTAGAGCCGCTGCTCCTTTGCGTTGAAAGGAGCCAGTTGAGGTGGTTCAGGATCATCTGGTAAGGATGAACCCTGGGCGCCTCCCTAGGGAGGTGTTCCAGGCACGTCCAGCTGGGAGGAGGCCTCGGGGAAGACCCAGGACCAGGTGGAGAGATTAGATCTCCACACTGGCCTGGGAACGCCTCAGGATCCCCCAGTTAGAGCTGGTTAATGTGGCCCGGGAAAGGGAAGTTTGGGGTCCCCTGCTAAAGCTGCTGCCCCCGAGACCAGACCCCGGATAAGAGGCTGAAGATGAGATGAAGTGTAGAGAAACGTATAGATAAAGATAAAATACATATGACTGTATATGGCATTACGTTTTATACAGTGGAAAAGTGACATTAGCAGAATTGCACTTTTATTGCAGTTATTGCATTGGGGGGCACATGCTCCCCGCCCAGGACCTGCCCCCATGATACTGTCAGTAAATCATGCTCTTTAATAATAATCCTGTCCCTGATCCTCTGAGCTTCTCTCCTCTCTGTCCGTATCATTCATGTCTCATCAATGCATGTTAATAACTCAATTCTTCCCCGGAGTTGTTTGTGCTTCGTCGTGTCTCAGGTCTCTGCTGATGGTGGTGGTGCCTGCTGCCGTGGTCCTGTGTGCAGGTCTCTGCTGATGGTGGGGGTGCCTGCTGCTGTGGTCCTGTGTGTAGGTCTCTGCTGATGGTGGTGGTGCCTGCTGCCGTGGTCCTGTGTGCAGGTCTCTGCTGATGGTGGTGGTGCCTGCTGCCGTGGTCCTGTGTGTAGGTCTCTGCTGATGTTGGTGGTGCCTGCTGCCGTGGTCCTGTGTGCAGGTCTCTGCTGATGGTGGTGGTGCCTGCTGCCGTGGTCCTGCATGACGCTTCCTGCTGCTGTTATAATCTATCACCTTAGCTGTGCTTGTTTCTACTATTCTGTTGTATTAATAAGTCATATTCACATTACTATAGATATTATTATAGTTACTGGAAGTGTCTCTGTCTTTGTGTCTGTCTTTGTCTCTCTCTGTCCATCTGTCCATCCTTTGTCTCTCTCTCTCTCCTTTTCTACCTCTCTCCGGGGCAGACAGATGTCCGTCCTCCACAGAGCTTTTTGTCTGTCTCTGTCTCTCTCTCTCTCTCTCTCTCCTTCTCTTCCTCTCTCCGGTGCAGACAGATGTGCGTCCTCCACAGAGCTCGGTCTGTCTGACGTTCCTGTCTGTTATAGTGAAGGTTTTCAACGCCACCGTACTCTACGGGGGAATTGTTGGGTCTCTGTAAATCATAAATAAGTCATAGAGTGTGGTCTTTACCTGCTCTGTATAGTGTCCTGAGATAACTTTGGTTATGATTTGGCACTGTAAATAAAACTGAATTGAATTAAATTGAATTTAAATATTATAAAACATGTTAAATACAGTGTAAATAGACAATGGTGTGGGTTGTTCAGCCAATCACAGTCTTCCTGGAGGGCGGGACCAACTTGTTGATAATTCTGTCTGGTGCCCACCCCCCCAGTGCGCAGGCGCAGCCCGGGTGACGAAGATGGTGCTCATCAAGGAATAGTGAGTGTGAAAAGTGTCTTTTAAAAACGTCTTTTGCTGCATTTAGAGGTGCATTTTCACCCACGATAGAGCTTATTAATGTTGAGTAAACACGCGTGGGTCGATCGGTGCTCTGGTTCAGGGGGTTTTACAGCCACTTAAGCCCGTAAAAAGGCCATCTTTGAGCGGGGTGGATAACGGGATACACCGGTCTTTTTTTAGGCGTTGCTAGCTCAAAGCTAACGTTAGCATCAGAGGAGGGGATAATTAGCTTCTTAATGAAGATGAGTTTCGTAAATAACCTGCACAGTCACTCAGTCAACGTGATTGGGGAATATACATCGCAAACTCAGCAGGCACCGGCGTGTTATAGCCCTCCAAAGTGCCCGTGATGTTAAGCTTTTTGGTCCCGTGAGCGACAGATTAAGGGTCGGATTTAACCATTAACGCTAACTTAGCGGTGGCGGCTAGCTTAGCTCTTAGCTACAGCTACTAGCGTAACAATTGTCTGAGTTAACTTGTCAAACGCACATTTTTAACACGAGCTAACTTGCTGAGCTGGGGTGTGAGACACAAACCGTGGTGTTAACACATAATTTGGCTTTAATATCGGTGTTTATCACGCAGCAGTCCCCCTTCAGGCTCGAGGTTATGGGACTACTTTACCGTTACTTTGGTGGCGCTAGCTTAAGTTAGCCCTTTAACTGGGGCGGCTAATACTAACATGAGCTGCACCTTTAACACCACCAATCACCCGTAAATGTGTTGTATTGGAAATGTGGGTGGTCGTTTTAATCCACTTTGTTTCTTTGCAAAGCTAACTAGCATGTGGCTAACCCATATCCGCTCAGATAACGGTACCTGTTGTAGCCCTAATGTGTTAAGCTAGCCTTTGGTTAACCTAAGAGAGAGAGGGAAAGAGAGAGAGAGACACACACACACACACACACACACACATTGTTTTATAATCTTGACATTTAACATTTGGACATTTTCTGCAGGAATTGCATGTTTGTGGTTGATTGTATGTGTTGTGTTGTGTTGTTGTTGTGTGATCAGAAAGGCCCTTATTGTGAAAGCCATCCACCCTCTGAATGCTCTTGGTCAGCAGTGTCAAACTCAAATTCACAGATTTAAGATTCAAGAAGCTTTATTTATCCAGAGGGAAATGATTGTGCAACAGTTTCAATGCAAAGGTGGGAAAGGATCAGAGTAACAATAAGCATAATAACATAAATCAAATCAAAATAAAGCTAACATCAAATAAATCAAACAATAAGTGCAACAGACATTGTGGTTAAACGTAGGTTTATACAATATACAACAATATGCAGCGTGCAGTTTAGCAGCATATGAAATAAAATAAGTACAAACTAAAGAAGTGATAACAGTGTTAAAGTGAGGCAGCATTTCTTACTGATCTAAGTCACAGTAAAGTGTAGTGGGCCAAATTTAAAAACTGGTACAAAGTTGCAGTCAAACTCAATATTTACTTAAACTAAAAGCCTGCAAATGTGCATGTGTCCCTTTTCTCCAGATGTGTAACGTTGAACCTTTCCAGTGCAGCTCCTTGTTCTTGTCGTGGTGTTTCTCATGTTTGATTCTTTGGTTACAGCCACGGTGACAAACAGCTCTTTACCTTCACACACAGATCATCTGTGAAAGCTCCTGTCCTCCATCTTTCTTTGGGTCGTTTTTGGGGAGGGGTGGATTCAGTGTGTCTGCAGAGACTGGCAGCATGGATGCTCATGTGTGTGAACAGAAAAGACGTGTATGTGCTTTATACTCACGGGCCAGCTCTCACAGAACCTTGATATGATCTTGCGGGTCAAATATAATTACACCGCGGGGCAGATTTGGCCCACGGGCCTGAGTTTGACCCCCCTGCTCTAGGTCATTGGTTCTCAAACTGTGGTAGAACCACTGGCGGTACTTGAAATCTCCAAAATTTAAAAAAAGGAAATATTAATGACCAAATTAATCTAAAACTAAGAAAATACATAAACTTTTAGGATCCTTGAAATGTCATTTTTAATAAGTTTAGCATTTCCTGTTTGTTTCAAGCAATCTACCGTAAATGTAGCGCCCCTTTGAAACCCTAGCTGTGAAAGATCACCTTCAGTGTCTCCTCCACTTTTTAAGAATCAAGCTACACTTCTTGGTACGTTTTATCAAATAGTTACGTTTAGTCGAGCTAGACTATGATGGCGAGAGAGTCAGCAGAGGTAAAATGATTGGTTTGGAAACACTGACATGTCAATTTGATGCTAACCTTTTCTACAACGTGGCTGTGACTGAAGACAGACAACAATAAATAATCTGATGAGAAATAAACCTTCCTGTCTGTAGCTGAGTAGTGTCGACCTACGCTGCTGTATTTTAACATCAGTCTTAGTCAGGGGTGTCAAAGGGATCCAGTAAAGAGGCGCTGTGGCTGCAGGTTTTCACTCCAACTAATCAAGAACACACGTTATCCAACAAATCAGCTGTGTGAAGACAGTTCAGGTGATTGCATGACTCAAGTCAGGTGTGTTCTTCCTTGGTTGGAATTGAAACCTGAAGCCACAGCGCCCCTCTACTGGATCACATTGACACCCCTGATCTTAGTGGTGGTACTCGAGAGAGCCTGATATTTTCTGAGGTGGTACATACAAAGTTTGAGGACCACTGCTCTAGGTCACTAGTTTGTGTTTGTAAAGTTTCATGTCTGAAAATATACATTAACATGTGTGTAAGGCGAGTTTAGTTGTACAGCACGATTCAATAACAAGGTAATGCAAAGTGCTTTAGATAAAACAGTAAAAGCATTTAAAAGAAACTCATATAAAATGACATTTAAAGTAAAATTAGTCAGATTTTAAGAAAAGTGTTGGAAAACATAAAATGACATTTGAGTAAATAAGTAAAAGATCATTGCAAGAAGACGTGTAATGGAAGCTACAGCGCAGGACGGGCAGTTTAAACTAAAATGATTTTCTTTACTGAAAAGCAGCAGAAAGCAGAAAAGTCTTCAGTCGAGTTATAAAAGACCTGAGAGTTGCAGCACACCTGCGGTTTTCTGGGTGTTTGTCCCAGATATTTGGTGCCTTCGGAGCCTGAACGCTGCCTTAGTTTTGTATTAATGTAATAGCATGAAAATAAGTCCTACGTATTCATATGCATGTTATTTTCAAACAGTTGCAGCAAGGTTAAATGATGCTTTTATGCACAATATATGCTGCTTTACAGGACATGGGTGTCTCAAAATGTGTCTGAAGCTCGCTGTAACAGGCACGGTGTGTTTCTACAGCTGCAGACGGATAACTCTCCAGAGCCATACGTGCAATAATATTAATAATCATAGCTTTATTTGGATAGTTAACAGTTACAAAGTGATTCCAAAATGACACGAGGGGCATTAACAAAACAATGGTTCCAAGTAAAACCACACAATATAATAAATACAACACCCACTCACTCGTCTTCAGCCTCTTATCCGGGGGCAGCAGCTTTAGCAGGGGACCCCAAACTTCCCTTTCCCGGGCCACATTAACCAGCTCTAACTGGGGGATCCTGAGGCGTTCCCAGGCCAGTGTGGAGATCTAATCTCTCCACCTGGTCCTGGGTCTTCCCCGAGGCCTCCTCCCAGCTGGACGTGCCTGGAACACCTCCCTAGGGAGGCGCCCAGGGTTCATCCTTACCAGATGATCCTGAACCACCTCAACTGGCTCCTAATATAAACCAGGAGATATGAAATTGTACGTGTCAGTTAAAAGGTCCAATTGAGCCGAGGTGATGCCGAATAATTATCGCACAATCTGCAACAAGCAAACATAAGTCCCGATCAAATCATCTCCTTACACGTTTCAACCGTCATGACAGGTTTGAATATGGTGGTGTAGTGGTTAGCACTGTCGCCTCACAGTGAGAGGGTTCCTGGTTCAAATCCCTTCTGTGTGGAGTTTGCATGTTCTCCCCGTGTCTGCGTGGGTTTTCTCCGGGTTCTCCGGTTTCCTCCCACAGTCCAAAGACGTGCAGGTGTTCGGTTCATTGATGACTCTAAATCACCCGTAGGTGTGAATGGTTGTCTGTCTCTGTTCGTCTCTATGTGTCCTGTGATAGACTGGTGTCCTGTCCAGGGTGGACCCCGCCTTACGCCCGATGTCAGCTGGGATCGGCCCCCGACCCCGGGATAAGCGGCTGAAAATGAATGAATGAATTAATTAATTAACGCTAACCAATTTATTGCAGACATTTAGTTTAACAAAACAAGTTAAAGAAGATGCAATTAAAACCTGTTGATACGCTTTACCACCCTGGACCATCTTGTGTAAGCGCGTAGCCCTGTAGGCTGACGCGTTCATGAAGAGCGAAGCACATTCATCATTAGCGTCGCCGGTTCCTTTACTTACGGCTCCCGTATAGAAATGAATTATCAAAGTCATCAGGGAGAGAGCTGTGCTGCTGGTTGTCTGTGCGGTGGCGTCATCAGTGAAGCCTCATTAGGAGTTTGTCGGCAATATCTGAAGACTACATGTTTCTTTGAGTTTCCCCGTACGTGACAGAGCTACAGTGTGAAATGCTGTGCAGTAAATACCAGGTTAGGGAAGTTCAAATATTACAACCTGCGCCTTCATGGTCATTTTATATTATGCGGTTCAGCGTGTTTTAGGTAATGTCTATCAGCGCGATTCACCACCAAATCAAGTGTTTGCATCTGTGCAATCCCAACTTAGTTCTGCGTGCTGTAAAGACCTTTGTGAAGCACGGCGCCATGCTCAGCCCACTTATCTGTGCTGTGAAATTCACTATTTGCACAATAAGAGCGAGTTTGTTATCACTCAACTTTGGTCATGACTGACAGGAACATTATACTCTAGGCTACATGTGGGTGCATCAGGTCTGCGAGTGATATGCTTGTAATGTAAATGAGTCACTTCATGATTAATTAGCCTGATCCGCAAACTGTTTTCTCGATTGTTTGATCCATAAAATACAAAATTCATGATTTTTGAAAGCAGAAGACACTTTAATGAAACAGCTTGTTTCTTTGATTGAACGCTGATTAATCCCCGATGAGAGATTTGTGCCACATTTGTCCTGTGAAAATCACTAAATCTCCATAATTGAATGTGAAATTCCTCACTTTCCTCTCGTACCTCGCTGTCAGGCACGTTCACCTCGCTCCAGATTCAATTCAGTTTTATTTACAGTCCCGAATCATAACCAAAGTTATCTCAGGACACTCTACAGAGTAGGTAAAGACCACACTCTATGACTTATTTATGATTTACACAGACCCAACAGTTCCTCCGTAGAGTACGTCAGTTTGTACAGATCACCGCAAATACTGTATTATCTCCTCTGACACTGGCGTACAGTACACTCCGCCTCTGCGCCGGTTCATTTCAACTAAACATCTTTATTTTCTATGCGGTGCAAATCTCAGCATTGAATCAATTCTGTCACTTTAGCGAATCGACAGCAAATCGTCACACGTGTGAAGCTGCAATCAGTGAATGTTTGGCTTTATTTTCTTGAAACAAGACTTAAATTATTAACCAGCTGTCAAAATAGTGTTTGAAAATCTAATCAAGCAGCATAATATTATATAAACTCCCCTAAAGGCCGGTTGCCCTCTTGTGTGTGTGTGTGTGTGAGCGTCACAGTCCCTTCAGCGCAGGTGTGTGTGTGATGTCTGCACAGACACACAGAGGACTCGGCCTGGATCTTACATAACCACAGGTGACCTGGACTACAGCACCTCTTGAACTGTGACTGCTCAGCCGCTGTGAAAGAGCAGTTTTTGCCCTTTTCTAATTCAAAAACAGCGATTTTATGTCCTTTGCACACCGTGCCTCTGCTGCAGTCGCTCTGTATCACAAAGTGAGTGTCAGCGCCTGTAAACACAGTTAATGTGGGTAATATGTTTTTAATGCATGACGCTAAATACTCATGATGTAAACTGACACTGGACACGTTGTTCCGTATGTTTGTTTTTTATCCCAGCACAAGAAAATCAATTTTTTTCACCGCAAGTAATTAATAACCTATAAATCATTAACACACCTGTAAGCTGCAGAGAACACACACACACACGCACACTCGCAGACAGAGACAGACAGACGCAGTCAGTTACACACACACGCGCAGTTACAGTCACAGTTACACACACACGCGCAGTTACACACACACACACACACACACACACACACACACACACACACACACACACACACACACACACACACACACACACACACACACACACACACACACACACACACACACACACACACACACACACACACACACACACACACACACTCTCATTCTGAGCCAAACCGTGCACTCTGCCTTTTTGTTTTTCCATCCGTGCTTCGTTCTTCTTCCTGTTACACGACCGTCAGTGCCCAAAAATTGATTTATCATGACTGGTTATGTATTTATGTCATGAAGAAGTCTTTGTGTAGCATAATCAATTTATCCGTGTAGTGGGGAACTCGGAGTAGAGCCGCTGCTCCTTTGCGTTGAAAGGAGCCAGTTGAGGTGGTTCAGGATCATCTGGTAAGGATGAACCCTGGGCACCTCCCTAGGGAGGTGTTCCAGGCACGTCCAGCTGGGAGGAGGCCTCGGGGAAGACCCAGGACCAGGTGGAGAGATTAGATCTCCACGCTGGCCTGGGAACGCCTCGGGATCCCCCAGTTAGAGCTGGTTAATGTGGCCCGGGAAAGGGAAGTTTGGGGTCCCCTGCTGGAGCTGCTGCCCCCGAGACCCGACCCCCGATAAGAGGCTGAAGATGAGATGAGATGAGATTAATAAGCTTAATCGCTGGTTATCCTTTTCTGTTTGTATCAGTGATTTAAGTACGTTTTGTTGGACAGTTTGAAGTTTGACGTTATGACAACACTAAATTTTATTTAAAGGCTGGATTATTGCGGCGTAAATCCTTCTTAGATAGATAATGTCTCAGTTTTTAGGAAATCCTTGTGCATTAATTCATATTTTCATGTCGTCTGGCTGCAAATACAAAGTCACTTTTACTGTCGTACTTAAATCAAGGTCGGCATTTACAGGGACTTATTGTTGCTTTGTTATCGGGGTGCAACCACAACCAGACGCCGTCTCCAGGTGACATACTTTCAGGGACTAAAGCGGAGCTTGAGCGTCCAGACTGGGAGCCTGGTTTTCCTCTTTTAGCTCAGGGCCGCTTCATTTTTTCTCCAAAGATGGTCACAGTGAAGTTTATCCACAGCGTCGTGCTTTTGTCAGGTCACTGTGTACTGATCATGCATTCAGAGACAGTGTGTGTGTGTGTTTGTGTGTGTTCAGGCATTTGTGGTAATAAGATAAAAAGGTTTATCAGAGTAAAGTCACAGGAATCTTTATCTGTATTAAACTTTGCGTGTAATCAAAGGGGGCACTAACTGCTGCGTGGCTCAACCCACTGACTGTTCCAAATCCTTAACATTTGAACATCTTCTCTGTATTTTTTACTCACAAATGTGTTAAACTTGTTTGTTTCTCTCCCATTTCCTGCCCCGCCTCTCTCCTGTTTCCCCTCTCTCAGCCGCGTAGTGTTGCCAGTCTCTGTGGAAGAGGTGAGTAATCATTACCTCCATGCCCTCTTTGCTGTTACGAGTTATTTTGAGCGGATGTTTGTTTGAATCCGGTGCTTCTCACACACACACAGTACTGCATCTTACAGCCCCAGCACGTTTTGTCTGTTGTATTCGCTCCCGTCCACTTGGGCTCTCGTCCGGGGCCTGTCCCAACACAAACTGGTCTTTGTGAGAGCGCAGTGATATCGGTGTGACAGGCTGATGGTGCTTTTTGCAGAGAGCGCCGGACTGAGTGTGAGCTCAGCCTTTAAAATGACCGCCCGTCGTCTTTCTCTTAATAGGAATACAGGAAATAGGCTAACTAAGGGTGTCACGGTTTCTATTCTAAATCTTAATTTAGATTTTTATGTTTTTTTATAGAATAAGTACAACTACCGTATTTTTTCTGCACTATAAGGCGCATAGAACAGACGCTACAGTCGAGGCTGGGGTTACGTTAAGGACCGCCTCTAACTTCATTGATGTTAAGTTAGCGTGCTAGCGCTGTTGCCTTCAGTGGAACAGTGATTGTACGGACTCTTCTACTCGCTGCTCACTGTTCAACAACCCACTGTTGGAGTTTGTCCTCCAGCTGCAGCCGTCTCGCTCTGTTACCTCTAAACTCTGTTTAGTCTTCTTTACTCGGCGCAGGTCGTGTTGTTGCTTCCTCCACTTCGGCACCATTGATTGGTTCATGTTAAACTCTCTGGCTGCGGCTCTATTCCCGTGTTCTCCTGCGTGACTAACGGCGAGTGAGTGTAAACTCTGCGTCGTAAGCGTGTCTCTTAACAGGAGCCATTTTGGGCTCTTTACACAAACACACACATGGAAATGAAACGTCACGCTTCACACAGTCGTATATCTCAACATGCACCGCGCGTTACTTCTTCTACGGGGGAAAATAGAGTCGACGGCTGCTCACCGTAGTTGGAGACCTGTTGTGGCTCAATATTGGTCCATATATAAGGAGCACCGGATTATAAGGCGCACTGTCGGCTTTTGAGACATTTGAAGGTTCTTAGGTGCAACTTATAGTGCGTCTTTCCTGTAGAAAAGCATGGATGTAGTGTTTCTAGGTTTTAAAGACCTCACGTTCAGCTTAATAGACCCAGACATGCTGAAGGATGGGACAGGTGAGCATCAAAAACACCACAATCGAGAGCTCCATGACTATACACTCCACTTTTAGAGCTTCAGCTGTAGCAAACATGTTTAAAGACGGACATCTGGGCTTTTATCATCAGACTTGAATCCAGTGAATCATTTCCTGTGCAGCATCTAGTGGCTGTCGGCGGCACTGCCCTCGAAGCACCTGCCCAGACTTCGTCTAGTCTAGCGAATAATCCCAGGATTTGTCCCCGCGCTCTAAGGAGGTCGATTCAGCCCGCGTCTTCTCCTGTGTTCCTCTTTTTCTCACAGTATCAAGTGGGGCAGCTGTTCTCGGTGGCCGAGGCCAGCAAGAATGAGACCGGAGGAGGAGAAGGCATCGAGGTGCTGAAGAACGAGCCTTATGAGAAGGACGGGGAGAAGGGACAGTACACACACAAAATATACCATCTAAAGAGGCAAGTCTGACCCCAAATCACACAATTCAGGAGTGAAGCTAGTGTTTGTGTATATACAGAGATCACGGGACGGATATTATGTTTTTTTAATCATTGAGATCACGGTTGTTCATCAGTTATTCATTGATTTAAGGGACAAAACGTTTTTATTGCGCTTTCATATTTAACTCTTCACACTCTGCAGTAGGAACGCTCCGTCAGCTCCTACAAAATACTGGTATTTTTGCTTATTGTGAAGTCATTTATTATTATAATAGTATCTTCAGATGCTTCATATCCCTAAAATCTGTACAACCCGAGCTAAGGGCTTATGGAAGTCGTTAAACAATGATAATTACTAAAAGTATTTAATTGTCAGACATGTTTTTTATTAAATTTTACTAATTAAACACAAAATATATGGATCCTAAAGATTTTTAAATGTAGTGACGTACAGAAAATGTTCCTTAATCCTCCATAAAACTATAAACATTCATACGTTTTTAAGATATGAGCAGCGTGTAAAGACGCTTTGATGGTTTCATCTGCAATTGCATCATACGAGACGGAAGCCTTAGCTTTCTGCTGCACAAATAATAAATGCTCTTGATATTATACTTACTGGTAGTACTATATACTACTACTATGTTTTAAATCGTTCTATAGAGCATCATGTAAACAGGAAGATCTCCCGCGGCCATTACAGGGTTAATACTGTGAGTTATGGTTCAATTTTATTTATAGTGTCAAATCATAACCAAAGTTATCTCAGGACACTTTACAGAGTAGGTAAAGACCACACTCTATGACTTATGTATGATTTACAGAGACCCAACAATTCCCCCGTAGAGTACGGAGGCAACGAAAACCTTCACTATAACAGACAGGAACGTCAGACAGACCCAGCTCTGTGGAGGACGCACATCTGTCTGCACCGGAGAGAGGAAGAGAAGGAGAGAGAGAGAGAGAAAAGACGGACGGATGGACAGAGAGGGACAAAGACAGACACAAAGACAGAGACAGACACACTTCCAGTAACTATAATAATATCTATAGTAATGTGAATATGACTTATTAATACAGCAGAACAGTAGAAACAAGCACAGCTAAGGTGATAGATTATAACAGCAGCAGCAGGAAGCGTCACGCAGGACCACGGCAGCAGGCACCACCACCATCAGCAGAGACCTGAGAGACGACAAAGCACAAACAACTCCGGGGAAAGGGTTGAATTAGTGACATGCAGTGATGAGACATGAATGATACAGACAGAGAGGAGAGAAGCTCAGAGGATCAGGAACAGGATCATCCCCCGACAGACTCGGACTACAGCAGCAGAACAAGTGGCTGCAATCAAACGCTCAGTGATGGTCGTGGAGAGACAGACGGACACCTCAATATTTAGCACATAACTGAGGCGGCACCATCGTGACAGACGCAAATTTATTATTCAGACACGGCAGCTTCCCAGAGCAGGCATTTACGGCCTTTTGGCCAGCGCCCCGAACAAGTAACCTGAGTGGGTAAGGCACATAAAACGTGAAGCGCTGGCAACGGAAACACGATCTGAGTTTGGTGCCTTTTGTTTGGATCGCAGGAAAACACAAAGCGCCTGTTGCCAGCTGTTAAATCTGAATTGTTTTCTGAGGGGACACGTTAGATGTTGATGAGCGTGCACCCACTCTACCTCACCGCACCACCCTGCACGGTGCTGTCTGTGCGTCGAGATGATGACTAATTCAAGAGTAGATTCATGAAATCAGACACCTCTGAGGGCCTCGCCAACCCCTGAGGTAGCAGACATCATTACGGGAAGCGAGGGCACTCGGTGCAAAGTAGATTCCCTCTCCGTCGCGGAAATAACTCGAGGCCTTCAGCCTTAATCAAAGGTTTAATATCCCAGCTGCAGATGTACTTTTATTTCAAGAAGCACTGAAGCTGTTCTGAAGCGATCCTGCTCCATCCACACTCCATTAAAGCATTTCTTACCTTATTGACGTTCTGACACTCTTCTGTAATCTTAAAAAGCTCCTAATAATCATGTGGCACTAAAATGTAAATAAATCCCCCAGGTGTTGAAACTCATTAATATTCAGTTCTCATATATTTCTGATAAAAATGACCAATCGTTTTATTCAGTCTGATTAAAATGATTTGCAGAGCGTCCTGTGTGTCGTCCGTCGCTCCGTTTCACTTGCACTGCTCATGCTGCGTTCAAGTGCCATGGGAAGTTTATTATCATGCATGTAAAGTCTCTTATCTTATCTTCGCTCCCATAAAGAGTCGACTGTACCGACTGTTCTCCTGTAAAAGGCCGTGCACTTGGGTCGTCTGACTGGTCTGTGTTTCTCCTCCTGCAGTAAAGTCCCAGGTTATGTGAAGATGATCGCACCAGAGGGAGCGTTAGTTTTTCATGAAAAGGCCTGGAACGCCTACCCGTACTGTCGCACAAGTAAGTGGACGCTGAGGAATAAATCATGCTAATGCTGCGTGTTAGTCTGCTGCAGAGCGCTAGATGATGAACGCATGAGAAATCATAGCTGTATGGAATCTTTGCTTCACTTTAATGGACATGTCATGGATTTAATGCACTTCTGTAATTTTAATAAATGTAGTGTGTCAAAGATAAATGTCTGATTTTAAATACTGATGCCTGTTTTTTCTCTCCTTTCCCCTCCTCCCTCTGCAGTTGTGACGGTAAGTTGTTTTTTTTTATCTATCAAACTTTTTAAGTCGTATAAGTCCTGCTCACACCAGCTGAGTCAAACAAGTATTTGGTTCTGGTAGTGTCGACTAGCAGGGCTAGTTTGCGAGCTAACCACAAACACGCCAGCCAGCTGGGAACATGTTGGAATTAGTTAGTCACAACTACAGCGGTCGAAAAATGAAGTTGACGCTGAAGTACCAAAAAAAAAAACTGCAGTCCCTCAAACGGCCACTTGAACCTGGCTCCAAAAGCGAGTCGACCCCATAGACCCCCCCCCCCCCCATGTTAAATTGCCCAACTTCACAGCAAAAATAAACCTACAGCTCAGTTTCAGGCTCTAGAGCTAATTTACCTGTTCCACTGAACAGGGAGTGAGTTTTAAAAACCTCACCTGTTTAACTTTTATTAAAGTTCTGCATGGCTGCTTGAAGTCGGTGCGTTTACATGCAGTTTAAAAACCCAATTATAAGCGGGTTAAGGGCGTACTCCGGTTTCTCAAACACCATGTAAACACCTCATCCCGGGTAAAATCGGAGTTCTCATACCCCGGGTGACAGACGTAGAGAACTCCTTTAGTATCCAGAGTTCTCTTGCATGTAAACATCTTACCCGGAGTAATATCGGGTTTCTCGTCTGCGCATGTGCTGGAGTTAGAACTCCCCACTCTGCGGCAGTGGCTGTTGACCCATAGATAGAATAACGCTCTATTGAAAAATAAAAACCAACAGTACAGCGTTACCTGTAAACCGTGGGAGGACTTCGCCATGACAAGTAACATCACTACCAAGAAGACCTGATCAGATCAGTACTGAAATGTGGTCGGAACATCTCTATCCTCAGTGGATCAGGTCTCATTCAATAAAAAGTTACTGAAGAGGGGAAGAAAGGCTCTCTGAGGATTTCTAACTGGACGACAACAGACTCACACTTTATTGAATGGACATATTTGCACCATTGAGTCCTTAATGCATGACTGTCTGCAGAGCTCTTCCTCTCTTTATGGAGCACTTCATGCCCCCTCAGAGGAGGTTGTATCAAAGTGGACGCTGCAGCACAGCTAATAAGATCGGAGAGTTTCCTCCATTTTGTGCTCCCCCTCCTCCAGCACCGTCAACACCGATGCTTTTGGTCAAAAGATCAACATATGAATTTGACGCAAAGATTTATAGATTAACTTTTCATCCTGTGAGGGAGAAAAGTTAAAAATATAAATGAAATCCAGTGAGATGTTTCTGTTTTAACCCACACAAAGATACCAGTGGATGTATGCAGCAGACTTTCACCGGTGTGTGACGCAACAGTGTGTCTTTAAAGAGTTTTCACAGCTCCAATATTACTCAACATTACCTGAAGCCAACAACAACAACCACTACTACTGTGTGAGGGTTAAAAATAGCGTGAGCTGAGCAGCGCAGCATCACTAGTGTTGTTTCAGTTCAGACATCTGATTGGTTAAGTGGATTTCTCTGTAGGCCTTAAGCATCAGAGTCCTCCATTCATGGTGCTCTCTGTGCCCTTTGTGTTGGCTGAGATCTGCCGCTCAGGATTCATGATACCCCCGTGTGTGTGTCTTTGTGTGTGTGCGTGTGCGTGTGCGTGTGTGCGTGTGCGTATGTGCGTGTGTGTGTGTGTGTGTGTGTGTTTCTCCCTTTCAGAACGAGTACATGAAGGACGACTTTATGATAAAGATCGAGACGTGGCACAAACCTGACATGGGAACAGTAGAAAATGTAAGTGAGCAGACGGCGCAGTGTGGAGGCATGTGGGTGTTAAAGGGGTCCTGCCCTGACCTCCTACACTGGTTCTATTTTAATAAAGCATGTAGTTAGACTTGTGTTCATCGATCCACTTAATACAGTAAGGAGGTTTATGACCTGTGAGGCTCACTTCCTATTTACTATTTTTGTACAGCACATTTCAACAACCAGGTCATTTGAAGTGTTTTACAGAAAACATTAAGAGCATCGGAAAGAAACGCATAAAATTACATTTGAATAGAATAATAATAAACATGGGAGTGATGCAGACAGACCATAACATAATAGAAAGCTTGCTTGCTCGGCTTTACAAGTTACAACCTCTCGCTGATTTTCACTGGATCCTACATTTCCCACAATGCAACATGAGAGACTCTTTCAGTAGATTACTCCCTCGGACTGAAAGCCACTGAAGACACAGCACAACCTGTAAAGTGTGAAACAGTAGGAAAAGTCCATATGCACATGCAAGACAACAAGGTCCCAGCTCCAAATCCACCCGCTTGTTTTTTAATGTGATTTGAATACGTCCTGCGGTGCTGAGCTGAGGTTGACTCACCTTTGTTTCTCTTTTGTGTGACAGGTCCACGACCTGGACGAGCAGACATGGAGGACAGTGGAGGTGTCTCCCATAGATATTGCAAACAAAGAGGATGTGGCCCCTGGGGTGAGTTCTTCTTCCACTGAACAAAGATGTGAAATCATCAGACAGCAAATGGACTTGTACGTATAAAGCGCCTTTCTAGTCTTCTGAATACTCAAGGCGCTTTCACACTTGTCACACATTCACACAGACGTTCACGCTGATGGCAGTGGACATCTACAGACCATCTAATCTGACCATTCACACCACATTTACACACCCATGCACAGCACGGGGAGCAATTCAGGGTTCAGTGTCTTGCCCAAGGACACTTCGACATGTGAATCGTGGAGGTGGGGATGAAACCGCCGATCTCTCGAATGGAGGACGACCCACTGAGCCCCATCACACAGACTGATGAGGGTTACAGCAGGATGTCTCCACCCTAAGGAAGAGTGCGGTCATACAGGTTGATTTTAACGTGTCAAAAAATCCGCGCAGCCACGTTATTCATACATGCCGATCATAAACCCTCACCGAACGGTACGACACACTAGGCGTGTTCCATTAGGATAAAATGTGGCCGCTCGGAAAGTCTCAGGGCACTCCATCGCCGTGTTTCCATGACAAAAAAAGGCCCCAGAGGGATTTACCGGACTGCACAGGTGACGTAGCAGTCAGAGTGGGTTTGGATCGCCGGTGATCAGTGATACAGGGACGCGCCGTTCGCTTCCTCCTGCCGCTGCAGCGCTCATCTTAACAAGTTCAATGATACCTGTGCACAGATCACTTTCTGCGCTGCGTTCTTCTTCACCACTGGGTAAAAGTGTCTACTTTGCCGTGTTGTGGTGCAGTCTGTTCTACTACAAGGTGCATCCCGCTGAGAGCTACATCCAACCAGCAAATGGGCTTCTCTCAGGGGAGAAAAATGGCCCCGCTCTGCGACAGGGTAAAGAAAAGGCCGTTCGAGTTACTCACGAGCAAATTAGGGGCGTTTCGGCGAGAGAGACCCGCCTTATTCTGGGCATTCAACCCTAATGGAGACGCACCTACTAACAAGCGTAAACTTGTCCTGCAAATATGAGGGTGCCCTCCCAGTGTGCCTCCGTCCCGTGCCCCGTGCTTTAGGGTCCTTGTTGAATCAGTGAGGGTCTCTAATGCGTCGCAGAAGCTTTGCAAAACAGAAACCGTCTCTCCTTCAGCTCCTGTGGCTGTGAATCTGAGAACGCGCCTGTATCCCAGTGAAACGCCCGTTCCTGGTGTCTCAGTGCCCCAGCAGCTGCTTCATTATTCACCGTCTATGGAATAGTTTGATGGGCGTGCATCATTTATTCATTTATCTTTTTATACCACATGTTATCCGTCTATTCAGCTCTTAAGACCCAGAGCTGTACAGTACAGAGGAAACGTGACGATTCAGTTGCATTTCTGAAGCTAAAGGAAGTTCACCATGATGGTTTATCATTTGTTTTGTTTTTGAATGGATTTGGGTGAAAAATGGGGACGTTAATAGTCTCCTTTTGTTAAATAGCACAAGATCACTGATGAATGCAACTATCAAAACCCCTAATCGGGCCGTTATGTGCACCTGTCAGTCAGGGATGCCTAAACCGCCGCGGTTTAAAATCTTACAGGAGGCGTTAAGCCATTTCCTTCCAGGAGGGTCACAGCGTTTTCTTACCCTAGCTCCTGTACAATAATGACTTAAGTGGATCAGCGTTGAGGCCGAGGCTTAATCTAAATGTCCATCTGCTCCAAGGACTCGACACTGGCTCCCAGCAGACCTGATGGATTAAAACAGCACAGTGAGCCTTGAGCTCAGGGGGGCAGATCTGGGGGGTTGCTGATTCTTCAGTGTTCCTGAGGGTGAATCTCACTACAGTCTAGTCTTATTACTCTTAACGTGGATGAAAACCTCCACATCAAATAAGTTTAAACCAGTTAAACAGACTCCAAACGCTGTAGTACACATGCCAGGCCTGGAGGTGGCGCTGTAACTGCCAAAGAAATACACCAACAACAGAGGAGAAGAAGAGACGGGGAGACGCTGTGGAGAATCCAAACACCGGAGAGTTCCTCTCCAAATCCTCCTCCATCCTAGAGACAAACGTGTCCCTGGTTCTGGTCTTAGTGGAGACTTTGGTGCTGTTCTGGACTCTGATGCACCCATCACTCTGCAGTTAGTGTCCTCACTGAGCAGAGGGTGCTGCTGGGAGCCCCATCACTCTGCAGTTAGTGTCCTCACTGAGCAGAGGGGGCTGCTGGGAGCCCCTTCACTCTGCAGTTAGTGTCCTCACTGAGCAGAGGGGGCTGCTGGGAGCCCCTTCACTCTGCAGTTAGTGTCCTCACTGAGCAGAGGGGGCTGCTGGGAGCCCCTTCACTCTGCAGTTAGTGTCCTCACTGAGCAGAGGGTGCTGCTGGGAGCCCCTTCACTCTGCAGTTAGTGTCCTCACTGAGCAGAGGGGGCTGCTGGGAGCCCCTTCACTCTGCAGTTAGTGTCCTCACTGAGCAGAGGGTGCTGCTGGGAGCCCCTTCACTCTGCAGTTAGTGTCCTCACTGAGCAGAGGGGGCTGCTGGGAGCCCCTTCACTCTGCAGTTAGTGTCCTCACTGAGCAGAGGGTGCTGCTGGGAGCCAGTTCACTCTGCAGTTAGTGTCCTCACTGAGCAGAGTGGGCTGCTGGGAGCCCCTTCCCCATCCCAAAGCACTCACAGGCGCCACTTTCTCACTACATTTAGAGACTTTTCACAGCTTCTTAGAACTGGATTTAGAAACAGAGCCTAGAGCAGTTTAGCTCCTTATTCAGAGCATCAGGGAAAAGGGAGACATCTGTGCTGGGCCTCATTCAGTCCCATGCATGTGGCTCAGAGTCCAGTTCAGTAGACAGTCTCTGGGTCCGTCTCTGTCCTCTCACGCAGCAGCACTGTTGTTGTTATGTGACGCCGTGGGGTCAGAGGTGGGGCCATGACGCCATCCTTTAACTAAGTCTGAGCTTTCACCGTCCAGACCACAACGCCATGGGGGGCGGTTTACAGTCTGCACACGCTCCGATAACGCCGGCTGCTGTGGATGGCCCCTTAAAGGCTTAATCTCCACTCAGAAATGTTTGTCAAGTGTTTGACCTTCACTGTGCAGAGTTTGACATTCATCTGTTGAAGGTTGAAGGTTTCTCTGTGCTCACAAAATCGGCATTTTAAAGGGACAGTTCAGATGTTATAGATGAGCAGTTCAGATGTTTTGAAGTGTATTGGGAAACTGAAAGCCGTCATTTTTACCTCACAGAACACAGGAGTTGCCGGTCTATTGCTGCCTTGATCTGTTTGTTTGTATGTGTCATTGTGCGACTTTGGTGAGACACTGATTTAAAGCATCTTGTGTGTTTACAAGACGACTCCACAGGTTTCCTTTTTATCCCTTCAAATGACAGCGATGTCTGTCCTACACAAGACTTGGGATAAAAACACACTCAGGTACGATGTGTTTCTCGCAGGATCTTAATGTCTCATTGTCCGTTGTTCTCTTGTCTTTTCAGGACTATAAGCCAGAAGAAGATCCTGCTCTTTTCCACTCTGCCAAGACGGGCAGAGGACCTCTCGGCCCTGAGTGGAAGGTAACTTGACGGAGTCGCAGACAGCAGAGATACACCAGCTGTCCTGGTGTCACATCTGGGATGAATGAGCTGTAACTGATCTCACCTCCTGTCTTCTCTTCCCTCTCAGAACGAGCTGAAGACAGACTGTCCTTACATGTGCGCATACAAACTGGTCACCGTCAAGTTCAGATGGTGGGGTCTGCAGACCAAAGTGGAGAACTTCATCCACAGGGTGGGTTTCCATACCTAATGTTACTTTATGCTTTGATTTTCAGGGCCCACTCACACTGTCCTTCCGCACCGCGCCCCGTGCTTTAGGGTCCTTGTCCCCCCCTCCAGGCCCGTTTGTACTCACACTACCTGGGCCTCGCGCAAATGCTTCTTGCCTGTCCATCAGTCATAGCACTGATGACGTCATGGCGATGCGTGGCTTTGTTTCCAGATCTTTCCGTAGACCTCGGAGTTTTTGTGCGTCTTGTCGACGGTTTTTGAATCTTTCCATCGACCAAATCTGCAGTAAACACTCCACCTCCGCATCACACCAACGTGAACCTTTCGCCGCCATTGTTTGAAATGTCCCTGCATGGTCCCTCCTTCTTTTTTCTATGTCCCAACAGGCGCACAGGAAATGACCTCAGAGCTGCCGTAGGCCTCATGCTCGTACACGTGCGCACGCTCGTGCTCGTACATGTGCAAATGCGCTCAAAAGCCCACCTCTCCCAAACGGGCCGTGGACGGCCAGCTGGCCGCAGCTATGCACAGGGCGGTTACACTCACACTGGTCAAACGCACTAGGTTTTAGACGAAAAACCTGTTTTGGCCCGGTGCGGAAGGACAGTTTGAGTGCGCCCTCAGTGTCACTGAAGTGTTGTTTCTGTTTTGGACAGCAGAGGGAGACGTTTCAGTGTTCCTTAAATTTGGATGGAGAGAAAATGAAACTAAGGAAAGCATAGTTCAGAAAAGACATGAGAAAGGCAAAGGTTAACCACATATACAATTGTTTAAGTAGAATAACAAGGCGAGGCTTTTGTCTCTAACCCACTTGTTGGTCGTGCAGAATATCAGTTGTTCTACCTTCCTTTAAAGTTTAACTTCTTTATCCTTCCTCAGCAAGAAAAGCGTATTTTCACCAACTTCCACCGCCAGCTGTTCTGCTGGATTGACAGATGGGTGGGTTTGACCATGGAGGACATCAGGCGGATGGAGGAAGAGACCCAAAAAGAGCTGGAGGAGGTAAAGATCTCACACACCATCCTCTCACACTTGTACTGCACCGTGCTATCGTGTCCCCGGTGTGAGGAGAAGTTCAAGGATGTAAAGAATGCTGTAAAGGGGAGCAGCTAAGTGTTTTTGGGACACCTCAAGTATCAGTATGACTGTTCTCTATATTTAGAATATTGTCACAGCTTCACCTTGCTGTCAAACCGCCCTGTTTCACTTTAAACTGCACTAATAAACTGCAGCGGGGGGAGACGACGACAAACAACCTTAAAGGAATCATGGTTTTAATGTGTTTCCAGCGACCTGTAGCAGATCGCCTGACTGTTCTTCTGTTAGCGTGCCAGCCGGTGTTTAATCAGACAATTTAATGGTTAGGTTCGTATTAAAGGTCAATCCCCACATGGAGGAATGAATCCGTGTTAAATAGGGTTGGAACGGTTCACAAAATCCATTGTTCGGTTTTCAGGTCGCGCTTTATCGGTTCGGTAGTTTTTTCTATTTCTTTTAGATTCTAAAAATACCGTGTATCAGATCTGTAGCCTAAAGAAATGTCTTAAGGACGTGTCATGCAATCATGCAAACACTGAAATAATGAGGCAGCTTGTTTAGGGATAACTGTAACAATCTTAAATGACAGTGAAGTGAGATTTTGAAACAGTAGGAGACACATTGCTGCATTTACGCGTTTATATATTTAGTTGGCAAAAAGGTAAACAATTGTTTGTCTTCTGGGTAACAATATAAACACTTTTACTTTATCAAATCTTAGAAAAAATGAAGAAAATAGGTTTTCTTTCACTAAAATACGCACAAACAGCAATCACTGAACTGACTGAATAAAGGCTACATCAGGGTTATTCAATTCATGTGGAATTGAGGCCGGTTGACGAAAAGTATCCAAAAGGAGGGGCTGTAAAATGGATATTGTAAAACAATGCAGCGACATAGGAGTGCATACAGTATATAGTGCGGGGGAGCACCGATGAAGACACTGTTGTAAAATGATGATGATGATGATGATTGTTCTGTTTGGAGCGGACTTCAGGAGAGGACACAGCCCACTGTTTAACCCAACCTGATTTAACCCTTTACTCCTGAATTTCACATCAGATGCGTCAGAAGGGAGACGTGCGAGGCACCTCTGCAATGGACGAGTAGAGGCCGCCGCTGTAGGTCAAACACTAGAGGCAGGCTGAGTAAGTCTCATTGCAGGAGGGCGGGTGGTGGTGGTGGTGGCGGCGCTGCATGGATCATTCTCCACCCTTAACACTGCTGTCGAACTCACTCGTCACTCGTGCCTTTGTTTCATTTCCTCCCATCTGTTGTGCCTGACTTCTTCTCTTCTTCTCGTTCTAGTTTTCCGTCCCGATCTCATCCGAGTCATTTTTTCCTCCCACCTGCATTTCATCAACTCACCTTTGTCGCCTTCACTCACATTTGAACGTTCTCTTACAGCTCCAACGCTTCACGCTGTGCTTTCACTTTGTTTTACGCTTGTGGTATTAACGACCGCACCTTTGCCAACACGTGTCCCCCTCTGATTTTCGGGGAGTTAGCTGGAGTGTGTCCCCCCCCACCCCCTGCATGTGCGTGGCTTATTGCTAACAGACCTAAACACATCTGTTCCCCTTTAAAACACCAACCTTCTCTCTCTCTCTCTCTCTCTCTCTCTCTCTCTCTCCGTCCCCCCCCCACAGCTGCGTAATACAGGTCCGATTCGAGGCACCAGTGCTGCTCACGAGCAATGAGGCAAATCAACCAAACCCCGTCACGATGACGTCATCAGAGACACGTCCACCACGATGAGGAAGTGGCCCCTCGACGTCGCCTCTTCTCTTCCCGGTCTCACATGATTCATTGGGGGGTTTTGACACGATTGGTTTAACAGTACTGTACAGATTCTACCCCGATCACAAGCCTCCTGTTCACCACCGAAAAAACAACAACAACAACAACAACAATGGTTTTTTGCATACGTATAAAAAAAAGACAAAAAAAAACTCTTTGCACAGAACGTGAAAAAATTGCCTGATATGTAATTGTTAGTGGATCATTACGATGGGCTTTGTTTTTATTCAGGTGTGTAAACCGTGACTCAAAGTCAAGCCTTTTAAATTCAGTAGAATGTCGTTTTTAGACGCAGGTTCCCACGACAATTGGTGTACGATGACTTTAGCAGGTGTTGGACCATTTATCCCCCCTTCCTCTCCTTGTATTATAACTGTCCGTCTCTACTTTAGTCCTCGTCTCTCCCCTCAGTGTCGTCTATATTCTCGTCCTGGTAAAAGAAAAAAAGAAACGTGTCTAGATCTCCTCCCCTCCGTGTCTCGCTGTCCCCTCCGTCTGGCAGTCGGTCGGGAATACTGATGTTTTTCTTTCGTTTTATAGTTTGAATTTTTGAGGCTGATGTTTATGGTTCAACGCAAATTTAATGCTCATGCATGATAGATAATTCTCTGCTATTGTCCCCCCCCCCCCGCACATGCACACGTTTAGACACGCACACCAGCCCTCCTCCTCCTCGCCCTCCGTCACAAGTGCATGAGGACAAACGCTACACTGTCATCGCATGTGCGGCGGATCGTCTCTGTCAAGTTTAGCGCGCGCTCGTCCGTGTCTTCGAACCGCCTTCGCTCTTTAAAGGACCGCGACGCTCAGCTTTAATATCGAGGCGCGTGCGTGGTGCGTCCGTGCTCTCCACCGCCGGCCTCACGCTGTCGCCGCAAGTCCTTTTTTGTCCCCGGCTCTCCGGAGGGAAAGCTTTTTGTTTTTTTAAAAACAACAAAAAACGAGGATGACTCTGTGCGTCGCTGCGTGCATGAACCAAGGTCAAGGTACCGCCTCCTCTCTCACCTGACGGAGCTGATGGCAGATCTGCGGCGTTTGTTTGCAGTCGCGGATCGACGAGCGTTCTGCGCGTGTAGTTTTGCGTTTCGTCGTCATTAATTCCAAGAAAGCGCGAACCTTTCTGGACCGTTTCTAGTTGAGGATGAGAGGGTTTCGACCCTTACAGCTTAGCCGGAGGGGGGGTGTTGGTGGCTGACGTAGTACGAGCCTTTGACGCGCAAACACCTCCATCCCGCTATCACTCTTTCTGGCGCGGCTGCATCGCCCCGTTCGTCGCAGCTCAGCGCTCCCTTCCCCCCCGTCTATCCCTTTTTGAGCGTAACGCAGATCCCGTCGGGGCTCTAGGCGACACATTTGTGACGTTTCCTACGATCATGACGTAGCTTAGCGCAGATGTACAGCTGCGATGTGAAGACTTTGTGTATCCGATCAGGTATGAGTGTCTCTCGTTAGGTTTTTGTCGTAACCTATCTGTGCGTGGCAAAGAGAGTTAAAGTGTACTTTATAATAGGCCCATTGTAGAAATGGACAAAGTGTACATACGAAACACTGACTTGAACGGGATATTCACAGCTACTACGCGGTGTCAGGTCTATCATTCAGCTCTGCTAACTTTGAGTAAGTTATGGTGTCGTCAGCTCTGTGGACAGCGTGCCGTACGTATGTGCGTACAGCAGAGCAAACTGTCCACGCGCTGTCGCTCACACGTGGTTTTAACCGTACCTCATCCGCGCTTATGAATGTACAGCTAGGAGACGCACGTGTCGGACTATGCGGGGTGTTCCTGAACCGCAGGACGTGCTTCACACCTGTACGCGCATGACATGGAGCCGTTACATCATCAATACAAGAGTAGAGATTTATTTAAAACACACACAACTCAACACATTTGGATCTGCAAGCTCAAACCTTTTGTTTCGTTCTTCCCTTCGTCTCGTTCGATCAGGACATCCGTGCTTTTGAGAAGCTCCTGAACGGCGTCAGACGAGAAGGGAAATCCTTTTTTTTTATTATTGTGGTTTTTCCGTTAAAGGGCGGCTTCTCCTCAGAGTCAAACTGGATTCAGCTGGACCTCAGATCCCACATGAGGAGTGAGAACCCTGACTGAGTTTGACGCTGACGGGGAGTCGCCCCGTAGACTAGAACAGGCTGCGTGACGTGCGCTCGTGTAGCGTTTAGCGGCGGCGATGCCAGCCGGGGTCTGACCGTGTGAGGGGAGGGCTAGAAGCTTAGGGAGCAGACGGAGTCCAAAATACTGTTTTCTGTTATTGTAATCATGAATAAGCACTTGCAAAATCTACTGTTTTTGTTTTCTTCTTTTATGTTTTTTGTTTTTGAAAGACAAAGATTCACAAATGTATTCGATTTTTCTCTTTTCCGATGAGGCAACATTCAGGGGAATTAGCAGTGAATGTACGACATTAGCTCCTTCTTTGTTTTGTTTTCACAGCCATGCTGTGGCAGAAGGTCTAGACAATGGAACATTACAGAATATCTAATAAATTTGAACAAATAAGAGAAGAAATGTCCACTTTTCTGTTTGTGTGCGTGTGTTTTCCTGTTTATATCTGGGGTTTGTGGATAAATATTATTTATTTAGTCATGTTTGCTGGTTAAGGTTGAGCTTGTTTCACCTCCTTTATCTCCTGTTGGTGGTTTAATCTGCATCCGTGCATCATTTATATAAGATATCTGCCACAGGAGCAAAATCAAACTTATTCAGCTTTAAAGTCAGTAAAGTTTGACTCTTTTCAGATTTATGTACAGCTTTAAATACATATGCAACATACATTAAATACGTGTGTGTGTGTGTGTCTCTCTCTCTGTCTCTCTCTGTCTGTCTCTCTCGATCTGTGCATGTGTGTGTCTCTGTCTGTCTCTCTGTGTCTCTCTGCGTCTGTGCATGTGTGTGTCTCTCTCTTTGTCTGTCTCTCTGTGTGTCTGTCTCTCTCTCTGTCTCTCTCTGTGTCCCTCTGTGTCCCTCTCTCTCTGTGCGTCTGTCTGTGTGTCTCTCCCTCGCTCTCTCTGTCCGTCTCTCTCTATCTCTCTCTCTCTGTCTGTCTCTGTCTGTCTCTCTCTGTGTCTCTGTCTCTGTGTCTGTCTGTCTCTCTCTCTCTCTCTCTCTCTCTCTCTGTGTCCCTCTCTCTCTCTCTCTCTCTCTCTCTCTCTCTCTCTCTCTCTCTCTCTCTCTCTCTCTTTCTCTCTCTCTCTCTCTCCCCAGGTGTAAACCTTGAACGTCCAAAACCTGTCATGTTTCAGTAGTGTGAGGTTTTGCTGACAGTATGAGGATCCAACGTGTGTTTCTAGATTTAAACAGCTCTTTTTTTAATAGTTTTCAATTGTTTAAAAGATGTAAAGAGTAACGCAGTAACACTAATTTATGAAACGACGTCCGTTTGTAATAATGTTGCTTCAGAAAGCCCAAACATTGTTCTGGTATTAAGAAAATCCTGATGCTGAAATTAGAGCCACAGAAAAACCACGGTTTAAAGTTTTTCTATCTGTGACCATTTTGGTCTAAAATAAAAAATACAGACACTTTTATTTATATATATATATATAAAAGTGTGTATATATATATATAAAAAAAGTATAAAACAGTGCAAAAAAACCCAACTAAATGAATAAAGAGTCTGCATAATAAGTAATTTTACTTTTAAAAACATTAACACTTTAGTAATTCTGAGAACTTTTTCCAAACAAATGTAAATTTATTTCTGGATTTGAACATTTTGGGATAAAATAAAAGCAGTTTGTGTTTATATAAAAAGTCTAAAGCGATGCAATATGAAATAAAGGAATACAAATATTCTGCATAATTACTAATTTTACTTTAAAAATATTAAGTAATTCTGAGACCGTACTTCTTCCAACAAATTTTAAATTTATTTCTGTCTTTGAACATTTTGGGATAAAAAAAAACAACTATATATATATGTACCTATATTAAAGTGTGTGTGTGTATAAAAAGTCTAAAACAATGCAATAAAAAAAGAATATTTCTCTGCATAATGAGTCATTATACTTACAGTAACAGTAATTCAGTACTTCTTCAAACAAATATATGCAACACATTTAAACTGAGTTGTGTCTGTGAACATTTTGGGATTAAATACAGAAAAAAAGCACTTTTTTAAAATATAAAAAGTCTAAAACAATGCAATAAAATAAATTAATAAAAATAAAAATGTTATTCTGCATACTGAGTACTTTTACTTACAGTAAGTGAGTACTTCTTCCAACAAATGGATGCAACAAATTAAAACTGAGACCTGTCTGTGAACATTTTTGGGCTTAAATAAAGAATAAAAGCACGTTTATACATAATATAATAATAAAAGTGTGTGTGTGTGTATGAAAAAATGTAAAATATGAATAAATAAAAATATAATTCTGCATAATATAGTACTTGCACTTCCAGTAATCCCGCCTGCAGCGCTTATTAATGCATAATAATAATAAATAAATAAATAATGACAGATTAAAAAACAAAAACCTGCTCCTGCTCCTAGAGGCGGCTCACACTGCGCATGCGCCAACTCTTCCCCAGCAGGTAAACTCCACCATGGCGGCGAGAGGCCATGTGCAGGACCCCAACGACCGGAGACTGAGACCCATATACGGTGAGCACTCCGCGGGGCCGGGTTCAGGTGTGGGGGGGTGTGTGGGGAACACCCCGGGGTGCTGTGTACCGGTGTGTGTGTGTGTGAGAGGATTAAAGCAGGGGGTGCTGGAGTCTGGAGGGTAACCGCCGCGGCCCCATCAGCTCCGACCACGGTCTCTGCTGCCCTGCAGCGCCCAATGACAGTGCACCTTACCCCGGTGTGCTGCGCCACCGAGCCGCGGTAGGACACGGGTGTGGGGATGAAGTCTTCTGTCCCCCCGGTGTTGAACGTGTTAGACGCCCCCCCGGTGGTGTTGAGGCGTTTTAACGGTGCAGGGAATGTCTGCTGTCCGGTTGGGCTCAGTCTTTGTAGCTAACTGAATGCTACACGGTTAGCTTGGAGCTAGCATCAGGTTCATAACTGTGGAAGGACAATATGCTTCAATGCTAACTCCAGCTAGCTGGTTAGTTAGCATGGAGCTGTCAGTCACAGCTCACAGCCCAGAGACACAGAGGGGCTCAGGAGGAACACACATAAAGGACGTTTACGGTGTTTTTAGAGGTGAAGCGGGGGTGGAAAGAGTATTTAGAGGCTTTACAGGAGTAAAAGTACTAATGCAACACTTTATAAATGCTCCACTCTGAGTCAAAGCCCTGCACTAAACCTCGTTACATTAACAGTAGTAATAACACACTTAAATACTACACTGCAAGTTAATGTCCTGCATGCAAAACCTTAAGTAAAAGTACTTTAACCACACTGTATAAATACTCAACTGCAAGTAAAAGCCCTGCACTAAACCTCATTAAAGTAAAAGTACTAATACCACACTAAAATAATCCACTGTAATTAAAAGTCCTGCATGCAAAACCCTCCTGAAGTTAAAGCAAAATGTCCTCAAAGTATGGGTTAAAGTTGTCATTGGGCAGTAAACTGTTATTTCTGCTGTTTGTGGATGAATATTGCTGCTGCATTAATGTGTATTTTGTATTTTACTTCTGTTGATGTGCTCATTTTAACTTGGGGCTGGAGGATGTGGTGAAAATCTACCCTGATATACAGAAGATCTTTTCATATTTTCATATTTCATAACACAGCATGTTTTCTAGTTAGTAAGTACAAATATGCATCGACTGTTTCCACTTAAAGAACTAAAAGTCAAATAATTCATTCTGTAGAGTCGTTGAGACAAATTTCCAATACGATAAAAGATCTGTTGAAGTATCAGTAAAATGTTCCCTGTCAGTGTTTCCCTATTATATCTGGTGTTTATGTATAATTGTTATTAATGCATTAATGTTTGCTTTATTCCCCTGCTGTAGACGGTCACGGTTGAGCTCATTTTATCTCCTTTATCTCCTGTTGGTAGTTTAATCCAGTGATTTTCAACCAGTGTGCCGTGAGAGATCATCAGGTGTGCCGTGTGAAATTATCAATGAATGGTCTATTTTCAAACTTCATTCATATATAAATGGATTCGCTCAGACGCTAAGTAAACAAAGTTAGAGTTAGTGCTGCAGCTGCACGTCAGGTGACAGTGGCAATTTGGGTTCACAGCAAGACAAGCGAGTGACAGTGATGGAGAAGTCTTTGAGAAGGGAAAATGCAAATGCCGAACAGGGCCCTGGACAAAATTATGACCCTGATGAAGGCCCTGATGTGAGCGGGGGACAAAAGAAAAAAGAGAAGACGGTGAGCTCGAGGCAATACAGCAAAAGCTATCTTTCATTTGGATTCACTTTCACCTCCGCATCACACCAACGTGAACCTTTCGCCGCCATTGTTTGAAATGTCCGCGCATGGTCCCTACTTCTTTTTTCTATGTCCCAACAGGCGCACAGGAAATGATGTCAGAACCGTCGTACGCCTCGTGCTCTATTCGTCGTAGGCCTCGTGCTCTACTCGTACATGTGCAAACGTGCTTTACAAAAGCCCACCTCTCTCAGACGGGCCGGGGACGGCAAGCGTGCCGCAGTTATGCGCGGAGCGGTTGCACTCACACTGGTCAAACGCACTAGGGTTGACCCGAAAAACCTGTTTTGGCCCGGTGCGGAAGGACAGTGTGAGTGCGCCCTAAGGGAAACTCCAGCCCCCCTCATGACCCAGCTTTCATGACCACAGGTGAGGGTAGGAACCAAGACTCACGGGTAGATCCAGAGCTTTGCTTTGCTCAGCTCTCTTTTCATCACAACGGTGCGGTAGAGCGACTGCCTTAATTTATCTTCAGAAGGAGAATTTTCTCAACACATAAAGGAACATTTCATTCATCAGTTCATCACAAACATTCAACACATCTGGAGATATGTGGTTTCCCCTGGACAGGAAGGAACCAAAGCTGTCAGACACATCACGTAGGGGAGGAACAAGAACAACATTTCCCTCTGCGCTGTAGCAGAGATGAAGTGTGAAGTCACATATACAGTCCCCTTAAATGTGCCCTTGAGTGAATGTACTCTGGCAGCAGCTTTCCGCGTGTTGACTCTTTTGTGCTGAAGCTGAAACAGGTTTTGTTGGACGGCCCTTATTCAAAGCGTTCAGCAGCACTGAGCTCTCAACTCTTCAGCCGCAGTGACATTTTCATGTAGTTTGGCCCATAAATGAATAAATAAGCTGGTGTGTGTGTCTGCTTCACTCATGACTGGAGCTCCGGGGCTGCTCTTGTTTGGTTTGAGTTCATCAGCAGACGTGTGAACCCTGGATCTGCGTGGTGACTCCATGCTCCTCACATTTCTGCAGGCTCTCCTCAGCCTTCGCTTCTCCACCGACGACAGTTTGAACAGAGAGAATAGACGTGACATAACCACAGTGGGCTGTCTGGCACAGTTAATTCTGGCACCCAGCTGTCCTGAAGTGGCTGGACTGTGTGTGTGTGTGTGTGTGTGTGTATGTGTGTGTGTGTGCGCATACTTCAGCATTTACCAACCATTCAGAAAGACATTTATAGTTACGGTGACACTTATCTATTCATCTGCTGATTGTTTTCTCAGCAGTGACAAAAACGGGGGGGGCCTGTGGGACAGTGGTTCGAGCGTGTAAAGAGGCTGAAGGTCCACGAGGCAGCGGTCGCATGTTCGACTCCGACCTGCGGCCCTTTGCTACATGCCTCCCCCCCTTGCTCTCACCTCATTTCCTGTCTGTCCTTTGTGATTAAGTCTTGAAAAACTGCCACAAAAAGATGTTTATTGTATAGTACACACAGCACTTTAAGTCGCAGTCAAACTTCACTGACTATGATGAGTTAAGTTTTCATATTTACAGTCACTTGTTAATGTCGTGATGTTTCCCTTGTGTTTCCCCAGATTACCTCGATAATGGCAATAATAAAATGGCAATACAGCAGGCGGACAAACTGCTGAAGAAACACAAGGACCTGCACTGTGCCAAGGTGAGGAGCTGGCTTTGTTTTCTTCTGTTTACAACATCGGCACACAGAACCGTTAAGTGCACTCGCGTAACCCTCAGAACACTTGGATAACTGTGAGAATGAATGGATGGATGGAGCTTTTTCCTTTTGTCCTTCTTTTCTTGAGAGCATGAGTTCGTCCACTACACTTAGGTACGGGCTGCGTGCCAGAGCGATGGGTTCGGTGCTAAAATTAATCTTCCCGAGCAGAATGGAACAATAAGACAACAGTCAGACAGGTGACGGTGGTGGGGTGTGTAGTGTGGTATCAGTCTAAGTCTGCGGTGTGAACGTGACGGTAACGCGGTCCATACTTCAGCCGAGCGCGAGCAAACCAAAGTTCCTTTTCTGTCCGTGAACATGTCCAAGAGTTCATCGCTGCACCCACAGCCTCGCCGTTTAGTTCTTCGGCTCCGTTAACCTCGACCACTGGGCGCAAGTGACCTGCCACGGACCGAGTTATGAGGATGAGACCAGCCCGCTCCCAACTACGGTTCAGAGCGTGGAAGCTGTAAAGGGAACATGCTGCTGTTCGGACCAAGCCCCCACCACAGTGACTTCCTGTTTGATCCAATCAGGAAGCCCCGTCAGCGTCAGTTCTCTGAGTGTCCACTAGGGGCAGGTTTCATAACAGAGCAGTTTCTCATTGAGCCCCATGTTAAACAGGCCGTTTACACAGCATCATTAAACCTGTTTAAGGACAAAAGAACATTCTAGTCTGTGTGTTTAGCTCATATCTCCATGACAACACTGAGGGGGAGGGGCTAGGTTTTTATTTTATTGGAGGTTAAAGTTTATGAATAATTAGGGGCGTGGCCTCTTGAGTGACAGCTAGCCTCTGGCCCTCACTTCTCCTCGGAGGTAAACGTCAGCCAGATGGACGTACGCCCCTCCCCCCAACGTCACATACATGCCCTTTTTTGGTCAGAGGAAATGAGGCGGAGTCAAAGTCTGACAAGATGGAGACTCCCTTAGGCGAGGACGATTGGATCAAGTTGAGGGAACGGACCTAGACTGAGACCTTACGTCGATTTTAATACAGTCTGTGGTTTTCGGACGCATCACGCGATTCGGAGGTATATTAGATTTTAAAAACGTTTATTATTTTAAAATGCGTTCTGCAGCGTAGGGAGAATGGCGTTGGTCACGGTTTAGAAAGACAGGAGTTACACAGCAAATAGCGCTCACAACCTTTTTATATATTTATTTATTATTTTAGAAGAAGACGTTAGTTAAGGCGGCAGGCGTGTGCAAAGGGCTGCGGTAAACCCAGGTCAGAACGTGGTTAATGTGTGAATATGTGTGTCACCTGTCTCTGTGTGAGCTGCTCACGAGGAAGAGCATTGAACTTATGCTCTCGTGTGTTCAGATGTGGCTGTGATGATCTGAGACTATTGAGAGTTCTGTGTTTCATATGTCACGACTCTGTCCTGTTCCCTTCTGTGTGCGGTTCCTTACGCGTCTCCGTCCTCGTCCCCTCAGGTCCTAAAGGCCATCGGTCTTCAGAGGACGGGAAAGCAGGAAGAAGCTTTCACTTTGGCCCAAGAAGTGGCCACACTAGAGCCCACGGACGACAACTCGCTACAAGCTCTGACCATTCTGTACCGGGAGATGCATCGCCGTGAGTACACACACGCACACACACACACACACACACACACACACACACACACACACACACACACACACACACACACACACACACACAGACACAGACACAGACACACACAGACACACACACACACGAATGCTGGTGACAACATCGGAGCAGCTGCATGTTGAACATTTGTTCCTGCGTGTCGTTCACAGCGGAGTTGGTCACTAAGTTATATGAAGCTGCGGTGAAGAAGGTTCCTCTCAGCGAGGAGTATCACTCTCACCTCTTCATGGCGTACGCTCGCGTGGGCGAGTACAAGAAGATGCAGCAGGTGAGAAAAGCTCCACCCACACACACGTGCGTACATGAACACAGCAGATGGACGTCCGATGGGAATAACGACGAGGATGTTGATGCGTCTTCTCTCTTTAACAGGCGGGAATGGCCTTGTATAAAATCGTCCCCAAGAATCCGTATTACTTCTGGTCTGTCATGAGTCTGGTGATGCAGGTATGGGCGGACACACGACGTCTACGCTCCCTAAATAATGTCGTTACACTGAAAATAACGTGTTGTTTGTTGCGTAGGCCATCTCAGCACAAGACGAAAAACTGGCCCAGACCATGTTCCTGCCTCTGGCTGAACGGATGGTGGAGAAGATGGTGAAGGAGGAGAAGATTGAAGCAGAAGCAGAGGTGAGTAAAAAACATTATAAAGTGTATACATTTCGTAAACTTCCTGTGCAGCTGTATCCAAGTGTCTTGTATCTGTTCAGTGTTTCTCTGGGATTTTTCTGGAGGCCAAAGAAGTTTCTTGAACGTTTTTTTACCTTTTTGCTGTCTTTTGTTCGTCCTCAGTCGAAGTGTGTTTGCCCTAGGGGCGTAACGGTACACTCACAGTCACGCTTCGGTTCATACCTCTGTTTTTGTCATGGTACGGTAAAGTACAGGGCGGGATGGTACGGTTCATAGTTTGGGGGGAAACAACAGTTAAACAGTTTTAGCTGTCGGTATAAAACAAACAAAAAAATACTACTGCAATTCTCCAATAGATAAAATAGTGCTTTAATATCTGCAGCGGCACTGGGAGCAGCATGGAGCAAGTCTCCCAGCGCGCCGGGATTTGACGCTGAGACGTAGCGCTGAGATGGATACGACAGAGGACAGCGGTCCTGAAGGCTTACGCTACGTTGCATCTCATAAACAGAACGGTACACACGTGTCCCGAACCGTGACATGCGTACCGAAGGGGACGGATTTTTTAAATAAACCGTTCCACCCCTAATTAAAACATAACAAAAAGATTAATCGACTGAAGACATCTTAATCTCAAATAGGACTGCTGATATTTTGAACGTAATCTCCAGAAGAACAGATCTTGTTGTGTTCAGGCTCGTGCAGATGATGACTCCAGAGCTGCCGGTCCTGTTGACAGCTGTTTGTGTCTCTTCATGTGTTCGTAGGTGCAGCTGTATTTCATGATCCTGGAGCGTTTGGGGAAGTGCGTCGAAGCCCTCGAGGTGATCAGGGGCCCCCTTGGAGGTAGGTGTACGTCAGCACTGTAGCTCAAACACATCATGCCCCCCCCGAAGCCTCCGTACATGTCCGTGTGTGTGTGTGTGTCCGTGTGTCGGGTGAACGGGCCTGACTCTGCCGTGCCTCAGCAGCTCTGAGTGACGGCTGCTGGATCACCTGCCTCCACCAGCTGACTGACTGAAGTTTGCAAACCAAAGTAGTTTTTTCATGTCATTGGAATAAATCAACAGTGTTTGACTGATTCATTAAGTTTTTGCTGCAGGGGTATACTTATACATAACAGACAAACATTAATGAAATGTTGCAGTCTGAAGTCAGTGAAATGTTAACGTCACATATTAAAGCAACACCGTGTAGTTTTTCAACCTTCATGGTATATTTCCAAGACCCTTGTGATGCTACATCAACTTGCAGTTAGTTTAATGACACATCTGTCGTATCCTGACAGATCCTGAGTCTGTATCTCTTTCACCCGAACAGTGCAACTTCGTACATCAGGTCGACACCTGCACACAAAAAAACTACAAAAACTATCGTCTGCTTTACAGCGTACGTCACAGTGTATCTCCTGATCATGTTACCAGGACAACTTTACAATAAAATACCTTTTTCCCAACGATAGGAGGAGCCTGAGGGCAAATTCTACATGTTGTGGCTCCAAGGGCGCACTCCCACTGTCCTTCCGTCCCGTGCCCCGTGCTTTAGGGTCCTTGTCCCCCCCTCCAGGCCCGTTTGTACTCACACTACCTGGGCCTCGGAGAATGCTTCTTGCTGCCTATACGTCATCACGCCGTAACACGTCACACGCATTGATGACGTCATGGAGATGCGTGGCTTTGTTTCCAGATCTTTCCGTAGACCTCAGAGTTTTTGTGCGTCTTGTCGACTGTTTTTGAATCTTTTCATCGACCAAATCTGCAGTAAACACTCCACCTCCGCATCACACCAACGTGAACCTTTCACCGCCATTGTTTGAAATGTCCGCGCATGGTCCCTCCTTCTTTTTTCTACGTCCCAACAGGCGCACAGGAAATGACCTCAGAACCGCCGTAGGCCTCGTGCTCGTACACGTGTGCAAGCTCGTGCTCGTACATGTGCAAACGTGCTTTACAAAAGCCCACCTCTCTCAGACAGGCTGTGGACGGCCAGCTGGCCGCAGTTATGCACAGAGCGGTTGCACTCACACTGGTCAAACGCACTAGACTCTACCCGAAAAAACCTGTTTTGGCGCGGTGCGGAAGGACAGTGTGACTGCCCCAAAGAAGAAGAAGAATTACTTTATTAATCTCGCAAGGGGAAATTCTATTTTTTCACTCTGTTATTATTCAGGTTACACACACAGGCCCGAAATACACACACACACACACACACACACAAACAGGACCTATATACATGAAATTAATGAGATGAGAGAGAGATGTCAGAGATGATATATATACATGTTAGATGAGATGATATACATATGTGTGCGTCCTCCCACAGAGAAGCTGACCAGTGAGCTGCAGAGCAGAGAAAGCAAGTGTATGATGCTCTACCAGAGACTACAGCGCTGGCCCGAGTGCAACTCCCTGGCTCACAAGCTGCTGCTCAAAAAGTGAGTGAGTATGGGCTTCTTTCAAGACTTGTGTGAACAGGGGAACTGCTACAGATGAGTCACACACACCTGTGCGTTTGTGTTTCCAGTCCGGATGATTGGCAGTTCTATCCCTCCTACTTTGACTCTCTCTTCCACCTGATCGATCAGTCGTGGAGTCCGCCAGACGAAGGAGAACAGTGAGTACGAAGTAACTGCTGTGAGTGTGTGAGAGCAAATACGGGTGTGAACACTACACCAGAGACAAGGCAAACGCAGAGAGGAAGGAGAGCATTCACATGTTCTTCCGCTGGTATAATAATCCCCCCTTATATTCCCGTTATTCCAGAAGGATTAGTGCTTTTTCAGCTTTATCTTTTGAAGACAAACTGCTTCTCGTCAGATGAAACATTTCAACCATCCACCCCTCATCAGAGAATGGCTGAAACTATTCATTATTTTCATTATCGATTGTTTTCTAGATCAATCGATCAGTCATTTGATCTTTAAACTGATGAAAAATGTTGATCAGCGTTTCCCAAATTCCCTCAAATTCAAAAATAAACTAAAAAAAAACATGTTTACTGACACAGAGGAGGAAAAACACAGAAAATATTCACATTTAAAGTGTAACTGCAGTGCAAAATCATCCCATGGTCTTCTTTGGCACTTACATAGATCAAATAAACCATTTTTTGAATTTTTTTGCATGAACTTTTGGCTAACGTGGCTAACAGTGATTAGCACGGAGCAGTACAGTGAAGGCATTCAAAGGTCATTTTTAACCACTAATGCTGCTGAAAATAACAGCAAACCTCTGCAGCAGCATGAGAAGAGTCCCTACACACACAACAAAGCAGCAACAGCGTAGTTAGTGAAGCCAGAGTTTATTAAGAGAGTGTTTTAAAGACTTACCTACTGGCCCCTGTACCAGCTCCTCTCATAGTAAAGTCCATTCCAGTGGATTACCAAAGTCAGTCCCAAAGGAAGGAGCCCATTGGTGCTTTGTTGTGTGTGTAGGGACTCTTCTCATGCTGCTGCAGAGGTTTGCTGTTATTTTCAGCAGCATTAGTGGTTAAAAAAGACCGTTGAATGCCTTCACCTTACTGCCCCGAGCTAACCACTGTTAGCGACTCTCCTAGATTTCTCCGTTAAGTGCCGAAAAAGACCACGGGAGGATTTTGCGCTGGAATTGCACTTTAAGAAGCTTGAATTTGGACACGAACCGCTTAATTGATTATCAAAGTAGTTTGGTGGTTGATTTAAAAAGTTGACAACTTAATAATGAATCGATTAATCTTTGCTGCTCTACATCAATTTCCCCCCTGTTAAAGTGGGTCACGGCGTGATTAGAGGGCGCACCCTTCAACCAGAATTCAAATTCTCTAAACTTTGGGGAGCAGCAGGAGACAATAGATTAATTCACCACATGAATGAAAGTATTTACATGTGACGTGCGTCTCTGTGTGTGTGTGTGTCCCCAGCTGTCCGGAGGGTCCGGTCCATCACACCGTGGCGGAGGTGATGAGGTTTGTGGAGGAGAGGATCAAAGGGGAGGACGGCAAAGACTCCCGCTCGCTCAGAGGACCCTATTTAGCTCGTCTCGAATTAATACACAGACTGAGAGAAAGGGGCTGTCCCGAAGAGAGCCTCTTAGGTAAAACACACGGATTGTAAAACGCTTTCACTTGAGTTGCTTTAGCCCTTTGTGTGTGACTGTATGTGGCTTTAAACAGGTGAGCCTTTAGAGCTCATGGTGCAGTTCTTTGGGAAGTTTGGAGACAAACCCTGCTGCATCACCGACCTAAAAATATACCTCCACCTGCTCCCTCCTGAACAACACGTGCAGGTAGGTTCAAGGTGCATTGATGAGTTGTGAGGAGCGAAGAGTTGGGAATCACACGTCTGTCTGTCTCTCTCTCTTTCTCTCTCTCTCAACATTTTAGTTCATCAACCGTCTGAGTGAAGCGGTCCCTCTGGGGGAGCAGGGAGACGAGGGCTTGGCTTTCCCCGAGGATACCAAAGCGCTGCAGAGGCACTTGTGCGTGTGCCAGCTGAGTCGAGCGCTCGGGCTGCACCACGCTCTCGATGCGGACGGGAAACTGCGGCTCATCGCGGAGCTCAAAGCCCACTACCGTCACGGACTCAAGTTCGGTGAGAGCAGCGCTTCTTTTCTCCACTCTTAAACCTTCTTGACGCTCCCGTTTGTTCGGGTTAATCGGATTGTTCACGGAGCAAAGAGGCGTGAAATCACCCGACACGCCGTGACTCGCTTAACAACAAAGAGCCCTCGTCCGTCTCCACGTTCGCTCCGGTAACAGCAGTGATTCATCATCGTGGCAGTGAATCAGTAACGGCGTCTTTATTGCCTCTTCTTCTTCCGCCGCACATCGTTATCACATCGTCTGGTGGAGAGCGACGGCAGAGAGCAACGCAGTTCCAGAGGAAGACAAAGTAGTGACAGACCGCCGAGTGGTTTCAAGTAATTTCACTGCTTCCTCTTTTTCTTCTATCACTTTCTTAAAAGAGTCATTTAGAAGTCTTAGTTTTAACATTGTCCCCTTTCGCCTGCTCGGGTTAAGCGTCGCCACAGTGGATGATCTGTGTCCATCTCTCCTGTCAGTGAGCGACCCATTCATAGATAAAAATGTCAGCAGACAGGAGCCTTCAAGCTTCCAGGTTTCACAAAACTGTCCCGTAGGTGTCCCGAGCCCCCACTCCTGTCCCCTCCATCATCATCATCACATCTTCAGCTCTGCCTCCTCCACCTCTGCCTCCTGTCCGTCCGTTCAAACCATCGCCGGCCTCGCTACCACCTTGTAAACCTTCCCAACCTTTTTGCTGCTCTCCCTCGAATTCACGCGCATGTATTTAGTTTAAACAACAATAAACTAGAACAGCAGTTTTCCTCCCTGTCTTCTTTATATTGATGTCAGTTGTCACAACCTCAGAGCTTCTGCTGCTGCAAAGTCAACCAGAGCATGGACTTTAATGCATGGGAGGAACTAAAATAAATCTGTTTTCCTTCTCAAAATGCAAGTACGGTATGTGGGCCTGTCGCAATAAGCAATAAATCTATTAATCGCACGATAACTCAAAATGAGTGACTCACTTTGAGAGCTGCGATAACTTCGATTTGCACGCTTGTTTGTTTCCCTGGTGTCTCTCTATCAACGAGCTTCAGCGTAATGAGGAGTTAACCCACGGCACGTGTCGTGTCGGTCATATGTCATGTTGGTCACATGTCGGTCAGTTGTCGTGTTGGTCACTTGTCGTGTCGGTCAGTTGACGTCTCAGTGACATGTCGTGTCGGTCAGTTGTCGTGTCGGTCAGTTGTCGTGTCGGTCACGTGTCGGATGCGTGCAGTGAGGTTGCGTGCGGTGAGGTTGCGTGCGGTGCGGTTGCGTGCGGTGAGGTTGCGTGCGGTGAGGTTGCGTGCGGTGAGGTTGCGTGCGGTGAGATTGCGTGCGGTGCGGTTGCGCGCGGTGAGGTTGCGTGCGGTGAGGTTGTGCACACCTCACCCCAACTTCACTGATCATGCTCTTAGTTCTTTAGGTTGCACAGCGTTCTGTAAAATGTCAAACAGGCGCATTAATACGTTTTCTTCCTTCCTGTATTTGTGTCTCTCAGGGAAGAGCGCTCTGAAGACGGAGCTGCAGTTCTCCGATATGTATTGTCTCATGGCAGCTCATGTATTTATCGACCTATGGAAGGAGACGGGTGAGTCTTTTCTTTTGTCCTGCTCCAGATCTTCTCTGTCAGCGACGCCGTCTCTAAACGTGTGTGTGCGCGTGTGTGTGTGTGTGTGTGGTTGCAGGGGATGAGAACATGGTGTGGCGGTGTTTGGGCGTCCTCCACGAGGGGCTGTCTCTCAGTCCCTCCAACGCCCAGTTCAAGCTGCTGCTGCTGCTCGTCTACTGTCACCTGGGGGCCTTTGAGCCCGTCGTGGACCTCTACTCCAGCCTGGACGCCAAGCACGTACAGCACGACACCATAGGGTCAGTGCAAATACAGGAGGGCTGAACCATCGGAGGGGAAAATCTCTTTTTTTCTGATGGATATTTTGATTTAGAGTATTTTGTTTCATGCTTTTCCGTCTTTTCTGACCAATAAATGTTGTAATTATGTTTTATAAGCGTTAAATAATGATGTTCTTGTGTTTAGACGTGAGCCTCAACTCACTGAAGACGTTTTCCACCCAAAGATATTTGAGTTGCTCGCTTTGGGTCCTGATTGGTTAGCATGATTTAACACAAGTGTCGGGCTTTCTACCTCTCTCTCTCTCTCTCTCTCTCTCTGTCTCTCTCTGTCTCTCTCTGTCTCTCTCTCTCTCTCTCTCTCTCTCTCTCTCTCTCTCTCTCTCTCTCTCTCTCTCTCTCTCTCTCCCTCTCTCCCACCTCCCTGTCTGTCTTCCTCCATCCCTCTCTCCCTCCCTCTCTCCCTTCCTCCTTCCCTCTCTCCCTTCTTCTCCCTCTCTCTCTCTCTCTCTCTCTTTCCTCTTTCTCTCTCTCTCTCTCTCCCTCCTCCCTGTCTGTCTTCCTCCATCCCTCTCTCCCTCCTTCCTTCCCTCTCTCTCTCTTGCTCTCTCTCCCCTCCCTCCTCTCTCTCTCCCTCCCTCCTCCCTGTCTGTCTTCCTCCATCCCTCCTTCCTTCCTCCTTCCCACTCTCCCTCCCTCTCTCTCTCCCCTCCCTTCCTCCTTCTCTCTCTCCCTCCTTCTCGCTTTCTCCCTCCCCTCCCTCCCTCCTTCTCTCTCTCTTAGACTCAGTGATGAGGCGTCACAGTGGCCCACACGAGAACACTTTCATATTGGAGTCTGTTTTTTCATATGTGTATATTTGAATATTCTCTCCGGCCCTGGATCGGCTGATTTGGACCCGTTCTGTTCTCACACACAGCACCTCTGTTGTGTTTGAGTCCAGTTCAGTGCATGTGCGTGTGCATGTATGCGTACGTGCGTGTGTGCGTGTGTGTGTGTGTGGGGCGAGTGGGCGTTGTTGATCCTCCTGTGAGACGCTCAGACCAGCGTTTACTGTTCTCACCGACGCATTCTTTCCCTTTTCATCTCCAGGTTTCTGTTAACGCGTTATGCCGAGTCATTGGGTCAGTTCTCCGCAGCCTCCCAGTCCTGTAACTTCTCCCTCAGGTTTTTCCACTCCAACCAGAAAGATGTAAGTCTACTTTGTTTCATTTCATTTCTAACTCATCGTTCTTCTGTGTGTTTCCTCGTTGGGCTCACCCCTGAATGTGTGTCTTTCTCTCCCCGCTCCGCTCCTGCAGACCTCAGAGTACATCATCCAGGCGTATAAGTACGGAGCGTTTGAGAAAATCCCAGAGTTCATCGCTCTCAGGAACAGGTTGAACCAATCGCTGCACTTCGCCCAGGTCCGCACTGAGAGGATGCTGCTGGACCTGTTCCTGGAGGCCGACATGTGAGAATAAACTCAGCTTTTTGAAGTACAGACACTTGTGCTGTGGCCTCCTTCATTTAAATGCTCTTTCTTTCTGAATCGCTCTTCCAGAGTGTTGAGTCTGGACGAGAGTGTGAAGGCCATGTCTTTGTCTCCGGAGGAGGACGACATCCCCTGGGAGAACATGAGGGACAACAGAGACCTCACTGTTTTCACCAGCTGGGACCCTAAAGACAGGTCTGGTCCCTGTTCTGATGCTCCTAACTGTTTATTTTAACCATGACGAGGGACTTTAGCGTCCGGGCAAGTGCATCAGAAAGTGAATGTCGATCCCTGAGTGTATATTTGTTTCAGTCATCTGGTTATTTTGTGCTTTAGGGCGCACTCACACTGTCGTTCTGTACCGGGCCAAAACCGTTTTTTCAGCTAAAGCCTAGTACATTTAAGCAGTGTGAGCGCACCCGTTCCGCGCATAACAGCCGCCCACGGCCCGCTTGAAAGAGGTGGGCTTTAGCAGAGCCGTTTGCACATGTACGAGCACGAGCGTGCGCACGTGTACGAGCACGAGCCCTACGGCGGTGGCAGTATGTGCGCCTGTTCGGACATAGAAAATAGAACGACGGACCATGCGCGGACATTTCAAACAATGGCGGTGAAAGGTTCACGTTGGTGTGATGCGGAGGTGGAGTGTTTACTGCAGATTTGGTCGATGAAAAGATTCAAAAACAGTCGACAAGACGCACAAAAACTCCGAGGTCTACGGAAAGATCTGGAAACAAAGCCACGCACACGCGATCAATGCGTGTTACGGCGTGATGGCGTATGGACAGCAAGAAGCATTGGCCGAGGCCCAGGTAGTGTGAGTACAAACGGGGCTGGGGCGCGGGGGGAGAGGGAGGGGGGACGAGTACCCTAACGCCCGGGTCGCGGTGCGGAAGGACAGTGTGAGTGCGTCCTTAGTCAACAAAACCTAAAGAAATGTAAAAGGTGGAGCCTGCGATTTTGGAGAAAGTTTGGTGATATTTGAACTCATCACCATCCAAACAAACCCAGCGCTCCCGTCAGCGCTCCTTCACAGAGTTAGCACGTGTCAGAGAGACTTTCTTTGGTCCCACTTTCTCTGGTTGCGTCCACGGCTTTCCCCCCGTCCTCTGAATGAGTGTCAACAAATCCTAGTTCCTGCCGAACCATGTCCCAAATCAACCCGTGTGCCTCTCCCTTCCACAGACAGTTAACCGAAGAGCACCGGCGTCGCTCTCTAGAGGAAGAGTCCGTCTGGCTGCGGTTACGCTCTCTGACGCTCCGCCTCCTCGCCTCTTTGGTGGCGCAGGGACATGCGCCGGCGTCGCACCAGAACTCTGAGACGGCGGAGAACGGCGTCGGAGACAAGACCTCGGTCCTCGGTGGCCTGCTCTCCCAGCTCAACCAGACGCTGCAGGCCGCCGCTCAGATGGCAGAGAAACGCACTCAGGTCGGTTCAACACGCAAAAACCAATGTAACATGTAACGATTATATCACACTGGCACAGGGATTTGAGTCAAGGTTGCCAGGTCTTATGAAACTTTCCTGTTGAAACAAACTGATGAGGGATGAAATGCGGCGTATTACAGAAACGTCCTAACTCGCAAATCTTATCTTATCTGTTTGGTAACTATGGTAACTAGGGTTAGGCTCATATTTAGGCCGGCCCTTAAGTCAGTGTTCGTATCTTAACTCCAGATGTGCAGCAGTGTGTTACAGAAATGTCCTAAGTTACCAAAATCCTCAAAGTACGTCCACACCTTTCCTCAGTCGTTCTTAAGAAGTTTTCCGTCCACTCGGCCTCGACTTAAGAAATCTGTGCGTCCACACAAAACCAGTTAAACAGACTCTAAACGCTGTAGTACCCATGCCAGACCTGGGTGTGGCGCTGTAACTGCCACAGAAATACACCAACAACAGAGAAGAAGAGACGGGGAGACGCTGTGGAGAATCCAAACACCGGAGAGTTCCTGTCCACATCCTCCTCCATCCTAGAGACAAACGTGTCCCTGGTTCTGGTCTTAGTGGAGACTTTAGTGCTGTTCTGGACTCTGATGCACCCATCACTCTGCAGTTAGTGTCCTCACTGAGCAGAGGGGGCTGCTGGGAGCCCCTTCACTCTGCAGTTAGTGTCCTCACTGAGCAGAGGGGGCTGCTGGGAGCCCCTTCACTCTGCAGTTAGTGTCCTCACTGAGCAGAGGGTGCTGCTGGGAGCCCCTTCACTCTGCAGTTAGTGTCCTCACTGAGCAGAGGGGGCTGCTGGGAGCCCCTTCACTCTGCAGTTAGTGTCCTCACTGAGCAGAGGGTGCTGCTGGGAGCCCCTTCACTCTGCAGTTAGTGTCCTCACTGAGCAGAGGGTGCTGCTGGGAGCCCCTTCACTCTGCAGTTAGTGTCCTCACTGAGCAGAGGGTGCTGCTGGGAGCCCCTTCACTCTGCAGTTAGTGTCCTCACTGAGCAGAGGGGGCTGCTGAGAGCCCCTTCACTCTGCAGTTAGTGTCCTCACTGAGCAGAGGGGGCTGCTGAGAGCCCCTTCACTCTGCAGTTAGTGTCCTCACTGAGCAGAGGGTGCTGCTGGGAGCCCCTTCACTCTGCAGTTAGTGTCCTCACTGAGCAGAGGGGGCTGCTGGGAGCCCCTTCACTCTGCAGTTAGTGTCCTCACTGAGCAGAGGGGGCTGCTGGGAGCCCCTTCACTCTGCAGTTAGTGTCCTCACTGAGCAGAGGGGGCTGCTGGGAGCCCCTTCACTCTGCAGTTAGTGTCCTCACTGAGCAGAGGGGGCTGCTGGGAGCCCCTTCACTCTGCAGTTAGTGTCCTCACTGAGCAGAGGGTGCTGCTGGAAGCCCCTTCACTCTGCAGTTAGTGTCCTCACTGAGCAGAGGGTGCTGCTGGGAGCCCCTTCACTCTGCAGTTAGTGTCCTCACTGAGCAGAGGGTGCTGCTGGGAGCCCCTTCACTCTGCAGTTAGTGTCCTCACTGAGCAGAGGGTGCTGCTGGGAGCCCCTTCCCCGTCCCAAAGCACTCCCAGGCGCCACTTTCTCACTACATTTAGAGACTTTTCACAGCTTCTTAGAACTGGATTTAGAAACAGAGCCTAGAGCAGTTTAGCTCCTTATTCAGAGCATCAGGGAAAAGGGAGAAATATGCTAACTCTCAACATTTTTGTGATATTATCGTTACAAGTGCAGTAATATTTATATTTATCGTAACTATTTAAATGTAACCACTCCTTTTCATTCTCCTCTTTCTCCTTGTATATAGCCATTTTTATTCTTGTGTTCTAATATTTTCATACACCTTTTAATTGTTTTAAGTTATATTGCTGTTTTTAATTGTGCTTATGTTGTACTTGTATGCAATACAATGATAATTAAGGCTATTCTGTTCTATATTTGTGAGCAAAGCTCCTGTTCCTGTTGCATCACAGTCATCGCTGTAACCATGTTGTTGTTGTTTTGCTGCAGTATCCATTCCTGGGACCCCCCTCCACCCGCCTCGCCTCGGCTCTGTCCAGTGGGAGCTGTCAGTGCCAGGCTGCAGCCCTCCAGCTGTCTGTCCATCTACAGGAGCTGGAGACCGTCGGGCTCGGTGAGACGAGAGGAGACGGTGGAAACGTGAAGCGCGTCCATGCTTGCCTGACTCTTTTAACTCACTCTCCTTTCTTTCTTTTTTGTTTTTTACGCTTTCAGATGAGTCGTCGGAGCTTCAAACTCAGATCTGTAACGCTTTCAAATCATTAGTAGTTCAGCTTCAAGGTGAGTCGGCGGCTGGGTTTCCACCTCTGCAGCACAGTGAGCTGAAGTTGGTTCTGTGTCTGATTACGCTTCGTGTTTTCTCTCTCTGCACAGAAATACTGAATAAATGCAAAGGGGATTTCTTGGAAATGAAAGAGGGCAAGTTAAAAACCCGGCCCTCCTTATTAGAAACCCTAGTCTTCTTTGTTGAGGTGAGACATCTCTCTGCTTCCACACCTGTAACCTGGATCTGATGTGTTCCACTTGTGACATGATGATGTTGTTCTGCACAGACGGTCTGCATAGTCTTATGGATGGCTAGTCACTGTGCCAAGATCCTCCGACCTCTCAAGACTAGTCTACAGAAGAAGAAGAAAAAGAAAAAGGATGCAAACACAGCGCTGGTACAGGTCCCCTTTAATGCTCTTACACATCCACGCACGTCTGTGTTTCGTCTGTTAGTAACACGCTCTTCTTTGTGTGTCCTTGCAGCCAGCAGTGGTGTGTGGCTTCCAGGAGCTGACGGGGAGCTTGCAGGACCTTCTTACTCAGTCTTTGGAGTTTATAAAGGAGCAAGAGACGGGCGTGACGGCCCTTAAACTGGCTGCTTTAGGCTTGGAAGTACCCACAGAGGTGAGTGTGTTCTCTCTCGTCTCTGTGTCACCATTCACGTCAGCTGACGTCCTGGCTTGTTAAATGGTGCATGATCAGCTGACGTCCTGGCTTGTTAAATGGTGCACGATCAGCTGACGTCCTGGCTTGTTAAATGGTGCCCGATCAGCTGACGTCCTGGCTTGTTAAATGGTGCACGATCAGCTGACGTCCTGGCTTGTTGAATGGTGCATGATCAGCTGACGTCCTGGCTTGTTAAATGGTGCCCGATCAGCTGACGTCCTGGCTTGTTAAATGGTGCACGATCAGCTGACGTCCTGGCTTGTTGAATGGTGCATGATCAGCTGACGTCCTGGCTTGTTAACTGGTGCACGATCAGCTGACGCCCTGGCTTGTTAAATGGTGCACGATCAGCTGACGTCCTGGCTTGTTAAATGGTGCACGATCAGCTGACGTCCTGGCTTGTTGAATGGTGCACGATCAGCTGACGTCCTGGCTTGTTAAACTGTACACGATCAGCTGACGTCCTGGCTTGTTAAATGGTGCCCGATCAGCTGACGTCCTGGCTTGTTGAATCCTGCACGATCAGCTGACGTCCTGGCTTGTTAAATGGTGCCCGATCAGCTGACGTCCTGGCTTGTTAAATCCTGCACGATCAGCTGACGGGCTCCCTCTTCTCTTCCTGTTTTTATATTCTGTGTTTCAGGAGGAAGCGTCGTTCGCAAAGGCTGCTATGGACAAGGTGCAGAGCAGTTACCTGCGCTCGCTACAGGAGGCGGGAGATCTGCTCAAGAAGAGAGCAGAAACTATAAAGAACCTCAAGATCTGAACACCATCACACGCCCCAAATAAAGATGACTATACTCCCACCCCTCCGCCCGCCATCAGCCCCGCCTCCCCCGCCCTTACACCGCCGTCTGTCAGCCCACCGGCCAACCTACGACTCCCTGAACCCGCCCCCGCCGCACAGTCGTCTCGGACCTCCTTCCCTTTCCTGCGTATTTGTCAACATGGCGTTTTTGAGCTCTCAACCTGGATTTTTCTTTTCTATCACGTCGGCACACACACACACACACACTCGCACACACACTCTGGACAGTTGCAACTCCTATAGCACACAAGCTTGTAATAAAGTCATGGATTTATACGGCAGTTAAAGTGAAAACGAGGGGAGGAAATAAAAAACGTAGAGCAAATTAGATGAACTAATCTAATAAATTATTGTACATAGTAAAGCGCAACTCTCCTTGACTAAATGACAATATAAGACACAATAAACCACTATTCTGTTTGTTTGTCAGTTATGTTTCCTCTTTTATTCCTCAATCTCACACACACACACACACACACACACACACTCTCTCACACACACACACACACACACACACACACACACACACACTGGGACTGTTGACACTGAGGAGGAAAGTTGTTTCAATGTGCTGCTTTTCCGGCCGTTTCCCTCTCCGTCGAGAGCGAGCGTGCATATTTTGCATCGAACTCATGCGCTCTGTGGAGACACGTTGCGACCTGCAGACGGAGGTTTCCCCATTCGACAGCTCATCATTCATCTTCTTTTGTTGCTTTGTGTGTCTCGTGTGTCGCTCTGAGAGTGGAGCCACCTTTGTAGTTGCAGTGTTATAAAGAGCAGAGGTGGGATGAGTTAAAGGACATTTGTTTTTTAAAAGTCTGAATTGTTTCTTTTTTATTTTATTAATGCCGTTTAGAAGTGATGCTTGTGAACACGTTGACTGTGGAAAATGACAGTTTCCCCTGTTAGTCCTGAGAAACCTTCATGAAATGACGAAGGATATTATCTTATAGACTTTGTTTGACTTCATATTCTCAAAATATTGACTTAGTAACTTAAAATTTTGACTTAAACTCAAAATATTGACTTTATTTATCAAAATATTGACTTTGTTACTTAAAATATTGACTTTTTACCAAAATATTGACTTTGTAATTGAAAATATTGACTTAAACTTGAAATATTGACTTTGTTTCTCAAAATATGGATTTTGTTTATTAAAATATTGACTTAGAAACTTAAAATATTGACTTAGAAACTTAAAATATTGACTTTGTTTCTCAAAATATTGACTTCGTTTCTCAAAATATTGACTTTGTTTCTCAAAATATTGACTTATTTACTCAAAATATTGATTTTGTAACTTAAAACATTGACTTAGTAACTTGAAAATTGACTTTGTATCCTAAAATATTGACTTAGTTTCTCAAATTAATCGCGTATTGCATATAATTACTCAGTAACTTGAAATCCTGACTGTTCCTAACAATATTTTCTGACTTTATCTCAAAATAATGTGAAACTTTCTCTCAAAGCACAAACTCAATATTTTCAGATACAAAGTCTTTATTTTTATAAAGTTTTTCATCGGATCTCTTCTTTTTGAATCACATTGGCAGAAATGTTTCTTTAAAAACCCTTAAACCTGGAGCCTGACCATATTTGAGACCACCATGAATGTTCACAAAGACACAACTGTGCGTTATCGACTCTAATCATCCACCGTGTATCGCTGCAGGCGCGGAAAGTCTAGCAAAATGCATCAGTACGCAAGGATCTCCTGTCTTTGTCATGGGTCTCCACGTCCGCAGTGACAAAAGCACAAATTTAAGTGCAGCAGATCGTCTCAATTGCTAGGAAGCATGTTCTGGGATGCAGTCTGTGCCCTGGTTCAGTCCAGACCCGTGGCTTTTGTCCACTTTGACCCAGATCTGATAGTAAATATTAATATTTTCAGCCGAGATGCAGCTCTGTAGAACATTCTGTGATTTCCTTCTGTTGTAAACGGCTCAAACGCAGACTGGTGTCTTTCACACACAGACACTGGACCTTATTGTACATAAAAAAGTTAAATGCAGCCTCTTCAGAGTCCAGAGCGAAAGGACAAAAGTGCATTTTTAAGATATGAGCTGCAGTAGATCTAAGAGGATTGTCCTGTGTTGTTGTTTTTGTCATTCCTGTTAAAGACACCCACCCACCACCTCTTCTCCCCCTCCTGAAAATGTAAAGAATTCAATAACCACAACAATTTCAGCAGCTTCAACATCTCAAAAAAAAGCATCTTCTATTATTATAAATAACTAACGAGAGCTAAAGGCACACACAGTTTACAAATACCACCCAGAGGCACTGATGGACGACTGCAGCGAGCGTGCATTTTGTTGTTTTCTTTACTTTTTCATTAAGAATTTGGCGAAGCAACGTGAAAATGTGAGTCAACGGTGAATCCTCCCCTTCCTGTGAAGTCGCACACATCTATGCTGAATAAATGCCTTTTCTGTGAACACTCGAGCCCCCGTCTGTCTGTCTGTCTGTCTGAATGGATCCGCAGCTGGAGAGGAGATGTGTGTCATCTGACTACATGTGGTTGTTGTCAGAAGGATGGTCTGACGATCTGCAGTGTCATCTCACCGCCCTCTTTTGTTAGAAAATGGAAAACAGAAACACTGGAATGTCAAAAGTTTTTTTTTTTTTTAAAGAAATAAAAATGTAAATGTGAGAATTTGTTTGTGCAATGATGTCTGTTTTTATTTGAAAGCCGTGGAGCTGCAACGATAAGTGCACACACAGAACATTAATTACCTGCTGTTCTGATAATTTAAGGTAAGAGATGAGATTTTCCTTTATTTGTTCCACGAAGGGGGAAGTTCCTTATGCAGCAGTGTTATGTATTTATTTATTCCTGCATATATTTAATTCTTTTTATTTTATTTTTTGTATTCATTTATTTCAGTATTTGTTTATTACTCTTTTCATTAATACATTTATTTCAGCATTTATTTATTTCAGTATTTATTTATTTATTCCTGTTTTTATTTATACATTTATTTCAGCGTTTATTTAATTATTTAAGCATTTATTTTCTTATTTTTATTTTATTTTTGTATTCGTTTATTTATTTCAGTATTTATTTGTTTATTCCTGTTTTTATGTATAAATTTATTCCAGCATTTATTAAATTATTTCAGCATTTATTTTATTATTCTAATTTTATTTTCTGTATTTATTTATTTCAGCATTTATTTATTTATTCATGTTATATTTATACATTTATTTCAGCATTTATTTAATTATTTCAGCATTTATTTACTTATTTTTATTTTATTTTTGTATTCATTTATTTATTTCAGCATTTATTTGTTTATTCCTGTTTTTATTCAGACATTTATTCCAGCATTTATTAAATTATTTCAGAATGTATCTAATTATTTTTATTTTATTTTTATATCCATTTATTTATTCCAGCATTTATTTATTTATTCCTGTTTTTATTCATTTATTTATTCCAGCAGTTATTTGTTTATTCCTGTTTTTATTCAGACATTTATTTCATCATTTATGTTATTTATTTTATGTATTTATTAATGTATTAATTCATGTGTCGCCCTCCCTGCAGTACACGGTCGCCTCCTGTAGGTGGCAGCACCACGGCCGTTATCACCGCTGCTGCTGCTGTGGACGAAGAAGAGCAGCCTGCTAGAAACAGCTGTGAGCACACAGAAGCTAGTTAGCTGAAGCTGCAGTGAGTTAGCCGTGAAAACACAGGAGGAATGTTTGTTTTAATGGCGGAAGAAGACAAACCCGGTCTCTAACATCCCGGTGTAACGGGACTTTACCGCCGTCACCTGCATTTAGCCGTTAGCCGTTAGCTCTTCGGCCTGTTAGTCATCTAGCTGTTAGCTGCTTTAGCTAGCTGTCACCGGGTTGTTGTTGTTATTCTTCTTATTCTTTATAAAAGTGTCCGTTTCCTTTCAAACACATGAGTGTGTCTCTGGTTGTGATCCGTCTGGAATTAGCCGACCAGTCTCCTTCTCCGCAGGGTTTCCAGTATTCCGCCGGTGAGTGAAACCCTCATTATCACCCTGTTTTTAGGGTTAGCCTCGGTTAGCCGGGAAGCTAACCAGCAGTGAGCTGTTAGCCTGGTTATTGTCTGTTAGAGTAGATTTGATTTATTGAGTTAACCCAGAGGTGAAGTGGCTCTGTGCACCTTTACTTCAGTACTGTGCTCAAATACAAATTCAAGGTATTTGTGCTTCAGTTTGTTACTTAATGCCTTTTCATCTCAGAGCTAAATATTATACTTTTAATGCACAAGAAGAAAATATGTAATTTTTCAATAAAATGGTTTTAATTTAAAGGGATAACAGTTTTAATATTTCAAGAAAAAATGTAATATTTCTAATAAAAAGGTTGTAATATTTAGAGATCAAAGTTGTAATATTTCAGGAAAAAAGCTGAAAAAAATGCTAAAAATACCTTAAATACTATCATCTCTAACATCTCTCCATTAATTGCATGTATATAGGTCCTGCTTGTGCATGTGTGTGTATTTCAGGCCAGTGTGTGTGTGTGTAACATGATTAATAAGAGAGAATTAATGAGTGAAAAAATAGAATTTCCCCGTTGCGGGATTAATAAAGTAATTCTTCTTCTTCTTCTTCTTAATGTTTGTCATATTGTTTTGAAACGTGTTGTTCAAAAGTATTGATACTTTACAACAGTGCAATATTAGTACTTTTACTTAAGTAACTGTTTAGAATACTTTCCCCTTCGCTGAATTAACCCGTTATGAATTATGAATTAAGATAAGATATATTCCTTTATTAGTCCCACAGGGGATTACATTCCTAATTACAGCAGCAAAGTGGAAGCAAACATCAATCAATCAATCCTTTATGTGTTAGGGACAGTCACATTAATGAACAACGATACAACACATCACTGTAAAAGTGCCGGATTACAGCAAAGATGCTCATTTGCATCCGAAGTCCCTGCTAAAAGAATACAAATCCTACTAAATAAATAAATAAAATACAAATAGAAGAGACAAGACGCACCGCACAATACATGACACACTCAGGAGGACACCAGAGCCACACAGGATAAGACAATGAAATAAAACGTCATGTGCAATATGACACAGACGAGTCAGTGGTCGCACTTTTGATTTGATTTAAGCCACTTTTTGAGTCGACCTTTAAAAGAGGAATATGTGGGCGTTCCCTTATTGAAGCAGCATCAATAAGAAACAATACATTGTAGAACAATATGAACACTATAAACACAGGGGGATGTAAAATTATAAGAATAACGTGATATTGAGACGCTCCGTGTTCCAGTTTGTCCTTTTTAGCGCTTGCAGAAACTCTAAACGTGTGTCTCTGGTGTCTGCAGTTGAAGGCATGTCAGAGAAGGAGCTGCAGGAGAAAGCTCTGGGTGTCGCCAAACACACGCTGAGTGGAAAGACGGACCTGGAGCGAGCGGCCGTCCTGCACCAGCACATTGGCAGCAGAGCCATGGGGGACATGGTGATAGAAACGTTTGAGCCCAGCCCAGGTAAGAGGAGCTCCGACACGCTGGAAACTGATGAATCATTATCAATAGTTGGTTAATAATAGTTATTAATAGTTATTAATACTCTAGCCTCCTCTGTACCTCAGGTCTCGCTGCCCGACCATGTCTCTGTAGTGACAGCTAGTGTTTGTGTAGGTGTGAGTGTGTGTGTGTCTGTGTGTCAGCGTGGCTGTGTGTGTGAGTGTGTGTGTATGTGTCAGTGTGGCTGTGTGCATGTGTGTCTGAACGTATATACATGTGTGTGTGTCTCTGTGCATGACTGTGGGTTCGTTTAACTTTCTTCTCCTGATTTTTTATGTGTTTCTCTTTTTCTGTACATCTCTGTAACTCGGCACTTTGCGAGACTTTTCTGTATGAAAAGCGCCGTATAAATAAATAAAGGTTGATTTGATTTTGAATAGTTGGATCGTTCTTCATGGTCCATCATCAGATCATACCTTTTAGTTAAGGCTGGCAATATGTTATGTTTCTCTTAGTGTCAACAAATCCCGTTTAAAAGAGTACTAGTCGTAGTAATAATAACTACTGTATGTGCATTCAAAGCCTCTTCTTCCTCCGTTGTTGTGGTTGTTGTTGTTGTTGTTGTTGTTAAAAACACACCAATGAGCCACACTGTTGTTCCTTCATCATCATGAACACACACGAGTATATCAAAATATATAATGTATTATAAAGTATTAATACTTTGTTCTCTATTTTGCTCTCCAGTGTAAATACACACATTTAAGTTGATTTATCATTATTATGATTATAATGAACCTTTTTCCTACATATGTATATTTACATGTTTATCTCTACACGTCTATTTTTCCTTCTCCATTCTTTTAAATGTATTTCCTCATGCTCAAATGAAATGTTCGTGCATATAACTGAGCCTTTTTTCTTAAAATGAAACTGTATATTTGTGATTTTAAAGATTATTTTGGATGTTTTTCAAGCCTTTTATTTTATAGGACAGACAGGAAATGGGCTGAGAGAGAGAGAGAGAGAGAGGGAGACACATGTTGCAAAGAGCCGCAGGTCGGAGTCGAACCCGTGGCTGCTGCCTCAAGGACCTTCAGCCTCTTTAGGGCGTCTACTCTAACCACTGAGCCACCCGCTGCCCCCATATTTGTGTTTTTAAAGATTAAAATCTTAAGTAGGAACCAAAGCTGAGGGTCACCGGCGGGTTAGAGCATTGTCAGCCTTCTCCTTTTCAAAACACATCACAAGTGAAGCTGGTTCATGTTGTCTGCAGATAAAGGAGGAGGTGAGGGCTCAGCGGAGCAGGACGGTGGACCTGCGGCCGCTCCGACTGAAGCAGACGATCTGGAGACCACTGAAGGTCCACAGGACGACGGCGAGGCCACAGCCGCCACCCCCGACTCCCCCTCCAAACAGCTGCCGGACCAGATCTCTTTCTTCAGCGGGAACCCGTCTGTGGAGATCATCCACGGCATCATGCACCTCTACAAGACCAAGTGAGTCACGCCCGACGCGTGTGGTCATTCCTTCGGTCGGCTGTGGACGTGTAAATGTAAAAGTGCCGTATGAATAAAGTGGTTTCCTTTGTGTCGTTGCAGCAAAATGACGTCTCTGACTGAGGACGTCAGGCGCAGCGCTATGGTGTGCATCCTCACGGTCCCCGCGACCATGACCAGCCACGACCTCATGAAGCTTTTGGCCCCTTTTAACGATGTCATGGAGCACATGAAGATCATCCGGGACTCCACCCCGAACCAGTACATGGTCCTGATTAAGTTCTGCTCACAGGTGAGAGGAGAAGGGTTGTTTTCATGGGTTTGTCTGAGGATCAGTTCAGAGTTTTCAGTGTGAGCCGTAGCTGCTGTGCTGTGTTCATGTTCTGGTGGTGTGTTCAGGGACGCAGGACTTCTCAGTTTGCTGCTTTATAACATTACATTCTGTTTTTCCTCTGACACTAAACACGCACACTGATCGTTTGCAGCTTCAGACTTTGGACTCTGTGGTGTGTGTGGACGTTTGCACCCCCTTTATTTCTGACTTAATGCTGCTTTTGTCTCCTCCGCCCTCTTGTAGGCAGACGCAGACAGTTTTTACACAGCGTGTAATGGTCGCCAGTTCAACTCCATAGAGGACGCAGTGTGCCAGATGGTCTATGTGGAGCGGGCAGAGGTCATAAAGTCTGAAGAGGTAACTGTCCCCATGAAATAGATCTCCAGATGTATTCTTTAAACGCAACCGATTATTTTCTATGTGGTCATTTTATTTCTCTTTGTGCAGATTTTACATCCATTTTAGTTGTTTTGTATGTTTTTGTGCTGGTTTTGCATCTATTTTTAGTCATTTTGCATCTTTTTGTGGTGGTTTTACATCTATTTTTAGTCATTTTGCATCTTTTTGTGCTGGTTTTGCATCTATTTTTAGTCATTTTGCATCTTTTTGTGCTGGTTTTGCATCTTCATGGTCGTTTTGTGTCTATGTTCAGTCATTCAGCATCTCTCTGTGGTGGTTTTCCATCCCTATAGTAATTTTTTGTCTCTTTGTGGTCATTTTATATAGTTCTGTGTATACTTGTGTTTATTTAGCATCTCTTTGTGGTCATTTGTGGGTTTTTGTCCAGCTAAATGTTCTGAGTCAGGGCCCCTGACCTTATGGGCCCCTTCGTCTGTGTATAGACACATTCAACAATCCATCCATGGTTTTACTGCAGCACTTACGATCCCAAATAGGACCTAGTTTCCTTTCTCTAATTTCCTCGCCTCTCCCTCTGACTCTACCCCCTCCCCCCTCAGGGAGCCAGTCTGCCGGTGATGGAGCTGACGGAGCTGCCAAAGTGCACCGTGTGCCTGGAGAGGATGGACGAGTCCGTTAACGGCATCCTCACCACTCTCTGCAACCACAGCTTTCACAGCCAGTGTCTCCAGCGATGGGAAGATGCCTCGTGAGTGGTTCACACACACACGCGCATGCACACACACACACACACACACTGATGACAGAATCACATGCTCTCTCTCTCTCACTGGTTGTTTCTCCAGGCTTCAGGTCATGTGATGTTTGCTTTTGTCCTCCTCTTTGCTCGTATTCTTCTGTTTCACAAAGGACACACACACACACACACACGAATGACAACAGCTGAATACGCGCGTGCTCTGTTTTCAGGTGTCCTGTGTGTCGGTACTGTCAAACGCCAGAACCAGTTGAAGAGAACAAGTGCTTTGAGTGTGGCGTGCAGGAGGTAACTGGTCCGTGTGGCTCTGCATCTCGTCCTGGATCTCCTTTTACTTCACTGTTCTTTGAGATTGAACCTTTTCTCAGCCCACACGTCTCTGTTCTCTGTAGAACCTGTGGATTTGTCTGATCTGCGGGCACATCGGTTGCGGTCGCTACGTCAGCCGGCATGCCTACAAGCACTTTGAGGAAACGCAGCATACTTACGCCATGCAGCTCACCAACCACCGCGTGTGGGACTACGCAGGAGGTACTGAATTTATGCGTGTTTGTGTGCTAAATGAGGAAAATGCAAGATTACATCGTCAGGACTTCAAGAATTTATGGATATCAAAGCTGCATTCATCCATTTTTGCCACTGGAGGGCAGCAGAACACATGTAGAGAGACATCCCTGTTACACTTTGTCTCAATTGCTTTGGCACTTTCCTCCAAACAAGTCCTCAGCACTTCCCCAAAACCGCTCATATGAGCAAGACATTTGGCCTGAACAGTTAATTTCCTGTGGACTTTTAAACTTTTAAAATTCTGATTGTGTCTTTCGTTTAGAGAACGATTTTTTAGGGCCCATACGCCCGTGAATATTCTCATGTGTCCAGGTCGTCGTTCTCCTCAAAGCAATTTCAGTCAAAAGCAACTGGACTTGGTTATTTGTGTAGGAAGACGTTTCACCTCTGATCCAAGAGGCTTCATCAGTTCATGTACGCACCTGACCAGGACCAGGACCAGGACCAGGACCAGGACCAGAACCAGGACCAGGACCAGGACCAGGACCAGGACCAGGCTGGGACTGGACCAGGACCAGTTCCTAGACAAATAACAAAGTCCAGTTGCTTTTGACTGAGATTGCTTTGAGGATGGTGCCGATACGTTTTTTTTCAGCCTTAGCCGATGATCAATACAGACTGCCGATTTTCTTGAGACGATATTTGGCGCTGAAACGACTTTTGCTCCCTCAGTTTACATCATAAAAATTACACAATGATGAAAACAAATGTTTCCAGTCTCAACTTAAAAAAAGGAACATTTATTGAACTTAAAAAAGGCGTCTCCAGCAACACGGAGCGGCCTGTGTACGCCTGTATGTAAACAATGTCGGGACAAAACTTTCGGCGAACGCAGCATCTGCACCGGCCGATATCATTCATTCATTCATTCATCTTCAACCTGTCGGGGTCGCGGGGGGCTGGAGCAGATCTCAGCTGACATCGAGCGTATCGGTCTATCACTACTTTTGTGACTCTACCTGATCTCTGTGGTTTCTAGATAACTACGTTCACCGGCTCGTGGCCAGCAAGACGGACGGGAAGATGGTGCAGTACGAGAACGAAGGAGACACCTGCCACGCTGAGAAGATAGATGCACTTCAACTAGAGGTGAGTGCTTCTTTTGTTGTCGCTCTGTTCGCTGAATCAACGCCAGAAACGACTCAAGCGTGAACTCTCCCTGTGTGCAGTACTCGTACCTGCTGACGAGTCAGCTGGAGTCTCAGAGGATTTACTGGGAGAACAAGATCGTTCATCTGGAGAAGGAGACGGCCGAGGAGGTACCGAGAGCTCCGCACCACCACACAGGCTCTGAGAGGGGCAGACGCTGTTCGCTTGCTCATTCCTCGTGTGCACACATGCATCTTTTCACTCTTTCAGATAAACAACATGAAGACTAAATTTAAGGAGACCCTGGAGCGCTGCGATAACTTGGAGCGACGGTTCGGAGAAATAAGCAAAGACAAGCAGAGCATGGAGAAAAAGTAGGTGGAAGCTGAGACGTCTGTTGCTTTTCCTGAGTTACTTTGAACCTTTTTGGCCGTTCTTCTGCGTCTGTCTTTGTTTCTGGAGGTTTTTAGGAACCTGATTGAGGCCCGGTCCACACGAACACGGGTACTTTTGAAACCAAGCTTTTCTGGCCCCAGGTTAAAAATAAATTCTCGTCCAAACCACCGGTGATAAAAAAGATCTCTGTCCACATGAAACCGCAAAATCCGCCTCAAATAATGTCGTGCACACGCCAAAGCAGTAGGTGGTGATAGCACTCCTAACATCTCATCTCATCTTCAGCCTCTTATCCGGGGTCAGGTCTCGGGGGCAGCAGCTCCATCAGGGGACCCCAAACTTCCCTTTCCTGGGCCACATTAACCAGCTCTAACTGGGGGATCCTGAGGCGTTCCCAGGCCAGTGTGGAGATCTAATCTCTCCACCTGGTCCTGGGTCTTCCCCGAGGCCTCCTCCCAGCTGGACGTGCCTGGAACACCTCCCTAGGGAGGCGCCCAGGGTTCATCCTTACCAGATGATCCTGAACCACCTCAACTGGCTCCTTTCAACGCAAAGGAGCAGCGGCTCTACTCCGAGTTCCTCACGGATGCTGAACTTCTCCCCCTAAGCGCTCCTAACAGGAAGGCCATTTCAGCCAATCACAAGGCTGGAAAGATTAGTACCGGGAAAACCAACAATGCTGAACGGAGGCCGGGCAGATTCCTTCATGTGGACAGTGAGAAGTTGCTAAATAGAAGCAGTATTTTGGCTCGGTCTTCCAGCAACTCGGGGTTCAGTGTCTTGCCCAAGGACACTTCAACATGCGGACCGGGGGAGGTGGGGATCGAACCACCAAATCTCTCGAATGGAAGACAATCCACTCTTCCACTGAGCCACAGTCGCGCTCTAGACGTGAACAGCAACTCCGTCAGCTGGTCACGTCTAAAGCGCTCCACACGTCTCTGTGGATACAACTGATTGTTTACCTTCACACAGTGTGATGACAAACAATGTCGACAAGAAGTGCGGTTTTCCTCCTGTCCACACGACACTGCTGAAACTGGACTTTTCCCCTAAAGTTCACCCTGGACTCCGGTTATAAAAAAAATCCAGTTTCAGGAGCCCACAACCGTGGTTACGTGTGAATGAAAGACTAAACCGCGCAGAGAACCACGCGGTACCCGCGTTCACATGAATGCACGCTGTTAAAAAATTCTCTGTTGAAGGGAAACGATAAACAGCCGCGTCTGCGTTTGTCCGCACAGGTGCACCCAGCTGAGCAGTCGAGTGGTGAAGCTGAGCCAAGAGCTGAAGGAGGAGCAGGAGATGAACCGCTGTCTGAGAGCCAATCAGGCGCAGCTGCAGGCCCAGCTGGCGGAGGAGGAGCGCAAAGGAAAAGAGAGCGGTGAGTGAGCGGGAGGCGAGCGCAACTGATCATCCATACAGTCTGTAGTCGTTTAGGTAATTTAGTCACCGTCACAACACAAAAGGGAAGCTCCCCTCTTAATTGCAGTTTAGTTATAGATTGTTTATTGTTTGGGGGATAAAAGGGAACTGCAGACCAGACAGAACCCGCAGAGTCGCTTCAGTGGCGTGTGAACGCTGTCGACGTCTCTACATACATTAGCTTGTCTACTTCCAAATAAGCCAGCTTCTCATTGACCCTAACCGCAGTTAATGTGGGACTAAAGAAGCCAGGGCGACAGGAACGTGCTTGGGAGGGATTCACTGCACAGGTATTCAGAAATGCTCCCACGCGTCTGAAGGTAGACGGGTTATTTTAGTTTGTAGGTCACACACGAGAGTTCACTTCCTCATTCATACGCAAATATTTGTAAATGATGAGTTACAGCTGCAGTCACATTCAACAGGAGGTGGTTTTTGGGTTCTGACCTCACCGTGACTCAATGCACCCTTTTGTTTTCACAGTATAGAAACACAACACACACACATATATATATATATATTATTTTTTTATTATTATTCTTATTATATATATATTTTTTTATTTCACTATGTTTAATATAATTTCCTTTTTTTATACACAACATAAAATAAAAAATACAACCATTTGGGACCAGACATTACCTAGACACACACACACACACACACACACACTCACACACACACACACACACACACACACACACTCAACTTGCACAAAAATCAGAAAGAATATAAATAAATAATAATAATTTAAAAAAATATATATATATATAATAAAATAATGATCATAGAAATGATTATAATTATAATAAAAAATTACACAATTAAAAATAAAAAATAAAATAAAACAATTTGTAGATATAAATAAAGAAATGAAAGAACAGATGAATTAAAAAATGATAATGAAATAACAATAATATTAAAGAAATAAATACATATAAAAATAATTCATATAAATAAAGAAATTCATGAATAAGATACAATTAAATAATGATAATAATAATAAGATCCAATTAAAGAGATATTTGAATGATCAAGTCCTCCTTTTTTTAGCCGTGTGTGAACATCGTGAGAGCAGCACGGTCACCGCATACACACGGACGTTTCAGCCCTTTGCCTGGAGGGCACCTGGACGTGCAAATGTCGCGTCCACAGTTTAGACATACCTGTATTTTTCCTTCAGCTCTGAGGACGAGGAGTGTTCAAACAAGTTCTCCCCCCTCGCGTGTGCTCCGTGTTTATGTGGAGACGCACGCACTTTGTGTCATTTCACTCGTTTTGATGAAAGTTTTGTCCCGTTCACTCGTGTTAACGTGAACACGTGTCCTCTGAGTTTGTTTTTCAGAAGCTGTGGTCAGAGTTGAGTCAAGGGATGTTGTTGTTACACTCGTGCGTCCGTTGTTTGCTAGCTCGCAACCGTGGTTAAATTGACTCGAGCTAAATCAACACTTGTGTAAATAAATCTGTTTCTGTTGCATGACTCTGTAAAGACTGTTGAGAGAAGTAACTTAGATGTTTATTTCATACAAAGCTGAGCAAGAGTTCTTGTTTTGAACAACAGGGAACTCCAAACTTCATGGTTCTAACTTTTAAAAGCCTGCTTCTAATTGAACGCACAACAAAGGGTTTCTGAATTCTGTATTTTCCTTCACTATAAGTTGCACCTAAAAACCTACAAATGTCTCAAAAGCCGACAGTGCTCCTTATAACCCGGTGCTCCTTATATATGGACCAATATTGAGCCACAACAGGTCTCCAACTACGGTGAGCAGCCGCCGACTCTATTTTCCCCCGTAGAAGAAGTAACGCGCGGTGCATGTTGAGATATACGACTGCGTGAAGCGTGCCGTTTCATTTCCATGTGTGTGTTTGTGTAAAGAGCCCAACATGGCTCCTGTTAAGAGACACGCTTACGACGCAGAGTTTACACTCAAGGCCATTAGTCACGCAGTAGAACACGGGAATAGAGCAGCAGCCAGAGAGTTGAACATGAACCAATCAATGGTGCCGAAGTGGAGGAAGCAACAAGACGACCTCCCCTGACTGTTGTGTTGACGTTCCCTTTAGCGCAGCTCCATCTAATGGATGCAGAACGTAACCCCAGCCTCCACTGTAGCGTCTGTTCTATGCTCCTTATAATGCGGTGCACCTTATATATGAAAAAGTTTCAAAATAAGACATTCATTGAAGGTGTGCCTTATAATGTTGTGCGCCTTATAGTGCGGTAAATGCGGTATTTGGTGCAGCAGTGTGGGATCGTGGCAGTTGTTGTCTTCATGTCGGTCAGTTAGGATTCCTTCAGTGTTCATCGTTCAGGAGGTTGTTTTTGTTTTGTCAGGACCCTGAAGAAACGCATGAAGCTCCCGGTCGCCATTTTAAACACGGGGAACACGTTGATTACGTTCATCACTCACACCCAAACTTCCTCAAATGTGCATAAACGTTTTTACACTCGCTTGAGGTGAATTCTGCCTTTCCTCATAACAGGGTTGATGCATTAAATGGGATATGGAACAAACACCTTAACATCAGCTGATTCTGCTCTCTGAGTCTTTCCAGTTATTCCCATGACGTGTCTCTGTCTCCGAAACATGGACAATACTCGCCGACATGATAGAACAATAAACACCCCCACACACACACACACACACACACACACACACACACACACACACACACACACACAGTCAACCACTTTGACCTTACATGATCTGAATGAAGAAAGGTGGTCCCTGTTCTGTTGGACCTGGAGCGTTTGCTCTGTAACTGTCCCTGAATCCCTGAAAAATCAGTTTTCACTTCATCTGTGAAAGTTCGGTTAACTTATCCGGTCTTTAAGTTGTGACGTAACTCCCTTCAAAGTACTGTTTCCGAGTCTAAGTCGATCCAAACCTCGTATTTCTACGATGTTGCAGTGCCGTGTTCCCCGTTGTTTGAACAGAATAGTCATTTTACCACTTTCCTATCGTTGGAAAAGTGTCTCACTGAAGAAAGTAGTGATCGTAAAATGTTAATATGTTCGGCCTTTGTTGTTTGTTTTGTTCGGCGGAGCTTTTGGACCCGGAAACAGTATTTTGAAAGTGTCTGTAGAGTCTGTTTTCTTCCTTTAAATGTCTTTAACGTGTTTATCGTCTGGTGTGTCCCCGTAGGTGAATGTAAGGACGGGGCGATCGCAGAGCTGCAGGAGCAGCTGAGAGACGTGATGTTTTACCTGGAGGCACAGCAGCAGATCGAACACCTGCCTCCGGAGGCTCGCAGTGAAATCCAGGAGGGGCAGATCAACATCGCAGCCAGCCCGTCGGACAGCGCGGGAGCAGCGGGCTCCTCCGCCTCCGCCAGAGGCAGGAGAGGCCGGGGCAGGAAGAGGAAGTAGGCGGCGGTGTTAGATCTACCGGAACTTGCTTAAAACAAAAAAAAGAAGCTGTCGCAGAAGTCGGCGCGGACACACGGCTGCGCTCTGTGCTTTTTATTCACGCGTGACTGTGGTTCCCCAGAAAGCACTCCTCGGAGAAGAGAGAGAGGACGTCGTTCTGATGCTCACCTGCACAGTTCCTCACCTCCACCTCATGTAGCTCCAGGGTGGATGTCTCAGTGGTTGAAGACAACACCTGGTCGTCCAAATATCCTCTGCTGTTTCCAAATCTGTGTGTGTGTGTGTGTGTGTGTTGGTGTTTATCACATCCAAATTCTCTTCATTTGTCCTCAGCTTCAGATCCTGTTATCAAAGTCCGTCTGACGTCTTTATATTTACTTCAAACTTAAGTATTTGTTTCTTTTTACGTGTGAGAAATGAAGCTGGTAGATGAACGTTTGCTTTGAGTAAAAGAAAATTATGTTTTCCAACTCACTCCAGGCTTCTTTGTTTTGTCTGTTCCCCCCGTCGTCGTTCCTCAGGACGACAAACGGATGATTTCCCGTGTTGCTTCTTCTGATCCGTGCAGTTTATCAGTGTTGGAAACTCCAGGGAAAAGGAGCCGGAGCACGAACCCACTGACTGTAAAGCAGGAAGCAGGAAGTGCGTTTGCCCTTTCACCACCCAGGCGTACGTGTACCACAGGAGGTACCGCCGCTGTGGAACCAGGAAGTTCCACTAAATCCTAAAAATGTAAATAACGATTTGGATTACAAACCAAAGCTAATCTTTAACATATTTATGAGTCAGCTGTTTACACCCCGACATACTGTGGTTAGTGAAACATGTACTGAACTAAAGGATGATTCTGTGGTTCAGTACTTTACAGTTCGACTCCACCGGACGTCAGTGGAAAATATGCTGTACTTTTCATTTCACAGCTGCAGTTGCATCGTATTTTGCATAAAAACACACGATCTTATGCTAAAGTATGACTCATGGTTAGAATCAGAGCTTCTACAGCTGAGGAAAGTGACTGAACACTTATTTAAATAATCATTAATTGTCATTTTTTTCCAATATTTCCCTTTTAAAGCTTCTCAAATGTGAAAATGTGCTGTTTTTCTTCGCTTTTTATTCATATTTTGGAGACGACGTTTGATGATAAATGCACTGATTTATTGGTAAATACGGGACATTCACAGTCTGCAGCGGCCGTGGTGTGTATCTGCTTTGTTTTTGCGGCAGTTAAACGCGTTAAAGGTTAAAAAGGCTTTTTGAAGCACAGGTCAGCCCCACAGGTCAGCGTGTTCACGGAGCAGCAAGTGGCTCTTCTCGCTCCTTTGTTTGAGTCACTCCTCAGTGAAACCTGCAGAAACATCACGTAAACGCTTTGTTGGACCTGAAAGGCCTTGATTCAAACGTTCCTACGGTCTTTTACACTCAGCATCGTGACTTCACACGCTTGTCAGATCACAGAAACACCCAGAGAAGCTGCTCTAACACCTTTTTTAACGCTCTAAAAATACAAACGCGCTCATGAAAGTGCAGCTGTTGTCGTTGCAGCTCGGACGTCTGACTGGCTGCTCCCCCCCGACCGCCACCCCGAGCAAAAACGGCCACATCTGCCCAGAAAGGATGCCGTCACCACGCGTGACTAAGCCTCCTCTTCCCACTGCAACATCAACAGTTTACTTCCAGCAGCCGGGTGAAAGTAAACTGTGTACAGAGGCTGCGTGTGGCTGCACACAGGAACACACTGAGGGGTGATAAATGCTCCCACTTCCTCCGCTTCCTCCTGGAGTCTCACGGCTTCCTCTTCATCAGCAGCTCAGCCAGTCTCTGCTCACACGGTCAGTGTTTAGGAAAGTGAGCGTGCAGTCAGGGGATGAGCTGCAGAGCCACGAGCGTTACGACTTCAGTCACAGGCAAATGAGGCCGTATGCAAACACCTGACACACCTTTGTTTTCTGTTTGTATCCCACGTCCGGCCTTTAAAGGTCGACTCCTCCGCAGCTACAGGGCCGCAGCTAACGCTCGTTTTTCATTTTCCTTTCATCCTTCGTTTCAACAATGTCACAATGTGGCGATGGCACGTTCTCAGAGTCAAAGATGACACGTTGATATTGTCTTTCCTGTCTTATGAGAAGTGGAAAAACAGCTGTTTGTCACTTTAGAGGCTGAAAATGACCGAAACCATCACTCCTCAGTCCTTATTTTAATAAATACAAAGACATGAGCACAACATTGGAAAGATTTAAAGGTCTTTTGCAGGATTGTTGGTGAAGAAACTCAGTTTTTTGTGGTGGTTTTGCATCTGTTTTTAGTCATTTTGCATCCTTTTATTCCAGTTTTGCATCTATTTTTAGTCATTTTGCATCTTTTTGTGGTGGTTTTGCATCTATTTTTAGTCATTTTGCATCTTTTTATGGTGATTTTGCATCTATTTTTAGCCATTTTGCATCTTTTTGTGATGGTTTTGCATCTTTTTTAACCATTTTGCATCTTTTTATGGTGGTTTTGCATCAATTTTTAGACATTTTACGTTTGTATGTTGTGTATGTTTCTCTCTGTGGTCATTTTACACATATTTTTAACCATTTGGCATCTCTTTATGGTGGTTTTGCATCCCTATAGTCATTTATTCCAGTGACATGTTTACGGTATAGGCCCGTTCGGTGATCCATCCATGGTCGGGCTGCAACAGGACACTTATGTAAAATCTCAATGTGCAAAGTAACTCAAGTTGTCGCATAAATGCAAAAGAATGACTTAGTTCCTTCTGAGATGAGATGGAAGTAGAAAGTGGGTAAAGTACTAAAGTAAAGTACCAGAACCTCAAAAGCCCTCCTGCAGTCACAGAGAGGGCAGCGTGAGAGATGAAGCCTGCAGTCACAGAGAGGGCAGCGTGAGAGATGGAGCCTGCAGTCAGACCAGCAAACACGTCAGGATCAGTCAAGGTTCCTGTCTGAGAACCACAGTTAAAGCATTTAGACAGAAGCAGCAGGACACAACAAAACTAAATCACTTAGAACTAAACTCTGTGTGTCTGATTCATAACTGACGCTTAGATTCGAAGTTGAAAAGACACAAATGAGAGTGAGCAGCTGCTGAATGAAGCCGGTGCGGTGCAACACGTCAGAGGGTTTGCAAACAGCAGAAAGAAGAGTGAGAGAGAGGAAGAGGAAGAGAGAGAGGGGGGGAGGAGGAGCCAGCGGATGGTTGAGAACAGGATTCAGAGTGAAGATAGACAGACAGGAGGGCTCTTCCTGAGTGCAGCTGCCGGCCGTGCTGCTCTCTGCTCTCTGCTCTCTCCACTCCCCACAGCTATGGAGTGAAAAAGGGACTTCTCTTCTTCTCTTCAGGAACATTTGAGCCACACTGAAGGTAAGAGAAGAGGGTTTTTCATGCATGTTTTTACTTCACCTCTCAGTTTTCATTGTCCCAGGACCTGTTCTGTGTTAAACCACACACACACACACAAAAGAGAGCTGCTAACCCACAACTTTGGGTGTGTTTTGTGTCTTTTAAGCTCCAGGTTTCTGCATGTGTTTGCAGCCCAGACGCACGCAGGACCCAGGGAAGCAGAGCTGACAAAAGAAGGTATTTTCTTACACAGCAAACATCCTCAAAAGAGCTCTAAAATGTTTGGTATGCGGCCCGTCCTCTCAGGTCCATGCATGTGAAAAGACAGCTGATACTGATACTTACTCTCCCCTGTGAGCTACACACACACACACACACACACACGTATTAGAAGTTCCCTAGAAATTACACTGTGCCAAGATTATTATCACACTCTCACAGTGCAGTCGTTTTTCCTTGGAAACAGGGCCGTTCTTCCTGTCTGCTGTGCCAGGAACAGGACTGTATGACTGTCTGAGGATCCATGGAGGTCATTTGCATGTGTGGCGCATTGTGTCGTCGATCTGACCTCCTCTGGGTGTAACTGATAGTTCCTCCTTTTTTTGTGGGATAAAAAAATGCAGCAGAATGGATCCTGTATTAAGTTCTGGATCCACCTGCAGATGATATTTCCTGCTTTCACAGAGGAGATTCTAGAGGCAGCTGGGGCTAAACTTCACATGGTAGGGCCTCGAACCGGCGTTCATCTCCATTATACGTGTGTTTGAACTGAATCATCACTTGTTACAGGGGTAAAAAAAAAAGAAAGAAATCCAACAGGAGTGGGTTGAGTCAGGTGGGGCCCCTTAAGGGAGGTCAGGTCTCCTGCTGTCGTTGCAAACTGTGTGTGTGTGTGTGTGTGTGTGTGTGTGTGTGTGTGTGTGTGTGTGTGTGTGTGTGTGTGTGTGTGTGTGTGTGTGTGTGTGTGTGTGTGTGTGTGTGTGTGTGTGTGTGTGTGTGTGTGTGTGTGTGTGTGTGTGTGTGTGTGTGTGTGTGTGTGTGTGTGTGTGTGTGTGTGTGTGTGTGTGTGTGCGTGTGTGTGTGTGTGTGTGTGCGTGCCCCCCCACACAGAAAACGAAAACTACGCATTTCCTTTTAGTTTGTGGTTCATGTTCATCTGGTTCTTCGTCAGTTCGATCAGTTTCACAGTCAAACATCTTCATGTGCTTCGTATCACACACACACACACACACACACACACACACACACACACACACTCAGGCATGTGCAGCACAGTTGAAAAATGGCTACAAAGGCCAATAATAGTGCTTGAGTTAAGCGGACTGGTTGTACAACAGTGGTTATTTCTGCAGACTAACACCGTGAATGTGAATTATTAACATTTTTAAAAAACCCGTCTGAATGAAAGAATGTGTGCAACAACACGCGGATGTGATGAATGAAGATTTAACCTCCAAAACTCCCCGTGAGTTTATGATTCGGAGCTCTGCTGTGTGAATTAACACAGGCCGGCGACGGTACCTGAAGGCACCGCGCTTCCTTCTCCCTGCAGGAGCATTTCCACAGTATTTCACATGTGATTTGAACATCACGTTTGAATGGTTCAACAGCAGAAGATGTGATCGAAAGCAGCTGACGGGCGGAGACTCCATCTATAAAGACGTCTTGGCAGCTCTCTGTTTGGCTCCAGCTGCAGTTATTTCAACACTAACCCACCGGAGCTGCAGCAGTCCTCGTGTTTGCAACAGCCCTGTGTTTAAATCTGAAAATGAACGCTTTCCTTTCACCTTTCACTCCTCTACACCGTCACTCAGGAAAGAGGAAGTCAAACGTTGCACTGTTAATGCGCTGTAACTGACTTCAGATCAGTCTGTAGTTATGATTAGCATCAGCCTCGACTCAAGAGCTCATGTCTCATCAATGCGTGTTGTTGCTGGTTCGGCTTCTTCCCCGGAGTTGTTGGTGCTTTGTCGTCTCTCAGGTCTCTGCTGGTTGTGGTGGCGCCTGCTGCCGTGGTCCTGCGTGACGCTTCCTGCTGCTGTTGTCGCTGTTACTCATATGTACCATCATTAGTTTGTGGATCGTGACATTTGTAGCTATAGAAGCATCATCAGTGGTGTGTCTCGCTGTATCGTGGCTGCTGTGGCCCCTACTCATCATTGACCATGTTTGCCACCATAATTGTTGTTGTTGTTCATGTTCTGTCACCTCAGCTGTGCTTGTTTTCACTGTTCTGCTGTAATAACTGCTGTGACATATGGGTCATAATCACATTACTATAGATGTTGTTGTAGTTACTGTTGCGCTTTGGTTGCATGCATCTCTTGAAGTGTGTCTGTCGTCTCTCTCTGTCTGTCTTTGTGTCTCTCTGTCTGTCTTTGTCTCTCTCTGTCTGTCTTTGTCTCTCTCTGTCTGTCTTTGTGTCTCTCTGTCTGTCTTTGTCTTTGTCTGTCTTTTCTCTCTACTTTTCTTCCTCCCCAACCGGTGCAGACAGATGTCCGTCCTCCACAGGGCTGGGTCTGTCTGACGTTCCTGTCTGTTATAGGGAAGAGGTAGAGCGGGTCTTCCTCCATTCAAAAGATCGGTGGTTTGATCCCCAGCTCCTCTGGTCTGCATGTTGAAGTGTCCGTGATGGGATTAATTAAGTGGTCTGAGTCTGATTTTGAGCCAGAAACCATTCAGTAAAGCTGCAGACGTGAAGTCAAAACAGAGCTGAAAGAGGATAAAATGTCATCGTGTCGTCCTCTTTCTCTCTGCAGATGAGCGACAGCAGCACCTCAGCCTCTCTCACGGAGGGCGAAGTCGAGGGAGAGATGGATGAAGAGGTGGACACGGAGATGGAGGGTGACGGAGAGAGAGATGAGAAACACAGGGACAGTCCGCTCCCCAGTCTGTCCAGCTTCTCCTCGTCGCTGCACGCCGTCATACGCATCAAACAGAAGTACCGGGCCATGAAGAAGAGGCGTCAGGAGATGGCCCTGGGGCTGGGGGGGGACAGGACCCTCGTGGGAGCCCCGGAGAGAACCAGCCCCAAAATCTTCACCTTCGACGGACTCACCCCCTCAACCTTGTCCTCCATCCCTCAGAAGAAGAAGCGGAGGAGGAGGAAACGGGTATTGTTTCCCAACAGAGGCGGGCGCCGGGCCCCTCCCAAACCAGCGCCCAGCCGAGCCAAATACTGCCTGTACCTGCTCTTCGCCATCGTCTTCATGCAGGTAAAGCAACTACATACTCTCCCAACATGTGTTCTGCATTATAACTGGTGAGGGGGATTCGTTTAACCATTAACCTCTGTGTGAAAAGGATGTGACGTTCATGGACGATCCGGTTCTTTTGAACAAAAGGAGCCGAGTCGTTCTTTGTATGGTTCTTCACTGCCTGCTCTGGGTCCCCCATGCCGGGTTCCAGGCCGCTCTCATCCTTCAGGGCGTCAAGCAACTGTTCCAGGATTAAGAGCGCCAAACTTCGCGTTAAAGCTCATTTTTGCTCCCATTTCGTGTGTAAAAAAAGACGTACGTTATCAATGTTCTCATCGTTCTCATCGTCACTGTCCTCGTGCTTTCGTGCGTCCCTTACGTTGGAATGGACGTTGAGCAAAACATCCTCTAGAGGGTGTCGAAAGGCTCCGTCCGTATCCGTATGCGTATCTAACGTAGAGCATAAATGAGCCTTTAGGACGCAGGTTACAAACACCAGACTTTCACCCAGCAGGCCACGGTTCGTGTCGCGTTCATGTCCCTGTGCGTCACAGTAGTTACGTTACAAATGCACCTATTTTTTTAAGTGGCTTTGTATATTTTTATAAATCTAACAATGTAGTTTCATGGCAGTTCACAACATAAACAACGTGTTCCCCATGTTAAAACAGCCAACAGGAGCTTTTGACCCGTGCAGAGCTACCCCAAAGCTATGGGTTGTGGGTTCATGCTCCCACGACACTTCTGCCCGACAACAGCAGCAGCAGGACGCACAGACAACTGAAAAAAACACACACCAACACACGTGACAGGCAGGTGTGCATGCACAAAGCCCCTGAAAAAAATATTTAAAAAAGGTAGATGAGTCGCCCTTCGAACGGTTCCCGGAAAGAAGCGTCTCCCATCATCGCTGCCTCATCGCTGAGTCATCAATCATTCATCTGTTGATGCAGTGGCAAGTGCTCACCAGCTCATTCACGCCTCAGGCCTCTGGTGCTGGGTTTCCACTTCATGCATCAAATAAACCGTTTTCGTGTAACAGCCGGACGTGGCTAACAGTGATTAGCTTGGGGCAGCACGGTGAAGGCATTCAAAGGTCTTTTTTAACCACTAATGCTGCTGAAAATAACAGCAAACCTCTGCAGCAGCATGAGAAGAGTCCGTAGGTAGGTAAGTCTTTAAAACACTCTTTAACAAACTCTTTCACTTCACTAACTACGCTGTTGCTGCTTTGTTTTGTGTGTGTAGGGACTCTTCTCATGCTGCTGCAGAGGTTTGCTGTTTGTGCTGAAAAAGACCATGGGATGATTTTACGCTGGTATTACACTTTAAGGCGTGTGTGTGTGTGTGTGCGTGCGTGCGTGTGTGTGTGTGTGTGTGAGACTCTGAACCTCTTCAAAGGATAAACACCGTTTCCCGCAACAGAGCCGAACACCTCCAGCGCCCTTTTTTTTTTTTACCCTTACAAAACTTGTGTGTGTTGATTTCTCGTCTACCTACTGCAGAAAGAATGCTCTCTAAAGATTCGTACGCAGCTGTAAGTGTAACTGCTCACATCACTATCTTAATGTCCGTCCTGTGTGTCTTCTCAGGTGTACAACGCCATAGAGAACTTAGACGACCACGTCCTCAGGTATGACCTGGAGGGGCTGGAGAAGACGCTGAGGAGAGAGGTGTTCGGGCAGCAGGGGGCGGTGGACGGTCTGCTGTCCCACCTGAAGGACTACCTGTCCACCTACGTCCACAACAAGCCCCTGGTGGTGTCCCTGCACGGCCCCAGCGGCGTGGGCAAGAGCCACCTGGGACGCCTCCTGGCCGGGCACTTCCGCTCCGTGGTGGGGGAGACGCTGGTGCTGCAGTACTACGTCCTCCACCACTGCCCCCAGGAGGCCGACGCCCTGCGGTGCGCCCACGACCTCTCAGCTCTCATCTCGGAGATGGTGGAGCAGGCCGAGGAGGAGGAGAAGATCCCGCTCTTCGTGTTCGACGAGGCGGAGCACATGCACGGCGAGATCCTGGACGCGCTGCTGCGGCTCGTGGCCTCCAAGCGCTCCAACGAGTACCTGAACGCTATCTACCTGCTCCTGAGCAACCTGGGTCACTCGCACATCACCAAACACATGCTACACAACGCCTCAAGTATTTCCAAGGCGCCCGGGCGTCAAAGCAACCTGGTGAAAGAGCTGACTCCGATATTACGCGGCACTCTGGAGAAGCTTCACCCGCTGTGGACGGAGGCGGACGTCCTGCCTCTGGGCCTTTTGGAGAAAAGTCACGTGATGGAGTGCTTCCTGGATGAGATGACGAGAGAGGGGTTCTACCCGGATCACACCAACATCGAGCGCCTCGCGGGGGAGATTGAATACTACCCTGAGAAAGGGGGGCACGAGTACTCCCAGACGGGCTGCAAGCAAGTGGTGGCGAAGGTCAACCTGCTGTGAAATCCTCCGCAGGAAACGCTTGGATGTTTCACATTCTTCTCACAGCATGAAGAAACGGCGCCTGAGGGGGAGGAGTGAGGTTACAGGGTTTACAAAACCTGAATGACGCAACTTCGGAGCCACAGCTTTCAAGAGGAGTTTTGTAAGAGTGAAAAAACCCCAGATGATAAAGGACGCTGAAGATGTTCGGCTCTGTTGTGGGAAACGCCGTTTATCCTGTGAAGACTTTAAGAGTCAAACACGACACCAGCGTAAAATCATCCCAGGGTCTTTTTCAGCGCTCACATCCGTCAAATAAGACATCTTGTTACAACTGCTAACGGAGAATTTCAGAGTGGCTAACAGCCGGGCGTGGCTAACAGTGATTAGCTCGGGGCAGTACTGTGAAGGCATTCAAAGGTCTTTTTTAACCACTAATGCTGCTGAAAATAACAGCAACCCTCTGCAGCAGCATGAGAAGAGTCCCTACACACACAACAAAGCACCAATGGGCTCCTTCCTTTGGGACTGACTTTGGTAATCCACTGTAATGGACTTTACTATGAGAGGAGCTGGTACAGGGGCCAGTAGGTAAGTCTTTAAAACACTCTTTAATAAACTCTGGCTTCACTAACTACGCTGATGATGCTTTGTTGTGTGTGTAGGGACTCTTCTCATGCTGCTGCAGAGGTTTGCTGTTATTTTCAGCAGCATTAGTGGTTAAAAAAGACCTTTGAATGCCTTCACCGTGCTGCCCCGAGCTAATCACTGTTAGCATCTCTCCGCGATATCTCCGTTAATAGTTGTTACACATGAAAAAAACTGTCTCAATTGCTTTTTTTTATGCGTGCAAGTGTGGAAAAAGACCCTGGGATGATTTTACACTGGAGTTTGACTTTAACTGAGAATGTTTGTAGTATGTGTGAACTGACCCTTTAACCCTCAACCAGACACAGCAGGACACGAGTGAGACCAACATTCATTCATGTATTAAGGATACATGAGATATATTTAGAATGCATCAGTTACTAACACACATTTTAGCACCATTAGCCCTTTAGCTAGCTGCTGTGTGATGCAGCATGACTTTAATTAATGCTAGTGCAAGTCAGCAAATATTTCTACAATGTGAACTTACAAGTTCCAGATCCTGCAGATGGAAAGAAGCTCGCAGGGAGGAACGTTTCCTGCACACCAGTCATCTCTTGGCCCCCGACACGTTTATTTATTAAAGACGGACAGTTTAGCACGGATTTACGACGCGTTCACGTTCAAAGACGTGAACTAAAGTCAACACAGACTTGCATTAGCATCATTTTCATTGACCGTATGAGATTTAATGAGTAATTCATGTGTTCATTTCCTGTGTTTAGTTTTCTTACAGTTTCAATATTTCCAATATTAATGTGTAATGAGTGAAATTAAAGACGCCATTCAAACACGGCTTTGAGATTTTTATGCAAAGCAAAATAACACTTTTAGTTTGTCATTTTGGGGATATATATATATATAATATATATATATAATATATATATATATATATTATATATATATATATATATATAATATATATATATATATATAATATATATATATATGCGCTTATATGAGAGGATCAATCACGTTTGTATGGTAAAAATGCCTCCACCAGCCTTGTTAGCTTAGCTTAGCATCAAGAAGTAGGAAACAAACATGGCGTCCGTGCAGGAACGAGTGCCTTATAAAATGACGTCAGAACCGCCGTAGGCCTCATGCTCGTACACGTGCGCACGCTCGTGCTCGTACATGTGCAAACGTGCTTTACTAAAGCCCACCTCTCCCAACTTTAGCCGTGAAATGTCCCGGGGCCTTGTTTTTTTCAGCAGTATTAGTGGTTTAAAAAGACCTTTGAATGCCTTCACCGTACTGCCCCGAGCTAATCACTGTTAGCCACGTCCGGCTGTTAGCGACTCACCGTTAAGAGTTTTTACACCTAACAACTTTCTCCATGGCTTATTTGACGAATGCAAGTGCAAAAACGACCACAGGATGATCTCGCCTCGGAATTACACTTTAAAAGATGGACAAATGAAATCAGATGAAATATTTGTGGCCATTCAAACCTCACACATTTCTACTTCTACTTCATGAATTTGAAGTTTTAAGCACCTGCAGACTCCTTGTTCTACCTCATTCGAATGAAGAAACGAGAACTTTCTCAAACAGTGTTTTAAATTTTCTTTATTATTAGAATTCCTGTGATTGACATTGGAAAAAAAATAAGGTACTGCGTCTCAGCGACAAAGGAAAATGAACGTTACGACGACACGATGAGGTGGAGGGAAAAGAAACAAACCTTTTTAATGCGTGATTTTCAAAAACCAAAACAAAAGGAAATGGGAAAGTCATGTGGGACACGACAACCTGTCCCGTAATCCTATGAAGTGTTTGGACCCGAGTCGCTCGGAGGACAATCGGCGGTGTTTTATGTGCAGACTTGAGGAGTGTGAGATGGAGAAGAGAGCTCCTGACAGCAATGAGAGCCGTCCCCGAGCAACACGAGGGAACGGTCGCGTTAAAGACGCCCGAGAAACCTGCGAGACGGCCGAACGCCCTCGCTCCCTTTGTGCCGACACAGATAGATGAAAACAACGTTGTAGAAATGCACAACTAACTACATGAGAAGATTCCACGACATTGATTTCACCTACCAAGAGTCACAAAGCGTCGTTTTGTTTACTGTAAGTTTAAAATACCCTTCGTTCAGTCTTTTACCTCCTCTGACAGAACCTCCACAGTCTCATGTTCATGAAATGTGTTGCATCGAAACATTAATACGGACACGACAACACGACCAAACGAGCTCCAACCAATAAAAAAACAACAAAGAAAACACTCAGAAGACACTCAGCACAATTTTTTTTTAAACCAAGCAAACCATGTCGGCTCTGCATCCGCGTTTTTCCTTCTTTCATGCTTTTGAGGGGGGCGGGGACGACGCCGAGGCTACACAAGTACACCGACGACCTACAGGGGAAATAAATAGTGTCACTGCAGTGACCGTGAGAACGCTACGGCGTCGGTTTCGGGGTCGACGACCTCACGGCCGCTTCTCTCGGGGTGTTTAAGCGTGATGCCGAGGCTCGACTCTTACTGTCAGAGGTGCTCGTGAGGTGTGTGAGCGGGCGGGGGAGGAGGAGGGGGAGGGGAGGGGGAGTCCAGAGAGAAGCTACATGATGGTGTTGACCGTGTGTGTGAGAGAGGGGAGGAGTGAGTGAGTGGTGGCGTGGGACTTTTCTTTCTTTTCGTTGTTCTCCACTTTATGCCTCCAGCTCGAAGCCCATCCCGACTTTGTGTCCGCCGGCGTTGAAGTTCTTGCCGTCGATCAGGGCGGAGAGGGTGACCTTCACACCTGCGGAGACACAACACGGCCCGGGGTAAGACTTCCTCTGATTTATTTTTAAATGTATAAGTGTGTAAAGTTTTCATCTAGTTCATTGTCTGTCAAGTTCCTATCTATCAAAGAGTTAAAACCATATTAGGAGGCAACCCTAGGTCACGTAGAAGGCCACGCCCCCTCGCCGGTGAGAACAAAGGAGCCCTCAGGGTGGTAATAAAAGGACTGTATAATGGTTGTTCGCTGATCCTGATGTCTAGCCCCGCCCCAGGTGTGTCTGCCAAAACACAGATGCTGACAACTCTTCTTAGTTTGACTGTTTAATAAACTCAAGCAACAGTACAGAGCACGGGCTTACAGGTCTCATGGACACACGCACACAAGTGTAACAGATTAGTCTCTGACTGGCAGCCTCCGCACTCTCTCTCTCTCTCTCTCTCTCTCTCTCTCCTCTCTGCCCTTTCTGCAGTCTTCAGGCTCGCGTGTGCTTGCTCCCGATGCACCGCGCACATCCGCCTCTAAACACTGTCACGCACTTGGAGTAAATAATAACGCCCTACGTCCCTTTCGTACAGCTAATGTCGTAACAGGATTGAGAACTCTGAGTTACATCTTTCCGCCAAAGAGGCCGTTGGAACTGTGCGTCTGTCCCGTGCCCCGTGCTTTAGGGTCCTTGTCCCCCCCTCCAGGCCCGTTTGTACTCACACTACCTGGGCCTCGGAGAATGCTTCTTGCTGCCTATACGTCATCACGCCGTAACACGTCACACGCATTGATGACGTCACGACTGTTTTTGAATCTTTTCATCGACCAAATCTGCAGTAAACACTCCACCTCCGCATCACACCAACGTGAACCTTTCACCGCCATTGTTTGAAATGTCCGCTCATGGTCCCTCCTTCTTTTTTCTACGTCCCAACAGGCGCACAGGAAATGACCTCAGAGCCGCCGTAGGCCTCGTGCTCGTACACGTGCGCGTGCTCGTACACGTGCGCATGCTCGTGCTCGTACACGTGCAAACGTGCTTTACAAAAGCCCACCTCTCCCAAACGGGCCGTGGACGGCAAGTGTGCCGCTCCTAGACGTGGTACGGTTGCACTCACACTGGTCAAAGGAACCAGACTTTAGCCGTGACACGTCCTGGGGCACGGTACGGAGGCACAGTGGGAGTGCGACTTAAAGTGCTGCACAAAGTTTCTCTCATTTCATCAACACCGTGTTCAGAGTCTAAGGTTTTTCCCCCTCACAGAAAAAAGATCAGAACCAGAATCAGTAACGACGCTGATACCAATGAAACCATATCCGCTCTCCTCCCTTTACGCAGGTATAAATACTGTCGTCATGGAGACTGAATTCCTGGATGAAACCTGACTTCACTCATCATAACGGGGTCGGGCCCTTCTCTTATCTCGGCTGCTGTGTTGAAACCATCAGGGCGGATGGAAGCCTACCTGGCCGAAGGCTCTGGGTGTAGCCGACTCCGATCAGGCTGGCGTTGTTGACTTTGGCCTGCGAGGTGAAAACGTGATAAGACATGAAACACAGCGGCACGACTGTGAGCGAGAAATTTGCATTTAAGACAGAGCTGTAAAAGAAGCAGCACTTACAGACAGAGAGGCGTCCTTATCCAGCTTGTATTTGGCGGCGATGCCGAAGCGAGTGTTGTTGCTGCCGGCGGTCCAGGCCAGAGTCACCGCCGTCTCCAGCTCCTCGTTCACCTTCTGGTAGATGGAGCCGCCGAACTCGGTGCCGTCGTTACTGAGAGAGAGAAAAGACTTCTTCAGTGTGTGAATCCTTCCCTGACCCCGGGTTCTCTCCCCTGCTCCGTCAAAGGTGGAGCAGGAGAAACCTTTTATCAGGCTTTCTGCTTAAAATGTAGATCTGCTGAAAATCAAAGTCTAAGGGGCCGTCCATCAAACACGGGTATATTTGAAACCGTGTGTTTGGCCTTTCATCTGCACGTAACCGCAGTTGTGGGCTCCTGAAACCAGCTGACGTTGCTGTAATGGAAGACCGAGCCAAAATACTGTGTGTGTCTCATACAACAACTACCACATTTCCCTGATTTTTGCTGATTTTAGATTCACGAGTAGAGAGAGGGGGAGAAGTTCAGCATCCGTGAGGAACTCGGAGTAGAGCCGCTGCTCCTTTGCGTTGAAAGGAGCCAGTTGAGGTGGTTCAGGATCATCTGGTAAGGATGAACCCTGGGCGCCTCCCTAGGGAGGTGTTCCAGGCACGTCCAGCTGGGAGGAGGCCTCGGGGAAGACCCAGGACCAGGTGGAGAGATTAGATCTCCACACTGGCCTGGGAACGCCTCAGGATCCCCCAGTTAGAGCTGGTTAATGTGGCCCGGGAAAGGGAAGTTTGGGGTCCCCTGCTAAAGCTGCTGCCCCTGAGACCCGACCCCGGATAAGAGGCTGAGATGAGATGAGACCGTTCAGCATTGTTGTTTTTCCCGTATGAATGTTTCCAGCCTTGTGATTGGCTAAAATGGCCTTCCTGCTATCGCCACCTACTGCTTTGGCGTGTGCACGACATTGTTTGAGGCAGATTTTGCGGTTTCATGTGGACGTATTTTTTACCGGGGGCCATAAAAGTTTGGTTCTAAAAACACCCGTGTTCGTGTGGACCGGGCCTTATTTCCCCAGACTTTTCAAACCCCCCTAGAAAGAAGTGAAGCACTCACACGTTGGTGTGCAGCTGGAAGTCCCCGGCCCTGTATCCCAGGGCGAAGTTGTTCTGGGCCAGTTTGGACTTGGCCGTGTCGAAGGCCATCTGGTAGCCGGCCAGCCAGCCCTCGTAGCCCAGCACGGCGGCGGCGTGGATGATGGGACCCTCAAAGTCCACGTCGCAGCCGATGTTCACAAAGTCGCGCTTGTAGGCCGTCTTCAGCTTTCCGCTCTTCTTCCTGAAACACGCATTTACACGTTTAAATGTTCGTGTGACTTTAATATTCACTCATCATAGTTTTCTCATCGTCACAACAAAAAACCAAGAGAAGAGACCTTTTTAAAGACCCCGTCGGACATTTGAACACCTCGTCAACACTTCAAGGTCGAACCGTTTACATGCAAATGTGGCAAATGTGGATTAATCCGCCGCTGAAAATAGTCCCCAACAAATTGCACCATCGAATCTTCCAATGTAGTGAAAACAGCAGCTTATTATTGCCCAATTAAATGTGTTCTCACCCTGTGTTTGGTACAAAAGACGTATCCAAGGCAACCTTCAGTCCTTGAGTCAGCTGCAGGAGAGGTAAACACACACACACACACACACACACACAGCAGTGTAAGTTAAATCAGTCTGCAGAACCTGAGGTGTCTGAGCGTCGATGCTGCCACGTACCTGGTCCTCCACGGTGACCTCGGTAGCCAGTGTGTTGTCTGTGTTCCACTTCTGGTTGAAGCTCAGGCCCAGCTCCTTCATCTTGTACTTGGTCTCCAGGCTCCCCGCAGCCTTCCCCGTGTCCGTGTTACTGGAGCCAGATGTGTTGAACTCCTGTCAGCGAGGGCGTGAGTCATCATTAGTCATCATTAGTGAGAGACGATCGGAGAACGGATCATCCTCAAATCTCCGCGTGTTAGTAACATTTACAGAGAGACCTTTAAGACTAAAAACAGACTTTATTGATATGAAACTGTGCAGAAATCAAATCGGGACTGTCAGAGGGAGACGTCCGACAGCCCTGAACATGAACATGAACATGAACATGAACATGAACCCGTGCAGGAGAAAGAAAAACACGTCTGATGAATATTAATAATGCAAATGAAGCCGAGCGATGAGGCCAAAACCCTCTATCCTCATACATTTATATATTTATATATACATATAAATATGTATATATAAATATGTATATATAATATATAAAACACAATCTAGCATGTTTTCTGGTAATTCAAGTCTTAATGAAATGACCAAAGTGAAACGACAAATTATTATTTTTTCTCATTTTATTAAAAACTTAAGTACAAAAAGGCGACGCTGCTGCTCCATCAGGAAGAGAGGAGAGGAGGGAAAAGAGGGGATAAGACTGAAAAGAGGAGGAGAAGAGAGAAGAGAGGGGAGGGAGGATAGGGGAAAAGATGAGAGAGGAGAAGGGTGAAAAGAGGAGGAGAGGAAAGAGGAGAGAGGAGAGGGGAGAATAGGGGAGGAGAGAGGAGAGGAGGGAAAACAGGAGGAGAGAGAAAAGAAGAGAGAGGAGTTGGGAGGATAGGAGATAAAATGAGAAAAGACAAGAGGTAAGAGGAGAAGACAGAAAAGAGGAGAAGAGAAAAGAGGAGAGGCGAGTAAAAGATAACAGGAGGTGATATGAGAAGAGGATGAGAGAGGAGAAGAGAGAAAAGAGGAGAGGAGGAGAAGAGGAGAGAGGAGTTGGGAGGATAGGGGAAACAATGAGAGAAAGGAGGGGAGAAAAGAGGATGAGAGAGGAGAAGAGAGAAAAGAGGAGAGAGGAGTTTGGAGGATAGGAGATAAAATGAGAGAAAAGAGAGGAAAGAGGAGATGAGAGAAAAGAGTAGAAAAGACAAAAGAGAAGAAGAGAAAAGAGGAGAGGCGAGTAAAAGATAACAGGAGGAGATATGAGAAGAGGATGAGAGAGGAGAAGAGAGAAAAGAGGAGAGAGGAGAAAGAGTAGAGAGAAAAGAGGAGAGAGGAGTTGGGAGGATAGGAGATAAAATGAGAAAAGACGAGAGGAAAGAGGAGAAGAACAGAGAAAAAAGGAGAGGGGAGAAAAAGATAACAGGAGGACATAGGAGAAAAGGATGAGAGAGGAGAAGAGAGAAAATAGGAGAAGATAGAGAAGAGGATGAGGGGAAGAGAGGAAGGAGGAAAAGTGAGAAAAGAGGAGAGAGGAGAAAGAGTAGAGAGAAAAGAGGAGAGGAAAGAAAAGAGAGAAAAGAGGAGAGTCGAAAAGGAGAGAGAAGAGTAGAGGAGAGAAAAGATGAGAAAAGAGAAGACTTTCTTTTTTATACATTTTGGAAATAAGAAAAAATGAATATCTAAAAAAGCTAAACTGACTACTGAGCCAAAGAAAGTCAAATATCAGGTCCAGAGTGAACGAGTGACTTTATTTATTTATGTAGGGAGGAGTGACTGTGACCTCATCTCTGAACTGTGATGAATACAGACAACAGACGCGTGAACTGAGGATGAGAAGGTATGAACTCTTAGAACGCAAATAACTGATACAGGGACGCATCCATGTTCATGCTGGATGAGTGGAAAAAGACAAGAAATGAAATTAAAACAGGAGGATGACGTGAAACAGGGCGGTGGAGGTGATGGTTTGTGTTGGTGGTGGTGGTGTTGGTAGTTGCTGGTGTTGGTGGTGTTGGAACTGGTGGTGGTTGGTGTAGGTGGTGTTGGTGGTGGTGGTGGAGGTGTTGGTGGTGGTGGTGGTGGTTGGTGTTGGTGGAGGTGGTGTTGGTGGTTGGTGATGGTTGGTGGTTGGTGGAGGTGTTGGTGGTGGTGGTGGAGGTGTTGGTGGTGGTGGTGGTTGGTGTTGGTGGAGGTGGTGTTGGTGGTGGAGGTGTTGGTGGTGGTGGTGGTGGAGGTGGTGTTGTTGTTGGTGGTGGTGGTGGTGGTGGTGTTGGTGGTGTTGGTGTTGGTGTTGGTGATGGTTGGTGGTGATGGAGGTGGTGTTGGTGGTGTTGGTGGAGGTCAGTGTACGGACAAACAGCTGTGGGCTCTGACACCGATCTTACCATCTACATTAGAGCGCGAGCAGTCCGGGACAGGAGAAGAGGCAGCAGCATGGAGACAGAGCAGCGGTTAGGAGAGAGGCAGGTACACACACACACACACACACACACACACACTCACACACACACACACACACACACACACACACACACACACACACGTGTCTGTAGAACCAGCCCGTGCTGGGACACCTGGTCACCTTCATGTCCGGGTCGGGTCCCACTGGATTAAAGTGTGAGTCCGGTGAAAATGGACCTCATCGTCTTTTTCAGCATGAAAACAAATCGAATGAACCACGGAGACGGTTTTTATGGGTCCATCAACCGTGTACAGAGAATGAAGAGTCGCTAACAGCCGGACGTGGCTAACAGTGGTTAGCTCGGGGCGGCACGGTGAAGGCATTCAAAGGTCTTTTTTAACCACTAATGCTGCTGAAAATAACAGCAAACCTCTGCAGCAGCATGAGAAGAGTCCCTACACACACAACAAAGCAGCAACAGCGTAGTTAGTGAAGCCAGAGTTTATTAAAAAACACTGTTTTACAACTCAGCAGCAGGTCCATGTGGACGGGTCATCAACATGGACCTGCTACTGCAGCATTAGTGGTTAAAAAAGACCTTTGAATGCCTTCACCGTACTGCCCTGAGCTAATCACTGTTAGCCACGTCCGGCTGTTAGCGACTCTCCTGGAATTCGATATACTGTACATGGTTAATGTGGGAAATAACCACCTTCTTTCTTTGTAAGTGTTTCTTAGTCTCTGATGTAAATCCCTGTTTTCTGTGTGTTTAACACAACAGTCGAGCTGTGGATGAGTGTTTGGGGGATTGCGGAGAGGAGTCACATGGTTTTTTTGCAAATGGTGACATTTGGTGGTTGTAAAACACTGATAACATCCCCTGGGGTCATAAACAGTGGGTGGTGTGTTTGTTGTTGTTGTTACTTTGATGTCCTTGTGTTTGTAAGGTGCGTTGATGTGACTGTGTCTGTGCTGAAGCTACTCGGAGAGAGCCGGAGAACATTCAGACCCGGTTGTGGAGCGTCTCTCCCGTCTGCACGCAGCTCAGCTCAACGAGAAACAGCGTCTTCATGGCTCATTTGACGCGTTCTCATGCTGAAAAAGACCACGGGGTCCATTTTCACCGGACTTACTGGTGTGGTGCAGGTGGGACAAGTGATGGCAGACGTGGGGGAAGGCGGGGGAGGACGGGGGAGGATGGGGGGGTGACTGTGCAGAAAGCATCTAGAAAATGACAACAGGTGAAAGAAAAGCGTCCTCACCACTCCGCTCTGTGATTTGGTCTTGAGGTCCAGCTTCACAACTCCGAAGCCTGGAGGATTTCAAAAGAGTTGAGTGTCAGAGGCACTGAGGTGGAAGAGGAGTCACATCGAACTGTTAAAGTGGAGCCCCCTAGTGGTCCCCAGTGGGATTGACTCTTTGTTTCCCTCAGAGCTGCAAGCAGCACACTGCATGTGTTACCAAACAAACTAACTCCTGTTGACTTTCATATAAACAAGTGTCGACCGGCAGGAGGCGGGTTTGAATCCCACATCCCACACATTGGGGCGACTGTGGCTCCGTTGGAAGAGCGAGTCGGCCAATGTCCGAAGGGTCGGCGGTACGATCCCTGCCCTGTCCTACTTGTGTCAGGGTCGTTGTGTCCTTGGGCGAGATGCTTCACCCACCTTGCCTCGTGTGAATGTGTGTGCCTGCTGTATGTTTGAAGAGGTGGTCGAGGGGCCGTAGGCGCTGATTGGCTACCACGCCTCCGTCAGTCGGCCCCAGGGCAGCTGTGACCACTACGTAGTTTACCACCACCATGTGTGTCTGTGTGAATGAACCTGGACTCTGTAAAGCGCCTTGAGCTCTATATAAATCTAAGCCATAATAATAATTATAATTATAATTATAATAATCCCTGTATGGTTACACCATAGATGTTCCAATGAGATGTTAGCTCCATTGTGTTTTACTCGCAGATCGCTCTGGTAACCTGCGGCAGAGGAAATTTGGAGGTTGATCTGCTTTCTATCACAAACATAGGTGGTGATAGACAGATTGTTTATCCAATCAGCAACCAGTATTTCCGCCTCTTCCCAAAAGATCCCGGATATGCAGAGCAAACGCGACTTGTGCGAATCACTCAGTCCGGTGGATCATTAGATATTTATACTGTGATAGAGACTTTTCATTTTGGTTGCCTGTTCCTTTAAAGCTAGTTACTTTATTTAATCTTTGCTTGTTTTATTCCATTATTAAATGTTTAATCGATCCATTTATATTATCTGCACCCCGGAGAGGAGTCCCTAAAAGCCCTGAAACACAGGATCAGAGCAGTTAACTGTTAATAATTCACTCTTGGGGCTCAAACAGCACTCACCGTAGCCCTTGCTGAATATGTCCTTGGCAGCCTTGCCCAGGTCTGAGTATGAAGGAGGGACAGCCATCGTGCTGCAGGAGAGAAAGTCAGTCGCGTGATCAGTGGCGCTCATTTTATTGTTGATGACAGAGAAGCAGCATAAACAGTGAAGTTAAGTCTAATGAAGCTCAGATAAATATGTATAAAAAAGAAGAAAACATGCAAGTAAAACGTTTTAATCAAAGACATAAAACAGTGCAGAAATACAGGGATGTAACATACAATCATATATAAAGGTAGCAGACAGTCACCGCACAACGAATTAACTGTACCTTAAACAGGAAATGATGAGAAAGTCAAAGAACAAATCATGGGGCAGGTTAAAGTGCACGTTTTCTGCACGGGTGCTTTAATTCAGGTGATCGATCCGTGGTCACTTATATAAATATATGAAGCACAAACCCCTCGTCCACCCCCCATCCCACGCCTTTGCAGCTTTCACCATCCGCGGTGACAGGCGTGGTCCACAAGTGCGCTGGTTACGGCTGCCTGTCTGCGTGGGAAGCCTCGCTGACCTTTTCCCCTAACCCAATAAGCAAACTGTGTTTCGAGTTTTATGTTTTATGTGCTGGGGTTTATTTACAAATCCTGCGCCGTGCTTCCCACAGGAGCGCAGAGTGCACAGTGCTTTTTTTACCCCCCACCCCCACCCTAATGTGATGTACCCCCTTCCTACCCTCTTTTGTAAAAGACTTTCCCCTCAGGGATGAATATTGATTGATTGATCGACCGATATGGATTTTTTAAAGCCATTTGGAGCTGATTCTACTTTTACTCCCTCAGTTTACATCATAAAAATTACACGATGATGATGACAAATGTTTCCAGGCTCAATTTTTTAAAAGAGGAACATTTATTGAACTTAAAAAAGGCGTCTTCAGCAACACGGAGCTGCCTGTGGACGCCTGTCTCTGAATAATGACGGGTAAAAAATATCTGCGAACACAGCAGCACGCATCGGCCGATACGATGCACGTAAAAAACACAAATATCGGCCGGATGTATCGGTCTATCACGAATATATACCTAGAATTTTATGCACCAGTTTGACGCACACGCACACGCACACGCACACGCACACGCACACACGCACACACGCACACACGCACACACGCACACACACACACACACACACACACACACACACACACACACACACACACACACACACACACACACACACACACACACACACACACACACACACACTCACACACTCACACACTCACACACTCAAACAAATCAATTAGGCCTACCCCAAAAAATTATAAAGTATAAAGTAACGCAAATTTTAATACATTTTTACGCAAAATGCTAAATGTTTTATCCAATAACTCGATTAATCGATGGAATAATCATTCAAAAACATTCAGTAGCTGCTGCCCTATTATGTATATATGCTGTATATATATATATATATATATATATATATATATATATATATATATATATATATATATATACACAGTCTATCCTATATATTCTGCACAAGCTGTAGTGATTTAGTGCTAAAGTAAAAAAGGCCCTGATCATCAGTCACATGTGAGTCTTCCAGGATGGTGCACCACTAACAAAGCTTAACCAGAGCTTAGCAAAGGTAGTTAGCACTTCACAAAAATAAAAGCCCATCACTTTTTTAAAACAATACAATAATTGTCCTATAATAAAGTCTCCCAGTGAGCTCCAGCCGACGGGAACAAGATGTTCCTTTAGAGGCAGCTGGGAGCCAACAATGACTGACCTCTGCATCCGGCTGAACCGAGAGGCTACTGGTGCACTTAAAGAGCCAAGCACCCTGGAATATCATTTAACCTCTTACAGGAACACACGTGGAGCTAAGTGGCAAGCATTACATGTTCAATGGTATAGTGCTACATTACTAGGCTCCATTATGTTAATATAATTCAGGTTTTACATCATAAATCACACTTATGTCCCTTTACCTCCTATTGTATTGTCTCCAAATGCTTTTGTGTGCTTAAATAATAGTGTCATACTCCTTATTAATTTATTTTCCTCTCTCTGGTCATCTGTGTTGTTGACCTTTTGCTTCTGCAACAACTAAATAAAAGGTTTTCCATCATCCTCCTGTTCAAGAATCAGAACAAAAGGCTCTCAGCTCATCTCCAGGCCTCCTCCTGAGGATGCTCCTGGTAGAGATGTGTCCTCTGCATGAACAGCTGCTCTCAATAACGTGTTTTAATGCTGCATTTACTGCATTAACAAGGGGGTGGATGCTGCATCTCTTACTCGGGACAAAGGAGAGCAGATGGGCCAGGGAAAGAGGTGTGGGGGGTTGACAGCTAACTCGCTAGCTAACTGCTATGTGAGCTGCAGTAACAAGCTAGCTAACTAGCAATGCAATTAAACGACAGATAGATGCTGACATTAACTAACTGTAATAACTGGTTAGTTAATATTCTTTGTACTCGGCTTGCCCCCCAAATCCCACACACACACCTTCATATTAAATTACTCTAAATCCACAAACCTATAAACTAATACAGTTGCTAAGTGCGTGCATAACGTGAATATCTGCACTAGCTAACGTGCAAACCTGTCAGCCGAGGATTAAACTGTGCATTTCAAGGCTAAACATCATTATATAACAGGGGCCACAGTTAGCTTAATCGCTCCAACATGCTAGGCTAACCTTGGGGAGAAATGGACCGTTATAACAGCAGCTAATTGTGACGTTAATTGTAATAAATGTGTAATAAATGTTTGTATAATATTTAATATTAAAAAAAGCTTCTTGTTGTTGTTGTTTCCTTACCGGTGCTCGTGTGTTTGTTAGAGGGGTCTGCGGAGCCCGGGGTGTCCCTGGTCGTGATGCTGCTGAGTGACAGTTAGCTTTAGCTCAGGGCACAATGAAGGAGACTTATGGCGCATGCGCGGTACCAGCGGGAAAATCGATCAAAGAGTTGATATAAAGGCAAGAGAGTAATCCCAAAGAGCACTACTTCCGCGTCCGAGCAGTTTTACCAAAATAGTCTTTGGTTTTTATGGTATTTTTACATTATCCTCTGTTAATTACATTTTTATTATTATTTATTTGCCATTTTTCAAAATGTATTTAGTTGTAATTGTCTCTTTACTATATTATTTATATTATCATTTGTTCATTTCATTGTTCTTATTATTTATTTGCCATTTTTAAAATTATTTTATATATTTATTTAATTTTGTATTGTCTCTTTACTCTCTTTTACATCTGATATTTTTATTTTTTCTTATTAATGTTTCATTTTTACTGTTATATGTAAATATGAAAAATGTGTGTGTTATACCACACTATATAACAGTGTAAGTAGATTTGCTTTTATGTAATGTCCTTTTTAATTTTTTAAAATTTACTTTTTATTGTCTCTTTACTGTCTTTCTCCACTATCATCTGTTATTTTCATTTTTGCCGTTTTTTAAAATTATTTAATTTTGTATTGTCTCTTAACTGTCTTAACATCTGATATTTATTATTTTCTTATTATTATTTTGTCATTTTTACTGTTATATGTAAATACAACATATATGATGTCCTTTTTTATTATTTATTTTTTTCATTTTTATTGTCTCTTTACTGTCTTTCTCCATTATCATCTGTTAATTTCATTTTTCTTATTATTCATTTGCCTTTTTTAAAAATGTATTTTATCTATTTAATTTTGTATTATATATAATAATAAAGAAATGTCGTATCTCTTACCTTATATTTTGTATTAGATTGTATACATGTTTACATATTTATTACTTCCATTTCTCTTAGAATTATTATATATATATATATATATATATATATATTATTAGAATGGGAGCTAATTTCGTAAATCATAAATAAGTCATAGAGTGTGGTCTTTACCTAGTCTGTAAAGTGTCCTGAGATAACTTTTGTTATGATTTGACACTATAAATAAATTTGAATTGAATTAATTGAACAAAAATAAAGTAGTTCTTCTTATTCTCATTTTAAGTACTTTATAAACTGTAAACTGAATTTAATCCACAATAAAAAAAAAGTATAATTAGTTGATTTATGTTTGCATTAATAATCTCTAAAGTACTTAAATTAGTATTTATTTATTGTTTATTTGTACAGGAGTGAAACTGTGAAACTGTGCAGCAGCGCCGTCTGCAGGCGCTCTGTCGTCATCACATTGGGCCGGAAGAACTCTCCCCGGTCCTCCTTAAATGTTTGTGACAAACATGGCGTTTTTTCCGTGTGTGGGGGGGAAAGTGTCGTGTCCTGCCCCGCCCTGCGTGAACTCTGACTCGACGTTATCAGCCCCAGAGAGACAGAGAGAGAGAGGGAGAGAGAGACGGAGGGAGGGAGAGAGAGACGGAGGTCCGCTGTGAAAAAGTGTTTTTTATCACTTCTTCTTCTGCAGGCGCGAGTCCAGAGGTCCATGTTTGCACCGTGGACTCTGCACACACGCACCCGGGCTGCTGCACACAGGGCTGGATAAGGCTGCTGCTCACACCGAGCACCTCCGTGTTTGGGTTTTTGACAAACGAACACAGAAAAAGTTAGTTACACCGGGTTTTGTTGTTTAACCGCAGTCATGTCCGGACAACCCGGCTTCGTGAGCCCGTTCTACAGACCCCGGTGCCTGGCTGCTGCGGCTCCTGCGGCGGGGAAAGCCAAGCTCACGCACCCGGGGAAGGCTATCCTGGCAGGTAAGAAAGTTTGTGCACAGGTCGCTGCTCCTCTTCCTCCTGCTCCTCCTCCTCCTCCTCCTCCTGCTGCTGCTGCACACATGAGTTGTTTACCAGTTGTGTGCAGATGTGATCCTCAGCCCTGCACCTCTGTTCACTGCACTTACTGCTCTCTGAGATGCACAGGGGAGGTGCAGTGTGCAGGGACATGGGCTGAAAACACCAGTGATAAGTCAGAATGATATTCAACATTCATGTTTTATTTAGAATTAAAACTATTCTGCATTTAAACTATTTCATTGGATTATGTCAGACCACCTGTGCAACGTAAAGACTAATATTCCTCATGTATCACAAGGGTTGTTTTTTAATAATATATTTATTTTTTATGATTGTTTTTAATGTTTTTTTATGGAAAAAAGTTATTTAAGTTTTGCAAAAAGTCACAAGAAATCCCCCAAAATATTAAAAAATATATTTTTAAACAAGCATTATGACACTTAAGATTTGAGTTTGTGTCACAAGGCTTGTTTTTGAATAATATAGATATTTTTTATGATTTTTTTTAACGTTTATTGTGACAAAAGTTTTGCAAAAAATCACAAGAAATCATAAAAAAATCTTTAAAAAAAAAATATTATTCAAAAACAACGTGTGCAACTCAAAGACTAATATTCCACGTGTATCACAGGGGTTGTTTTTTAATTATATATATATTTTATGATTTTTAAATGTTTTTTATGAAAAAAGTTTTTTACATTTTGCAAAAAATCATAAAAAATATATAATTAAAAAACAAGCCTTATGATACATGAGGAATATTCGTCTTTACGTCACAAGGCTTTTTAAAAAATAATATATATTTTTTTATGATTTCTTAATGTTTTCTATTAAAAAAAGTTATTGCAAAAAATCCTAAAAAATCCTAAGAAAATCCTAAAAAATACATTATTCAAAAACAACCCTAATGATACATGAGGAAAATTAGCCTTTACGTTGCACACGTGTTTTGACATAATTAGATGAAATGGTTTACATGCATAATTGTTGAATTGTTGGGTCTCTGTAAATCATAAATAAGTCGTAGAGTGTGGTCTTTCCCTACTCTGTAAAGTGTCCTGAGATCACTTCTGTCATGATTTGGCACTATAAATAAAATATAATAATTGAATAATAGTTTTTAATTCAGAATATAAAATGAATGTTGAATATCAAACAAATGTATTACAGGTCTTTAAAAACAACAGGAAGTCCATGCAGTAGGACCGGACTCCTGCCTGCACGGACTCATTCACGGTCGGCCTCTCTGCGAACTACGTCAGGACTGGTTTACTTGTCTTGCAGACCGGAGGCAGTGCGGTCTGGTGTGGTGCGGTGTGTCCTTTAAACCGAGAAGATACTTTTAAAAAACAAAGAAACCTGAGAAAATAAGTTTAAAGAACAGGAACCTGACTCGTCTGATGAACTCTGTCTCATGAGTCAATCAGTGACAGATGCTCAAACTCCAACGTACCACAGGGCAATCATTAGTGATAACAGTGCAACATCAGTAGGACGCAAGAGAGCTGACGGCCACACACACACACACACACACACACACACACACACACACACACACGCACATGCACACACACACACACACACACACACACACACACACACACACACACACACACACACACACAGTTTAAACTGTAAATGATCAAAAGAAAAAGCTTTATTGTTTGTAGTCTTCTGCACATCAGTGTCAGCGGTATCAGCGGGGCTCTTGTTTACTGTTGACCCGGTGGGTGACCTTTGACTGTGCGCTCAGAGGCCTCTGGGTTTCCATGTTCACTTTCAACGAACCACGATGACAAAGCACATTGCTCCGTCAGCCCGTGCGCACATTCACCTGGGTTACAACACGCCTCGCACGAGCGCTGCTCCGTGGCGTTTGCAGGAAAGGTCATGATCATTATCCGTACTGTTTGGTTTACAATCACGGCCATGTGTGCTCTGAAATTGGGTGCTTTTAAAGATGTTTTTGTAGATATTATGTATTATAGTCGTGATATAGCATGGTTAACATGACTTCTAAGTCAAAAGAGAATAATTAGATCACATGCTGAGGCTTTATAAAACCACTAATCCCCGTTGAAACGGTCTGTATTAACAACAACAACAGAGAAAAACCAGGAGAGTCGCTAACAGCCAGATGTGGCTAACAGTGATTAGCTCGGGGCAGCACGGTGAAGGCATTCAAAGGTCTTTTTTAACCACTAATGCTGCTGAAAATAACAGCAAACCTCTGCAGCAGCATGGGAAGAGCCCCTACACAAGATAGCCTAGCTTAGCATCTTTTTTTTTACAAGTTCTTAATCAGTGAGCTTTAGGCGTGCTGCTAGCATGTTTTTTGTTACCTTTTGGACAGAACCAGGCTAGCTGTTTTACTCAGTCTTTATGCTAAGCTAAGCTAATCAACTGAAGGCTGTAACATGTATTTTCTGAAGTTCCTGTGTCCGACGAATAAATAGTCATATAACACCACTGTAAAACCCACTGTATTATTATTTAAACCTTTGAACAGAGCCAGGCTAGCTGTTTCCCTTTACTTCCTCTCTTCATGCTAAGCTAAATTAATAGTTTCCTGGCTGTAACATGTCTATGAATTATATGACTAACATTAGGGGTTCCGGGATGGTACCATGAGGTACTCCACAGCAGTGGTACCCCGAGAACTTACTTCTTATCAGGGTGGAGGAGCATTTAAGACAAGTTTTACACCAAAGGGGCAATAAACTCTGGCCTGGCTGGGTTCTTCTGCACCAAATACAAGTATTATGTGCACTGGAGGTAGAGTCTGACCGATACTGAAGTGACTGTTTCTGACGAATACATAACACCCCCGTAAAACCACAGACCAGGTTGAGCTCTGTAGGTGCCACTTCCTTGTTTTATTTAAACTTTTAACAGAGCCAAGCTAGCTGTCCCCCCCTGTTTCCACTCTTTATGCTAAGCTAAGCTAAGCTAACCAGCTCCTGGCTGTAGCTTCATATTGAATATATGTGTGGTATCAATCTTCTCAGCTAACTCCCGACTAAAAACAAAATGTCATCATGGGTAACAGCACAGTTTCCAACAATTGTCTAACAATTACAGACATTACCTCCTCTCCTGTGTTTACTACTACACACACTATAGTTGTCATATGTTCTGTCTTGACTGTTGTGTTTAGTCTGAAGGACGACAAAACAGTAAAGTAACATTGACTGACTTTCAAAACACCTCTTCAAGTTGTCCGTACATGTCAGACTCGATAAACTGGTTCTGTACCTTGTTTCAGCTTATTTACGGGGACTTAACGCAGGTACCACACGGAGGCTTGTTTGCAGATGTTGATGATGTTGACTGTGTTTTTGATGCATGCTTAATTCATAGGTACAGCTTCAGCCAAGTCTCTAAACCAGAGGAACGCCCTGCAGCCAAACATGCACTTGGATGTTTTAGTGGGGAACTGTAATCTCGTGAGTGCACAAGCACAAACGGCGTGTTGTCCTTCTCTGCGTGGCATTTTGGGAGAAAGAGTGCATGTTAAAAGCATCCACAGAGGGACCTTGTTTAAACGTGTGAGTAATGGATTCAAGCTGGATGTTAACCTTCGGACAGTCTGCCCGTATAAACGTCACACACACGACTTCTCAGACTGGTTTGCTCAACTTTCCTTGAACTGTGCTTCACGCAAACTTGCTCGTCAGAGGAATCGGACCACTATCATGCGGGTGCCTGTGAACAATATGTGCTCTGAAGGCAACACACCCCCTCGCTCTGGAGTCATGCCAGGGGGAGTGTCCGCAGGTCAGAACCACACTGAGATCAGAGAGCCAATCAGCGGCCGGCTGCGTGTTTGCTGTTGAACGGCAGATGTGTGACACCCGGGGTTTTAAGGTGGAGCTGGTTCACACCGTAGACGAGACACAGTAACAGTCATGAACACTTCCTATGATCATTACTAATGTTCTCTTACAACTTATGAAGGGAAATAGCATCTTTTAAAACTTTTAAACTGTATTTTTCTTTATTACTATGAATTATTTTTATATTCATGAACATTTTATCTCTTTAATTATCCTTTTTTTCCCTCTTGCATCTGTGTTTTATTTGCATTTTTCAGTTTTTGTGAAGCTCATTGTATTGCGTGTTTTTGTGTCTAACCTGCTGCACAGACAAAAGTTGTATTATTGTCATTGTTGGTGTGAAAAATACCGTGGGAGTGTCTGAACACGCACGACGCTGTGGTTTAAACCAAACCTTGCAGTTTAATATCTTGAGTGTGAATTCAGCGAGTCGATGAATCACTTAGTTTGTAAACTATTAAATAAATGGGAAATATTTGAAAACCATTTAACTGTTTTAGCAAAGTCAAAATGATGTGATTGCAGCTTCTTAAATGTGAATATGTTCAGGTTTCTTTCCTCTGTCACAGTAAATTAAATATATTTGAGCCGTGGGAACAAAAACAGACCTTTGAGGACGTCTTTGGGAAACATTGATGCACATTTTTCACAATTTTATGACATTTAATCGACCAAACAACTAATTGATTGATTGAGAAAGTACAAATAATATAGTGTATATAGTAATAATAGCACGGCACAGCATAGCAAATAGATCATGGATCATTGTGGATACTACAGTATTCTAATAAACACATATTTGCACGTGTAAAGTAGATTAGAGAAAGAAAAAACTACATTTTTAAACATGTAATCGTTTAGAGCTGCTTCTGAAATGCACTTGTGTGGTGTTGGCAGAAAACAAACGCGTTAAATTGTTGCCTCTCGTTAAAATAAGTGTGTTTTCAAGCGTGTCTTTCCTGTTTTTGCAGGTGGGATAGCAGGAGGCATCGAGATCTGCATCACCTTCCCCACAGAGTACGTTAAAACCCAGCTGCAGCTCGACGAGAAGGCCAACCCTCCCAAATACAAAGGCATCGGTGAGTTCGTGGTCGCTGTCCGGTTTGATTCACTTTCATTTCTTTGCTGTAATCATGTGAAGTGATAATGCAGCTACACTGTACGGCCTCTTTATTAGGCACACCTGTAAGATCTAAATGCAATCCACACCAGCCATTAAATCCAACTTTACAAAGATAATTCTGTTCAGTTTTGGGTTTTAATTTAAAGATATGTTAAAGCTCTTTAATGACACCTCCAAGTATTGACATATGAGACGTAACAATCAGTGTGGACTCGTCCTGTTGCAGATTTCTGTGTGCAAACATGTGTGTTTGCGTAGTAAAGTCAGCGTTTGTTATCTGTTCGACGAGAGCTTGTGAACTTTGGCATCGACTGGGGCGACTGTGGCTCAGTGAGAGAGTGGGTCGTCCTCCATTCGAGAGATTGGTGGTTTGATCCCCTCCTCCCCCAGTCCACATGTCCAAGTGTCCTTGGGCAAGACACTGAACCCTGAATTGCTCCCTGTGTTGCGCATGGGTGTGTGAATGTGTGTGAATGGTTAGATTAGATGGTCTGTAGATGTCCACTGCCATCAGTGTGAACGGGTGAATGTGACAAACACTGTGAAAGCGCCTTGAGTAGTCAGAAGACTAGAAAGGCGCTTTATAAGTACAAGTCCATTTTTACCATTTACCATCGTGCGCGTGTGTCCGTGGAAACTCAGTGACGGCTTCTTGTTCCAAGACTCTTGTTTTTAGCAACTTCACTGTAACAAAGCAGCTGCTGATTGTGTTAAACGAGCGTCTCTTGGCGGTAGACTTTTGATACTGGTTCTTTAAATCGTTGTTCTGTGATCTTCCCTCTGTCTCTGTCTCCTGCAGGGGACTGTGTGAAGCAGACAGTGGACGGTCATGGGGTGAGGGGTCTGTACCGAGGGCTGAGCTCACTGCTGTACGGCTCTATACCCAAAGCAGCTGTCAGGTACCGCAACCCTCCATCCTCACACACCTGTGCACACAGACACACACACTTTATGAGCGCACAACAGCTTATTTCCAATAAACCTCCACATTGGCCTCAGTATTTAGGGCGCACTCCCACTGTGCCTCCGTCCCGTGCCCCGTGCTTTAGGGTCCTTGCCCCCCCCCCCCCCAGGCCCGTTTGTACTCACACTACCGGGGCCTCGGAGAATGCTTCTTGCTGCCTATACGTCATCACGCCGTAACACGTCACACGCATTGATGACGTCATGGCGATGCGTGGCTTTGTTTCCAGATCTTTCCGTAGACCTCGGAGTTTTTGTGCGTCTTGTCGACTGTTTTTGAATCTTTTCATCGACCAAATCTGCAGTAAACACTCCACCTCCGCATCACACCAACGTGAACCTTTCACCGCCATTGTTTGAAATGTCCGCGCATGGTCCCTCCTTCTTTTTTCTACGTCCCAACAGGCGCACAGGAAATGACCTCAGAACCACCGTAGGCCTCGTGCACGTACACGTGCGCACGCTCGTGCTCGTACACGTGCAAACTTGCTTTACTAAAGCCCACCTCTCCCAAACGGGCCGTGTCTGGTCAAAGGAACTAGACTTTAGCCGTGAAACGTCCTGGGGCACGGTACGGGGGGACAGTGTGAGTGCGACCTAAGTGTTCAGCTCTTCAGAACACTGTTTGGGGTGTGAGGTTGTTAAAAAACCTTTGCTCTGTGATTATCCTTCCTGTTTGGTAATAAAGCAGGTACACACGTTTGTTTAATCCATTAGTAAAGGCTCATTTACTCTCTAATAGCAGTTAGACATTAACTCATTAATACAAAAGGTTTTTAACCCGTCTAGTCTGCAGTTGTAAATGTTAACAAATACATTTTTTTTCAACCTTTCAAAGGGATTTTTCACAACCTGCCAATTAGATTTAAAAGCCGTGACGACTTCTAAACCCCGTTTAAAGGGCCCCTCATTAGAGAGAGGTATTGATTTTATATGTTGTGTCATTAATCCTTTTGTGATTCTCTGCTAACTGCCACAGGTTTGGGGTGTTTGAGTTCATCAGTAATAAGATGCGTGATGAAAATGGAAGACTGGACAGCAAGAGAGGATTCATGTGCGGCCTCGGGGCCGGAGTCGCCGAGGCTGTGTTCGTAGTCTGTCCTATGGAGACAGTGAAGGTACGGAAATGACATCGTTAATTCAGTGTTCTGCCATCGGAGGGGTTAGGTTAGCATAACGGGCTCTAAACCAACACTGACTACAATGATATTCAAAGTCAATTTTACACATTAACAGCTGCACAAACCCTCTTTAATCTCTTTGATCTACGACGGCGTATTAGGGCCAATTTACGGACCCGGGGAGGGGGGTGATATTACAAGAAAATAAAGAAAATGATGAGATTAAAGTGGTAAATTTCCAAGAAAATAAAGTCACAGATTTACGAGATTCAAAGTAACAAGTCTACGAGAAAAATGTTGCAGATTTATTAGATTGAAAGTCAGAAAAATAGTGTTTTGTTGGACACTCCCTGTTAAACTCCATCGCTTCAGGATCAACACGGACGCTTTATTTTCTCAATCTAAATATTATCGAAATGTTACCCCCTTCAGAGCCGCCGTAGGCCTCGTGCTCGTACACGTGCGCACGCTCGTGCTCGTACATGTCCAAACGTGCTTTACAAAAGCCCACCTCTCCCAAACGGGCCGTGGACGGCAAGCGTGCCGCTCCTAGACGCGGAGCGGTTGCACTCACACTGGTCAAAGGAACCAGACTTTAGCCGTGAAACGTGCTCGGGCACGGTACGGAGGCACAGTGTGAGTGCGCCCTTAAAGAATCTTTCTATCCTTGTTTGCAAATTGCAGCATTACCACCCCCTGCATGTGTCGGATTTAAAGTACTTCTGCAGAAGGTTCTGCGTTTAGTTGTTTGTTTAGATAATTAATATTTCTTATATTTGTAATTTCAGGTCAAATTCATCCACGATCAGACATCAGCAAACCCAAAGTACAAGGGATTCTTCCACGGGGTTAGGGAGATCATCAGAGTTGAAGGTAAGGAGGTTTGCACTTCACTGCCACCTGCTGCTCAAACTCCACCACATCACGATGGTGCCACACAGGAAATGACTGCTCCTCTGTATGTCACTCATCATTATGTCTATTATTCACAGGATAATATTTTTTTCCCGGCCTCCTTAGCTCCTGAGCTAGAAGGCCGTGAGGGTTTTGCTTTTGATAAAGTTCTGATGATGTATCTGCAGGACTCAAGGGGACTTACCAAGGCCTGACAGCCACCGTGTTGAAACAAGGCTCCAATCAGGCCATCCGCTTCTACGTCATGACCTCCCTGAGGAACTGGTACAAAGGTGCGTGTGCGTGTGCGTGTGTGTGTGTGTCTCTTTATCCATGTCTGTATCCGGCTGTTAGGTCGTGACGTAACACCCTTTCAAAATATGATTTCCGGGTCTGAGTTTCGTGTTTCTCCAACGCCACAGTGTTCCCCAGTGTTTAAACAGAACAATTTAATTATCATTTTAACTCTTTATGGATGACAAAGGTGTCTAACTGATGAAAGAGGTGATCGTTATTGTTCACATTCGGCCGTTGTTGTCTGTTTTGTTTCAACGGAGCGTTTGGACCCAGAAAATGTATTTTGAAAAGGTGTTACATCAGACTAACGGCGCCCTCCCACTGTGCCTCCGTCCCGTGTCCCGTGCTTTAGGGTCCTTGTCCCCCCCTCCAGGCCCGTTTGTACTCACACTACCTGGGCCTCGGAGAATGCTTCTTGCTGCCTATACGTCATCACGCCGTAACACGTCACACGCATTGATGACGCCATGGCGATGCGTGGCTTTGTTTCCAGATCTTTCCGTAGACCTCGGAGTTTTTGTGCGTCTTGTCGACTGTTTTTGAATCTTTTCATCGACCAAATCTGCAGTAAACACTCCACCTCCGCATCACACCAACGTGAACCTTTCACCTCCATTGTTTTAAATGTCCGCGCATGGTCCCTCCTTCTTTTTTCTACGTCCCAACAGGCGCACAGGAAATGACCTCAGAACCGCCGTAGGCCTCGTGCTCGTACACGTGCGCACGCTCGTGCTCGTACACGTGCAAACGTGCTTTACAAAAGCCCACCTCTCCCAAACGGGCTGTGGACGGCGAGCGTGCCGCTCCTAGACGTGGTACGGTTGCACTCACACTGGTCAAAGGAACCAGACTTTAGCCGTGAAACGTGCTCGGGCACGGTACGGATGGACAGTGTGAGTGCGCCCTAAACCCCCTGATAATCACCACATGCAGCCCAACAATCATCTTTTAATTTCTTTTTAGGCGACGACCCCAACAAAGCCATTAACCCTCTGATAACTGGAATGTTTGGAGCCGTTGCTGGAGCTGCGAGTGTGTTTGGAAACACCCCCCTGGATGTCATTAAGACCAGAATGCAGGTTGGTTCAATAACACCTTCACCTTTCCTTTTTCCTTTAAAGAAGATTTAATTTAATAATTTGACCATGAGCAGAGTGACAAACGTGACTGATGTTATTTCACAGGGTCTTGAAGCTCACAAGTACAAAAGCACAATGGACTGTGCCGCCCAGATCATGAAGCACGAGGGGCCCAAGGCGTAAGTTCACAAACACAGTTGATGGGATTCAGGGGGACAGACATGTCAATAGAACGTTTCTTGTACAAACTGTTATAAGGGGGGTTCATTACAGCAAGAAGGGAATCGAGTTGCAGGTTCACCCCCTTTTAATAGCATCGAATAACTGATTCAAACTAAATTAAAGGTAAAGGTGAGGACGTGGGGGCTGCGATGCGTGGGTTTTTGTACATTTGTCAATACAAATGACGTTGTTGTTATTAATAGTAATGATATTGGGATGTTTTGCATGAATAGACGACCATGTTTTTGTGATTTTTCATTCCCAAATCACCTTTTGTGAGGTGGATCTTTCAGTGCCCTGAAGTATTCAAACTCTCCCTTTGTCCCACGCAGGTTCTACAAAGGTACCGTGCCCCGGCTGGGTCGGGTGTGCATGGACGTGGCCATTGTCTTTATTATCTACGAGGAGGTCGTGAAGGTCCTGAACATCGTTTGGAAGACGGACTGATATGGACTCCGCCCCCCGCGGTGCCACACAACGAGCAGGAGTGTTGAGGACCGGGTCGTTCACATTACTAACCAGGCCGAGTCCCAAACCCACCTCCTTGCACCCTGCTTCTAGGTTTCTAATATCTACCTCTAAGTGATTTTCAGAGAGAGAGACAGGGATCGGTGTGTTCTTGATCTTATTTATAGTACTCAGCAAACACAAGTGGAAGGATTATCCGCGTGAAAAAGAAAGCCGCGGATTGCAGAGTCCCTGCTCACACTTGCTGCTTTTTCCTTAAATTCCAGAAAAGGGGGGAGGGTGTTTCTTATAAGAGCTCAGGGAAAGGAACGGGGCATTTTATTTAGATGTGATCGACGGGAGGAAATGGAAACGCTGTCAGCACAGACGACCGCAGAGCTCTGAGTTCAACCACGCGTGTTCTTAATCAAAGAGAGACCAATCCCCGACCCAACGTAATGTGATTTAGACACTGTAGACAGAGAGATGATACTTGAAAGGAGCGATTTTAACAGAGATCAAACATTATGAATCCCGTTTTCTATGTAACTATTTAGATTTTTTTTGATTTTCTACAAGAAACCTTTCAAACCCGTTGTTTCATTCAGTATCTATACGCAGATCCAGGTGTCACATGCTGCACAGGCGACAGGTACAACAAGAATTAAATGCCTTAAATCACATTTGTCAGATTAATCAGGATTGTAGGGTCCAGAGAGATGCAGTTTTTATTATGTCGCACACGTGCACAACCTCTTTAACAGCTGTCGAGGTGTGAGGAGGGTTCACTTTGAGCTGCAGAGATGTTTTAAATCCATTAACTCACGAGAGCGATGCTGTAAAAAAAGTGCCTATGTTTTCATTTTGAGATCTTTTGAGATTAAGAATGATTGAATGTCGCGTGTTCTGCGTCACCACGGGTGTTTTAATAATGTACTCCACCGCGGCGGTGCCAGATGTTTGATTCCAGGCGGTTTCTGAGAGGTTCATATCTTCCAAATTCATCCGAACGGACTCGTGTGTCGATTCATTTTGCTTTTAATTCGCCTTTATCGCGTAGACCGCTTGAGAAGTGCCTTCCATCTCATTCCAGGGAGCACGAGCGCCTTAGGGAAGCTTTTATTGCAGATGCTGTTTTTAATTTTTAACTGTATTAATTTCCTTTTTTTACTGTTTTGACCCCGATGTGCCAACTGCTGCTCACAAACACGCTTCAGACCGGAGTCGCTGAGCTCGTGCGTCCGCCGTGTTTACGTGCAATGCAATGAAATGTTTTTACGAATGTTTACTCTGAGCGTTTCTTCTTCTCAGCTCTGGCTTGAGTACGTGTTCGACTCGTGTCACCTCTGTGTAAATGTCTTTTTTTTCTTCTCATATGAAGATATGAAGAAAGTTCCAGTAATTCAACCTTGTGCCTTTTTAGTCTAATTCATTCTCTAACATGGACGCTCACAAATAAACATTGGATCAGACTGTTCAACGTCCTCCTGGTGTTTGTTCTTTCACTTTAAGGATCAGAGCGTTTGTTCGTAGCAGTACTCTGATATTTGACCTATAAGTACTGAAGTATCTGAGGATTACTACTTTATTAATCCTGCAGGGGGAAATTCAATTGTTTCACTCTATTGTTATTCATGTTACACACACACACACACACACGCACATGCACACACACACACACACACACACACACACACACACACACACACACACACACACACACACACACACACACACACACACACACACACACACACACACACACACACACACACACACACACACACACACACACACACACACACACACACACACACACACACACACACACACACACACACACACACACACACAGGACCTATTTACATGCAATTAATGGTGAGATGTCAGAGCGGGGTGGCTGCCAATGGATCGGCGATGCGAGCAGTTGGGGGTTCAGTGCCTTGCTCAACAGCACCTCAGCAGTGCCCAGGAGATGAACTGGCACCTCTCCAGCCACCAGGACACGCTCCATTCATGGTGCACACAGGGACTCCAACCGGTGACCCTCATTCTACAGGGTGATTGACATTATAATGTTGTATTATAATAACGGATGCATTAATGTGTTCATCATTTTAATGGTGCCGCTGGTAAAGGTAGAGCACACACACACACACACATATATATATATATATATATATATATACTTCTGGGTAGCTTAATATATATGACTTTATTTAAAGGAAGATATCCAGTGAAAGTCACGCGCAGCGGACACGGGGACGTGGTTTGAGCCCAACAGTCAGGATCCGGTGTGATGAAAAGAGAGCTGAGGAAGACAAAGCTCTGGATCTACCGCTCAGTCCTGGTTCCTACCCTCACCTGTGGTCATGAAAGCTGGGTCAGGACCCAAAGAACCAGGTCCAGGTCAGGACCCAAAGAACCAGGTCCAGGTCCAAGACATTTAAAGTACAAAAATCAATTTAACGTACAATAATCATAAAGGAAAGGTCGCAGAGCCTAAAGCGTGACCTTAACAGCTTGAATGTAAATGTCTGGAACATCACGTAAACCGTCATAATTACATGAAATATCAAGGAGAACCTCTTTAATATAGAGGCGCCCCTACTACTGTAAAAATAAATCATAATAAATAAGAAACAATGAAATATTAACACAGAAAAATAGACATAAATTAAGTTACTTGTTACTTATTAATAACTAATTTACTAATTATTATAAACTGCTATCAACAAATCATATATAAGATAAGATATTTCTTTATTAGTCCCACAAAGGGGAACTTTCCTTATTATGATAATATTATTATCCATTATAAACATAATATATTAATAATTAATATGATAGTATATTATTTATATTAGTATAGATTAAGCTGCTCAGAAATTCATTTAAATGATCCCTCTAACCCTCTAACACAACATTATATATTATAATACAGTATAATAGATGAATGTATCTCTGGTTTGTTGTTGCTCTCAATGCGCAGTTAAAACTAAATAACTGTGTTTATCATCATAAATAAAATACATAATTCACTCAAAAGCTGAGTGGTTTTTACTTTGGTTTTCACAGAGACTTTATTTATTGACTATATTTTGTGGTATTAATATTAATCTGCAAAGTAACTACATTTTAAAAATATATATGAAGTAAAAAAGTAAAATGTGCCTCTGAAATGTCGTGGAAGTATAGAGCGGCATAGTATTTCCATTTTATCTTATGTTATAATTTTACTCGTGTACGTCACAGAAGCAAATATTATACTTTGGCCCATTATATGTATTTTATACATTGACTAATTATTAAAAGTGTTAAATAATATATGATATTATCATTATGAAAGCATAAGCTACACAGAAATACACTTAAATGAGCCCCATCCCTACCAGTTCTAACAATACATATATTATATATTATATTATAATAATTATAGATTAATTTATCTCTGGTTTGTTATTGCTCTCAGTGTGCAGTTTTTATCATTATAAATAAAATATAATATACTTTAAAATACTTATATAGCTTGTAACAGAGTATTTATAAAGCACATTTAGCAAGTTAAAAATCAGAACTTTTGATTTTTAACACTTGTTCTTTGCAAAACTAAATTTAAAGTTAAATAATATATGATATTATTATCAGTATGATAGAATAAGCTACACAGAAATACACTTAAATCAGCCCCATCTCTACCAGCTGTAACAATACATGATAGTTTATAATACAATATCATACATTTATATATTTATCTCTGGTTTGTTGTTGCTCTGAATGTGCAGTTTTTATCATTATAAATAAAATACACACTTTACTTGGTTCTTTGTGTTGTTTACCTTGTAACAGTGTATTTATAAAGCACATTTATCAAGTTAAAAATCAGAACTTTTGATTTTTAACACTTGTTCTTTGCGTTTTGCCACAGTGACCTTGCTTCGCGCTTTTCCTTCCCGCCTTGCGCTTGCCGTAGTTGTCAGTGCGGACTCGAACTCCTCCTCAGGACGAATGAAAGAACATGTTTGTGTGTGTGTGACTCCGGCATTAAGACATCTGTGAACATGGCTCTTAACGGAGCGGGGAGCAGAGGCTTTTACTTCAACACCGTGTTGTCTCTGGCCCGGTCTTTGGCGGCTCACCGGCACGCGCCGATAGAAAAGGTAACGTCGTAGTTTACGCGTCTGTACGAAGCTAACGACAAGCTAGCACCTGTCAAACGACTCTCTGACATTAAAGGTCCTTAACTTCGCTTCTCCACCTCTCTGCTCTGTGTTTTACGTTTATAAAACACACTAAACACGTCTGTCAGTTCGACAGTTTATCAACTTTGTTGTCATTTTGAGATTTAACGTTAAAAAGACACCGTAGCGTTTGTAACTGGCGTCAGTCAAAGGTGGCTAACGTTAGCTGTTTTGAACCTGCGGCTAATCCGCTGCTAGGTTGATGTTTGAGCTACGGAAGCTCAAAGGTGCCAAATACGAACCCTTTTATTTACCATTTTTTTGTTTAATATTGACTTAAAAGAGTTTAAAAAGAGACTTAAGAAGATGAATTATGCTCACAGAGTACAGATAGGAAGGGTTTTATTATTGTTTTATGTTTATTTATATAGGTTATTATTTATTTTTCTTAATTTCCCTTCTCCTCCCACGTTATTTGCTTATTTTTGTTTATTTATTTTTAAATTCTAAGGGGAATTTATATTTTGGATCCTAAAATATATCAATAAGTTCATCATTGATGATTAAATTAAATACAAATGCATGGAAATTAGTGATCGGCAAGTGTATCGGCAGGCGCTTCAATAAAAAAAGTAAAGTAAATGTTCATTTTTCAGCATCTTTGTGTGATTTTTATGATGTAAATTGAGGGAGCAAACGTCGTATCGGCTCCAAATATCAGCTCAAGAAAATCGTCAATCTGTATCGGTAAAAACAATACGGCATCAGCCCTAAAAACTCAATATTGGTCGATCCCTAATGAAAATAATCATATATATTTGATAGGAATATATGAGAAATACATGTTTTTTGTAAGATACTTGTTAAGTCTAGTTTGTAAAATGATAATAAATTTAAAAAAATTTAATATAAATGTATGACAGAGCTGTTAACTATCTAAAAATGAATTGTGGAGGGGGTTAAAGAACGGTATTTTAAAGGAAAACGTTTTGTTATATTATTTTCTGTATTACCTTTTCTATATTTTGTTTCAAGAATCAAATGAATATTTAATAATAGTTCATACGGATGTGTCTGTTGTTCACATACGGTGAATTAATGTGAATAATCTGTTGTTTTTCCACAGAAACTAAAGTTCTCTTCATGTTTTATTCTGTAAAACATAAAGAAACTAATAATTCATTAACAAATGACAAAGAAAGCAACAATCCTGATTCAGTCAGTTCAGTATTATGTCCCATATAATACAGTAAATGCTGCAAACATACAAATATTGTGCCTCCTGCAAATTATATATTGCACTTTTATTGTGATTTAAAAAAATATGGATTATTTATTCAGCCCTAATTGAATATTTTTGGGGTTTTGAACTATTCAAAATATCAACATTTGTCCCCTCTGGGATAGTGTGATGTCTCTGTTTTATAATATTTTTAATACTCAATCTCTAAAGTAATTTGCAGATTAATCCGCAAGATAAATTATCTCCAATTGCAGCTTTAATCTAGTGTTTGGTTTAAAGTTGAGGGTAAATTAAATAACAAGTGTGAGTCCAGTACTGCTGCAAAAACCAGTTAAAGAGCAGGTTTTTACTTCATTTGTTAATCTTACTCAGAAAAGTCTCCTAACAACGAAGCAATTAGTGCTAAATAAAAAGGATTGCACCATATCGACACGGGCTGGGTCGATAAATCTATGAACTAACTGCTGCATTTGTGCGTGACACAGTGAAGTCGTCGATGCGTCTGTCAGGAACAATCGATACTAAATGAGAACAGTTACGGCAAAGCTGGATCACCGATCCATCAGGCAGTGACGGGCAGCCGCCCCAGGGCCGCGCATGTCCTGTAGCTTCACTGGTCTCTGTTGCTTTCTGCTGAATATATCACTTCCAAATGAATCTGGGAGTTTGCACCATAATGTGCAATATCAACTGCATTATTAGGTCATCTTATATTGTAATACTGTTGTTTATATTGTGCTCACGCGATGCAGGTAGGGAATGAGTCCTTACCCCAAATGAAGGAGTTCAAGTACCTCGTGATCTTGTTCACGAGTGAGGGGACGATGGAGCGTGAGTTTGGTCGGAGAGTCGGAGCAGCGGGGGCGGAGCTGCAGTCGCTCTACCGCACCGTTGGGACGAAAAGAGAGCTGAGGAAGGCAAAGCTCTGGATCTACCGGTCAATCTTGGTTCCTACCCTCACCTGTGGTCATGAAAGCTGGGTCAGGACCCAAAGAACCAGGTCCAGGTCCAAGCGTGTGAAATGTGTTTCCTCAGGAGGGGGTCTGGAGTCTCCCTTAGAGAGAGGGGGAGAAGTTCAGCATCCGTGAGGAACTCGGAGTAGAGCCGCTGCTCCTTTGCGTTGAAAGGAGCCAGTTGAGGTGGATCAGGATCATCTGGTAAGGATGAACCCTGGGCGCCTCCCTAGGGAGGTGTTCCAGGCACGTCCAGCTGGGAGGAGGCCTCGGGGAAGACCCAGGACCAGGTGGAGAGATTAGATCTCCACACTGGCCTGGGAACGCCTCAGGATCCCCCAGTTAGAGCTGGTTAATGTGGCCCGGGAAAGGGAAGTTTGGGGTCCCCTGCTAAAGCTGCTGCCCCCCAGATAGACCCTGGATAAGAGGCTGAAGATGAGAAGCGTAAACTAATTAACTGTCTTAATTGGTTTCTGGGTCTTTGTGCAACGTTAACAACTCTGTTATCCTCTCTGTGGGTGAACTGTGCGTGATGGGAACTTGAAGGCAACAGGGACGTCAAACAGGTTAATCTGGCCGTGACAATGAGGATGTATAATTATTATACAAACATAATTCAAACAGGCATAAATAAGGGAAGTATTATTACCTAGGCGCAAGTAATGACAGGCAGTCTAAGGGATCCGAGGGAGTCGACCAACTTCAAGCCCCACCCAAAGATTATTTATTTATTTCATTTTACTAAACATGTTCGACTAAGGTATCGAATGTTCATCAGAATGGTTTTGGTGTTAAACGACGTTGAAGTAACCACTGAAACTCAAGTTGTTGGTATAATGGGGTTACAGAATGTTACTTAGTCAGGAGGTTGGGATTTGCGGTCGGGGATTAAGGCTGGGCCTCTGAAATACTTCAGAAGAGAAGTTAGAAGAGATTAGAAAATCCACCCACTGAGACTGGAAAAAGGGGAAATGTTAGCCGTGATAAACAGGAAGTGTATCTTATGATGAAAGCGCTGTGGTCGCACTGATGCAGGGAGCAGTCAGCCCACTTTTATTCATGTGTAAGGGAGTGTGTGGGTCTGTGGAGCCTGTAAGCTTTGTCACCATTGTCTCTACTTCATGTAACTTCTGTAGAAATGGTCCTGTGCTGAAGGTCAGTGTGAGCACGCTTAAGAAGTGTAGCCAAAAGCATCGGCCAGCTCTTTAACCTACTGTGTGTAGGGCTGAAACCATCATTCCTCCATTGTTTAGTCTTTAAAGTTGTGCTCTGTCCGCAGGATTTTCATCTATTTAATTGTCTTTTAAGGGCGCCCTCCCACTGTGCCTCCGTCCCGTGCCCCGTGCTTTAGGGTCCTTGTCCCCCCCTCCAGGCCCGTTTGTACTCACACTACCTGGGCCTCGGAGAATGCTTCTTGCTGCCTATACGTCATCACGCCGTAACACGTCACACGCATTGATGACGTCATGGCGATGCGTGGCTTTGTTTCCAGATCTTTCCGTAGACCTCGGAGTTTTTGTGCGTCTTGTCGACTGTTTTTGAATCTTTTCATCGACCAAATCTGCAGTAAACACTCCACCTCCGCATCACACCAACGTGAACCTTTCACCGCCATTGTTTGAAATGTCCGCGCATGGTCCCTCCTTCTTTTTTCTACGTCCCAACAGGCGCACAGGAAATGACCTCAGAGCCGGCGTAGGCCTCGTGCTCGTACACGTGCGCACGCTCGTGCTCGTACACGTGCAAACGTGCTTTACTAAAGCCCACCTCTCCCAAACGGGCCGTGGACGGCAAGCGTGCCGCTCCTAGACGTGGTACGGTTGCACTCACACTGGTCAAAGGAACCAGACTTTAGCCGTGAGACATGTTTGGGCACGGTACTGAAGGACAGTGTGAGTGTGTCCTAAAACCACCAAATATTCAGCTGACTATCAAATATGACATAGAACAGCATCACCCGGCGCCAGCAAATGTTCGGTCACATCAACATCGTTTGACCAATTTATTTTCAGTCGATTAACTTTTTGATTTATTGACTAACTGTTTAACCCTGAAGGTCTGCATCAGCACACGGGCCTCATCGTTTCTCCATCACTTCCCTTTCAAGTTAATGAGGATTATTCATTTGATGCAAGATGCAGCCCCTTCACACTACACACACCAGAACATACACACAAAGGTTTCAATTAAAAGGAAAACATTATAAACAGTTACTCGTACACACAGAAAGCACGTACAGTATGTGCAATACCAGTGTATTATGATTATTTTAAATGATAGTGCAGGACTGTGGGTGCCAGAGCAGCACTTGATACATAAGAATAGATTGTATTTTAACGGCTTAAACCTCAGTTTGTGTGTAGAAGTATAAAAGTATCCTTTTGGTTCAACTCCAACTCGTTCATTAAAGTGTTTCCGTGAGTTTCTTTGTGGCTCAATAAGAGGCTCAGGTGGAGTCTAGAGCACAGCAGGTTGGGCTCTGGCACACTAATCCCTTATTTTTGTGTGTTTAATTACTGTAGTGGCGCTGACAAACATACCAGAGTGCAGATCACCTTTAAGCCTTTGGAATCTAATGTGAATACTCCACAAATGTCCCTTTCGTGGCCTCTCGTCCTTCCACAACATTATCAGTTTAAAAGATCAAATATGGAGGAACTCCCTCTCTGTATAAACCCATCTCACAGTGTAACTCTGGCCCTTTAGCGTTAGGCTAATTAATGCCAGAGGCGGGTTCCTGGCTTGATTCCTGCAGAATATTGAGGCCAACAAAATCATTACTGCTAATGGACCCCAGACCTGAGCGATGTGTCTGGCTCAGCACTCAGGGCGGATTAATCCTGTACTTTCATGTATTGCATATCCAACTAATGCTAACAGCTCGTCTTAACAGAAACAGCAGTAGATGTGACGCACGTGTTGTGTTTTCGTCCCACAGGTGCAGAAGCTACAATGCATGTGCCCCGTGGACTTCAGAGGAGTCTTCCAGCTGGATGAGAGGAGGAGAGATGCCGTTATCGCGCTGGGCATCTTTCTGGTGGAGTCAAACCTGCAGGTAAACATCGTCCTACTGACCCCTCCGCTGCACGATACGTTTGTGCTAACGGGGCTTTTACAGGATGCTGACGCAGCAGTGGTAACCTCATATGACATGGAACACTTGTGTTGCAGCACAAAGATGCGATCGTCCCGTACCTGCTCGGGTTGCTTAAAGGGCTTCCTAAGGTTCAGTGGATTGAAGAGAGCTCAGAACGCAAAGGACGGGGTAACTATACACTTGTGACTTTCTATATATTAAATATATCGTATAATATTCACTATAATTGTCTGTTATTCAGAGTGCTTCATGTATAGATGCCTGAATACAGTGTAAGGTGCTGTTTTTTCAATATTTGCTGAACTTCCTGTCTTGCAGAGACCCTTCCTGTCGCGGAGAACTTCACCTTTAGTCTTGTTACACTGCTCTCAGATGTTGCCCAACGTGATGAGACCTTACGAGGACAGGTGTGTGTGTGTGTGTGTGTGACAATTTCTCTCCTGGATTTCTCTGTTAATAGTTGTTACACAAAAAAACTGTCTCGATGGCTTATTTGATGTGTGTAATTGGATGATTTTACGCCGGAATTTCACTTTAAATGTGATCCTGTTGATGTGGACGGTGGAGTTGGAGTATGTGACGATGTAACGTCTTTGTCAGATCCTGGAGGCGGTCATGGACATCATGCAGGTCCTGCAAGATATCTGCAAGAATCCAGAGGATCATGATAAAGGTACCAACTTAACACACCTCCTGCTTCCTTTGTGTGTTACTTATGCCAAGTTCCAACTAAGCTCCAAATGCTGTGAGCCACATTTGAGGTAGACCGTCTGTACGGCGCTGTTCGCTGGTGCCTCTCAGACACTCCAGATATCTAACAGGCTAAATATCTAGAGCTGTCAGGAACACCAAGAGCCAATGACAGTGCAAGACACAGGGGAAGTCTTAAAGGTCTTGTAGTTAGCACTTATTCATATATTCTCTCCCTTCTGTAACCCTCTTTCTGTACAGAATACCTGTGCAGGTACACTGTGCCCACTCTGCTCGGCGTTGCTCGAGCGTTCGGCCGATACAGCAACACCGACGAGCCTTTACTGTCCAAGCTGTTCCCTCGGCCGAGTGCTCCCGTGCCGCCTACGGCAGACGACAGCGAGGTGACGCACCGGCGGTCCTTCAACGACTTCCGCTCCATCCTGCCGAGCTCTTTGCTCACAGTGTGTCAGGGAGACACCCTGAGGCGTAAAGGCTCCAGTCAACAGGTACAGATCATCAGGGAGGAGTAAAGGGACGCCGTACCTTTTAAAAAGCTGCATGTTTTCACTCACGCTTCCCCTGTGTTTTCAGGCCAGTCCGGAGAGAGCATGCCTGACCCCCGTTTCCCCCGCTGACCCCTCTGTGCAGTACTTTGAAGGTAATAATCCGAGCAGAGGCAGTCGAACACGTTTCAGGAAACATCAGAGACTCTTTTAAATACTTGTGCTTCCCCTCTTCAGGCTCATACCTCCCCGACGGCAGCGCAGTGGACCCCGACTACTACTTCTCCAACATCAGCTCCAGCTTCTCCGTCTCCCCTCTCTTCACTGGAAGCAGCTCCGGAGAGTTTCGCGTCCCTCTGGACATGCTCAGGCAGCTCCTTCACATGGTTAGCAGCCACGGCCACGAGTAGATGCATTTGAATGAGAGTAAAGCGACACCACACGCAAAATGAATTCTCTGGTTTCTCTTGAATAGGTCGAACAACTTGTCTCTGAGTTGTTTTTAAAATCACTGGATGACTCGCTGGCAGAACTCCTAGAGGTATGAAGTCGCTGCAGATTTTTGTCACCTTTTATTGAAGCTACCACTTCATTGACATATTTCTCTTCCTTTCCTGGCAGTTGACTCCTGGTCTTCATCTCTACTACAAAACCTTCAGTGATCCTCTGTATGTTGCCATATTTAAAATGCTAAGAGACACCCTGTACAATTTAAAAGGTAAAAAAACCCCAAACAAATTCTTAAAAATTTGCCACACATTACCTTAATATGACAATAAGCAATAAGGCTGTATTTTGTGCGTTGAGCAGACCTGCAGACGGACTATGTGAAGGAGGTTCATGACTTTGTGCTGGAGCAGTTCAGCAGCAGCCAGTCGGAGCTGCAGAGGATCCTGCATGACGTCGAGTACCTGCAGAGTGAACTGAGCCCGCTCAAACTGCGCTGCCAGGCCAACGCCGCCTGTGTGGACCTCATGGTGTGGGCTGTTACCGAAGAGCAGGGTGAGAATGGCTTCATTCCCACGAGAAATCATGTGTCTCAGGCTGCATCCACACTGCTGTTTTTTTTAATCCTAAAACTGAGTTTTGAAACAAAAATGATCTCCGTCCACACGTGCGTTTTCGCCCCATATCAGAAACAGTCCCCGTTCATATGAACACGCCTGAAAAAAGCACATCATGTGACCATTCACGCACACTGAGCATGTTTTGTATTTTTGTTTGACATGTCTGAAACAAATACATGAATTCAATTTAACGTTACTCTGCAACGCTGGTGAAAAGTAAGAGCAGAGATTTATTTTCTTGGACTAAAGAGGGGGAGAAGTTCAGCATCCGTGAGGAACTCGGAGTAGAGCCGCTGCTCCTTTGTGTTGAAAGGAGCCAGTTGAGGTGGTTCAGGATCATCTGGTAAGGATGAACCCTGGGCGCCTCCCTAGGGAGGTGTTCCAGGCACGTCCAGCTGGGAGGAGGCCTCGGGGAAGACCCAGGACCAGGTGGAGAGATTAGATCTCCACACTGGCCTGGGAACGCCTCAGGATCCCCCAGTTAGAGCTGGTTAATGTGGCCCGGGAAAGGGAAGTTTGGGGTCCCCTGCTAAAGCTGCTGCCCCCGAGACCCGACCCCGGATAAGAGGCTGAAGATGAGATGAGATGATGAGACATTGGGCGTTTAAAGGTTTTAAACTTCTGCCTGTTCTCACTTCTTCACTATGTGTGACGCTCAGTGTTTGCTGAATGGGGCTTACTAAATAAAAATGCAACTCCGGCGTTTTCCAACTGGTCGGCAACATTTCCAAACCTCTCAAACCTTGCAAAAGATGTGTGTCTTTCAAACAAGACCTCTGTACTATGCTGAAGCCCGAGAGTCCGTCTCTGAAAACGTTTTCTCTCTTTATCGTTTCCCCAGGAGCCGAGAACCTGTGCACCAAACTATCAGAGAAGCTTCAGTCCAAGACGTCCAGTAAAGTCATCATCGCTCACATGCCGCTGCTCATCTGCTGCTTACAGGTGAAAGTTTAACACATTCCTCCGTCTAAGTGAGAATAGTGACTCAGCTATAAACTGAGTTGCTTTAGTGCATTTAACCACGTCTCTTCCTGGGTGTAAAATTCCTACTTCAGTGTTTTCACCCTTCTCTTTGTGAGGACGAAGGGTGGAAGTCATCATTTCCATGAAGGGGAGATAGTTGACAGTGTCTCTCGGTTGTGACCCTGAGGTCAACTTTTTTTTCTTTTAATATTTAATGATGAAAAACTTTAAATAGGTAATTTATTATTAGCAGTCAGTGTTATTTTTCCAGGTGGTTCAGCTGGAGTCAAAACAGTCCCAACTGTCAGTTAGTGGGTGTGAATATTTAGGAACAACTTGTCTCAATGTGTGTGTGCGTGTGTCGTGTGTGTGTGCGTTTGTGTGTTTGTGTGTATGTCTGTGTCTGCGTGTGCGTGTGCGTGTGTGTGTGTGTGTGTGTGTGCGCAGGGTTTGGGTCGTCTGTGCGAGCGCTTCCCTGTGGTGGCTCACTCCGTCACCATGTCACTGAGGGACTTCTTGGTGGTGCCCTCTCCTGTCCTGGTGAAGCTGTACAAATACCACAGCCAGTACACTCCAGGTAACGACAACACATCTCCCACAACATCATTCCCTGGCTCTGTGATCTCTGTTTTTATGTTTTAAACCAATCTGACTTTGTTTTTAAGCTGCTGGTGAAATAAAGATCCATGTCACCAACGAACACTCCCAGTCAACCATCAGTACCCAGAGCAAGAAGAGCCAGGCCTCCATGTACGAACAGCTGCGGGACATCTCCATCGATAACATCTGCAGGTACACACGCGCACACAGACACACACACACACACACACACACACACACACACACACACACACACACACACACACAAACAATGGTGCCAACACCTGTTTTAAGCCGAAATCATATTAGGTTAGATTAATGAACTGTCAGGCTCACTGTCAACACAGGAGTGCTGACATTGTATCGCAACTATCATATGCACACACACACACACACACACACACACACACACACACACACACACACACACACACACACACACACACACACACACACACAGACTGGTGCCAACACCTTTTGGAAGCCAGAATCATAATTAAAAATAAGATTTGATTAAAAAATTTGCTAAAAACAGACTAGAAAGAAAGTGAAATGTTCCTGCTTTTCATTTGATAAATCTGGTCGCCTCACTTCTCCCTCCCATCTCTCCCTCTGTCCTCAGGTGCCTGAAAGCTGGACTGACCATGGATAATGTCATTGTCGAAGCTTTCCTCGCCAGTCTGTCAAACCGTCTGTACATCTATCAGGAAAATGATAAGTGAGTCGAGCGCCGTATCACACTGGCTTTGATGAGAATGTAAATCTTTCAGGTGAGATTGTATCCACGGATCTCTCTCTCTCTCTCTCTCTCTCTGTCTTTCTCCTGCAGGGACGCTCACCTGATCCCAGACCACACCATCAGGGCTCTGGGTCACATCGCTGTGGCCTTACGCGACACCCCCAGAGTCATGGAGCCCATCCTCCAGATCCTCCAGCAGAAGTTCTGTCAGCCTCCGTCCCAGCTCGACGTCCTCATTGTAGACCAGCTCGGCTGCATGGTCATCACAGGCAATGTAAGCATTTACATATGCGTGTGCGTGTGCGTGCGTGCGTGCGTGCGTGCGTGCGTGCGTGCGTGCGTGCGTGCGTGCGTGCGTGTGTGTGTGTGTACACTACTGTGCAAAAGTTTTAGGCAGGTGTGGAAAAAATGAAAGTGTTAATAGTTTATTTTCATCAATTATCAACATGCAGTGGCTGAACAGAAGATGAATGTAGATCAGATCAATATTTGGTGTGAACACCCTTTGCCTTCAGAACGGCATCAATTCTTCTAGGTTCACTTTTACAGTTTTTGAAGGAACTCGGCTCGTAGGTTGCTTCATGCATCTTGGAGAACTAACCACAGTTCTTCTGTGGATGTACACTTCCTCAAATCCTTCAGTCTCTTCATGTGATCCCAGACAGACTGGATGACGTTGAGATCAGGGCTCCGTGGGGCCAGACCATCACTTCAACAACTTCTTGTTTTTCCTTATGCTGAAGGTGGTTCTTAAAGACATTGGCTGCATGTTTGTGCTCGTTGTCCTGCTGCAGAATACATTTGGGGCCAATCACATGCCTCCCTGATGGTGTTGCATGATGGATAAGTAGCTGCCTGTATTTCTCAGCATTGAGGAAACCATTAATCCTGACATGCCATTTGCAGAAATGCAGCCCTGAACTTGCATGAACCTCCACCAGCTTCACTGTTTCCTGCAGACACTCATTGTTGTACCGCACTAGAACAAACTGCCAGACATTTCAGATTTGGACTCATCAGTCCAGAGACCCTGCTGACATTTTTCTGTACCCCAGGTCCTATGTTTCCGTGCATAGTTGAGTCTCTTGGCCTTGTTTCCACGTCGGAGCTTTGGCTTTTTGGCTGCAATTCTTCCATGAGGACCACTTCAGGACAGTATATGGGTGGACCTGGGTCCCACTGGTTTCTGCCGGTTCTGAGCTGATGGCACTGCTGCACATCTTCAGATTTAAAGGAGAATAAGTTTGATGTGTCGTACAACTGCTGCACTAAGTATCCTTGGCCGACAGCTGCGTCTACGATTCTCAGAGTTGCTCGTTTCTTTGTTCATTTTCAAAAGAGCTTGAACAGCACATCTTGAAACCTGATGCAGTAGAACTACCTTGTGTCTTGTTGCTGTGCTCAGTCTCGCCCTGGTGTATGACCTGTGACATGAAACTGTCTTCCACGACCTCACCTCAGAAGCCTAAACTTTTGCACAGTAGTGTATATATAGTATATCTGTTGTTTATGTAAAACCGCCGTGAGTTTCAGCTCATCTGAACCCTGTTTTTTTTTAACACAACATGACTTTTCTTTCCCCCCAGCAATACATCTACCAGGAAGTGTGGAATCTGTTCCAGCAGATCAGTGTGAAAGCCAGCTCCATGGTCTACTCTAACAAAGACTACAAGGACCATGGATACAGGTGAGCGCCATCTTTAATTATTAATAACTCAACGTCTCATGTTCTGCACACAGAGGATGAGCTGCTGTCCTCTGTTGGGAGGTTTAGAGTTCCTCGTTTGAGACTAAACAGATTCAAAAACTCAAACCCTGTGTCTGTTAAGCTTTTAAATAGCGGCAGATGAAAGCCCAAGACAAATTTCCCGCCTTGTGGGACAATAAAGTTAATCTTAATCTTAATCTTGATCTTCACTACAGTCCCATGGAGCTGTTGCATACGTAAGACAGTGATAACGTACTGAGGGATTATATAAATATACAATATTTCCCCTATATTACGATGACATTGTAGGGATGACTACTGGTGCTTACACAAAATATTTGCACAATGATATTTTTGATAACTTATCATCAGTAATGCGAATATAATAATGATAATAATAATATAATAAAAGTGGGTTAAGCCATAATAGAGCAATTGGAACAGTTCAGAAAATAACATCACATACTCATCCATGGCTTCATCACCTCCTGTTTGGACAACTGCAATGGTGTCCTGTCTGGACTGCCATCCAAAGCCCTGAGCAGACTGCAGCATGTTCAGAACTCAGCTGCCGGGGTTTGAACCCACACACAACCCTGGCAGCACATCACTCCCATTCTCCAATAGCTCCACTGGCTGCCAGTCAAGTCACGCATCCCCTACAAGATCCTCCTGCTCACCTGCAAACCTCTCCATGGACTCTCACAGATCTCCTCCACCCCTACACTCAGTCACGCTCCCTGCGCTCCTCTGACAAGGACCTGCTGACCCCCCCACACCAGGTTACCGACTTTTGGGGACCGGGCTTTCTCTGTGAACGCTCCCACACTCTGGAACAGCCGACCACTCCATGTCCGCTCTGCCCCGTTCCTGCCTGTGTTCAAAAAGCACCTCAAAACATTTCTTTTCACCAAGTCCTTTGACCCCTAACCCCCCCCCCCCCTAATTGTTAAGCGACCTTGGGTACCATGAAAGGCACTACAGAAGTACAAGTTATTATTATAATAATAATAATAATTATTATTATTATTATTTTTATCACTTTAGTGTCATGCAGACTTTAACACTGATGTTATATTATATTATGATATCTTAGTGATATTATCAGCCCCTAATTGCGTTTCATTACGTGTATCGGCCGATGCGGGCTGCTGCGTTTGCTGATGCTTTTTTAAGTACATTAAATGTTCCTTTTTTAAATTGAGCCCCGTAACATTTGTTATCATCATTGTGTCATTTTTATGATGTAAATTGAGGGAGCAAAAGTCGTATCGGCTCCACATATCAGCTCAAGAAAATCAGAGGTCCGTATCTGTCATCGGCATCGGCCCTAAAAAGTCCATGTTAGTCGATTCCTGATCCATGTCGTCTCATTTCATATAATCCATATATTTCCCAGCTCTAGGAGAATACACTACTCCTCATGTAGCCCGGTATTCTTCACGGTTTGTCAGGAGAGCTTGGTAAATGAATGTTCCTCTCGTGTGTGCAGACACTGTTCCCTGGCTGTGATAAACGCTCTGGGGAATATCGCAGCCAACCTCCAGGCTGAGCAGATGGTCGACGAGCTGCTGGTCAACCTGCTGGAGCTTTTTGTCCAGCTGGGTTTGGAGGGGAAGAGAGCCAGCGAGAGAGCCCCAGACAAAGGCCCAGCTCTGAAGGTATGGCACGCACACACACACACACACACACACATACACACACACACACACACACATATGCAAACACAGTAGCAATGAGACTGCAGTGTTGGCACAGGGAGGGTGCTCTAAAAAAGTAAAGCCGATCGTTAGCGATGAAAAGATTCAAAAACAGTCGACAAGACGCACAAAAACCCCGAGGTCTACGGAAAGATCTGGAAACAAAGCCACGCATCGCCATGACGTCATCAATGCGTGTGACGTGTTACGGCGTGATGACGTATAGGCAGCAAGAAGCATTCTCCGAGGCCCAGGTAGTGTGAGTACAAACGGGCCTGGAGGGGGGGACAAGGACCCTAAAGCACGGGGCACGGGACGGAGGCACAGTGGGAGGGCGCCCTAAGATACAGACAAGGACTGTGGGAAGAGGGAGAAATATTTATTATTTTGTCTCATTGTTGTCACCATTTACTAAAAGTGTGCGTGATTGTCTGATTGTGTGTTTTGTAAAGTTACAGCATTTAATTTGAATCACACCTCCTTTGTCTCTGTAGGCGTCGAGCAGTGCTGGAAACCTCGGGGTCCTGATTCCAGTGATTGCAGTGGTAACTGTTTTGGATATTTACACCATGTTCAGCTTTCATCACATTGTCTTTATTGCTTCGGTGGAAAACTAGCATCAAATCTAAATTGGTGTATAAAAGGGTCAATTAGCTCCACCGGACTCTGATGATCCCTGCAAGTAAATCATTGTAATGCTGTGCTGCACCTTTAATAACCACAGAGATCTATCCTCTCTCTCTTCTCCTGCTGCTGTTAGCTGACTAAGAGGTTGCCACCGATTAAGGAAGCGAAGCCACGTCTGCAGAAGCTCTTCAGGGACTTTTGGCTCTACTCTGTGGTCATGGGGTTTGCTGTTGAGGGTTCAGGTACGGTCGGTTCAAAGTACCGAACACGCGCTTAATTAAAAAAATGATCTAATGTGTTGTACTTCAGTGTTGTGACTCTTCTCTGTTGAAATCTTCAGGTCTGTGGCCGGAGGAATGGTACGAGGGAGTTTGCGAGATTGCGTCCAAGTCGCCGCTGCTCACATTTCCCAGCGGGGAACCGTTACGCTCAGAGCTGCAGTACAACTCCGCACTGAAGAACGACACTGTCACCGCGGTACGAGAGCACACACACACACACACACGTGCACAAACACGCTCGTGGAAATTCAACGTATGTTTACGGTTGCTTGTTGTGTCTCAGGCGGAGCTGAATGATCTGCGAAGCACCATCATCAACCTGCTGGATCCTCCTCCTGAGGTGGCTGCTCTCGTCAACAAGCTGGACTTCGCCATGTCCACATATTTACTCTCTGTTTACAGACTGGAATACATGAGGTATGCCAGCACGTCTGCGCCGTCTATACTGTATACCCACCATATTCAGAGTATTTTTTATTTTACTTTTAGCAGGGAGAAACATAGAAAGTCATTTCAGCGCCATTACACACATGCAGAGCTGTGAATTCTGGTAGCAAAGCTCTGGATCTACCGGTCAGTCCTGGTTCCTACCCTCACCTGTGGTCATGAAAGCTGGGTCAGGACCCAAAGAACCAGGTCGCGGGTACAAGCGTGTGAAATGTGCTTCCTCAGGAGGGGGGCTGGAGTCTCCCTTAGAGAGAGGGGGAGAAGTTCAGCATCCGTGAGGAACTCGGAGTAGAGCCGCTGCTCCTTTGTGTTGAAAGGAGCCAGTTGAGGTGGTTCAGGATCATCTGGTAAGGATGAACCCTGGGCGCCTCCCTAGGGAGGTGTTCCAGGCACGTCCAGCTGGGAGGAGGCCTCGGGGAAGACCCAGGACCAGGTGGAGAGATTAGATCTCCACACTGGCCTGGGAACGCCTCAGGATCCCCCAGTTAGAGCTGGTTAATGTGGCCCGGGAAAGGGAAGTTTGGGGTCCCCTGCTAAAGCTGCTGCCCCCGCGACCCGACCCCCGATAAGAGGCTGAAGATGAGATGAGACTTGGAGGTATCTGAAAAAACCCTGCGTCTCTAAAGCAGATAATAATCTCCAGTATCATTTTGATCTGTTAGGATGCTGCGTTCACTGGACTCCGACCGATTTCAGGTCATGTTTCGATACTTTGAAGACCGAGCAATTCAGAAGGATAAATCTGGTAAGTGGAAGGATAAAGACACATTATTCTGCTATTACTTCTTTATTTTTATGCATTAATATTTAATATATTCTCTCCAGGCATGATGCAGTGTGTGATCGCCGTTAGCGACAAGGTTTTTGAGGTCTTCCTGCAAATGATGGCTGAAAAAGTAAGGGATAGGTTTTCACTAAAGACCCTCAGCAGGAGATTTACTAAGAAAAAAGACACTTTTTTTTAGGCACCGAACAGTCAAAATGCTATTTTTTGTGCAGGAAACTGTGTCTGAACGTCTGAGGGAAGCATCAGCGTTTAATAAGAGACAGAGAGAAAAACAGTGATGAAGTCTGAATAGTTTGAATATGAAACAGTAAAGACGGGTGCAACAAATTCAAAAATGCACTTTTAAAGTAACGCTACTGGAGCTCTACGTGATCAGATGATTTTTACTCTTCTGTGTCCCGACAGTTCATACATGTACACATGAGGAGCTCTTTTCCAAAACGCTATAAATCCATTTTAATAGTTTTCAAGAAAATGACATTTTTTACCTTTTTACCCACACATTTGGTTAATATTCAATGTATCTTGTCAGTGGTTTATGGCTCAGTCCGAACGTGTTGAAAGGACGGACAAAACAAAAAACTCTCCCGCTTCAGAGCGCCGGCATGTTGGATCGCATAGAGCGCTCACTGGATTCTGATTGGTCGAGAGTTTTCATCAGTCTATAGTCATTTTTTCACTTTTTTGTGGTGTTTTCATCTGATCTTAGTCATTTTTTTTACTTTTTTGTGGGGTTTTCATCTGATCTTAGTCATTTTTTTTACTTTTTTGTGGTGTTTTCATCTGATCTTAGTCATTTTTTTTACTTTTTTGTGGTGTTTTCATCTGATCTTAGTCATTTTTTTTACTTTTTTGTGGTGTTTTCATCTGTTCTTAGTCATTTTTTTACTTTTTTGTGGTGTTTTCATCTGCTTTTAATCGTTTTTGTAGTGTTTTCATCTGTTTTTAGTCGTTTTTTTTCACTTTGTGGTATTTTGCATCCGTTTTTAGTAATTTTGTCACATTTTTGTGGTGTTTTTCATTTGTTTTTAGTCGTTTTTTTCACTTTCACTCAGTCTGAACATGTGGAACGGACTGACAAAACCAAAAACTCTCCCGCTTCAGAGCGCCGCCATGTTGGATCGCATAGAGCGCTCACTGAATTCTGATTGGTCGAGAGGACGTATCACGTTTAGGCTAAAAACAGGTTTGGTGCTGGTCGCGGTTTGGAAAGGAACTGCATCTTGAGACCATTTTAAACAAGGAAATAAAGAGATTTGGCAGAAACACTGATGAAGCAGTGAAAAGGTTCTGTAAACAGCAAAGTGGCTTAAACTCATTTTTTAAATGTGGCTTTTATCTTGTTTTGGAAAAGAGCTCTTCATATACTACAGCACTTTGTTTAACACTCAGTGCTTTGCTTCCAGACGCGCTTATTTCGGCGTATTTTCAGATTAACTGCAGCTCATTCACGTCTGTAGTTTTAGTAAATTACCCGCTAAATTGAAAAATTGCATTTTGTGCCCCTGACTGTATCTTAATTAAAGTTTAAATAACTATTTGATTAGTTGATTGACAGAAAATACACCTTTAAATCATACTTTAACATCTCAAATGCTTCTGTTTCATACAATTGTAAACTGAACTTTACCTAATTTTGGACTGTTGGTTGAAGCTAAACATTGTATTACATCACCTGACGGGAATGTTGCGCTACTTTCTGACATTTCATTAACCAAACGATACATTTATTAGTAGTCAGCAGTGATCCGGGACCTAATCTCACTAAAATGCCGTGTTTTCCAGCCAAAAACCAAAGCCCACGAGGAGGAGCTGGAACGCCACGCTCAGTTCCTCTTGGTCAACTTCAATCACATCCACAAGAGGATCCGAAGAGTCGCCGACAAATATCTGTCCGGCCTCGCTGAAACGTGAGCGTGCATTGAAACACGTGCTCCTGTGCTCAGAATATGACGACGGACTCTTATAAACAGTTTGAAATGCAGCAGTGACAACAGTGTTTCCTCTCTCCTCAGCTTCCCCCACCTGCTGTGGAGCGGCCGTGTGTTGAGGACCATGTTGGACATCCTGCAGACGCTTTCCCTCTCACTCAGCGCAGTAAGTGATGAAAACATTCATCTATCCTCAACCTCTTGTCCCTGTCGTGGTCACGAGAGGGCTGGAGCCGATCTCATCGGGCGTGAGGCGGGGTCCACCCTGGACAGGACGCCAGTCTATCACAGGACACATAGAGACGAACAGAGACAGACAACCATTCACACCTACGGGTGATTTAGAGTCATCAATGAACCCAACACCTGCACGTCTTTGGACTGTGGGAGGAACCCGGAGAACCCGGAGAAAACCCACGCAGACACGGGGACAACATGCAAACTCCACACAGAAGGGCCCCAGCCCGGATTCAAACCGGGAACCCTCTGCCTGGAGGTGTGAATGGTTGTCTGTCTCTGTTCGTTGTCTGTCTCTGTCCGTCTCTATGTGCCCTGCGAGTGTAGAGTGTCACGCCCGGTGTCAGCTAGGATCGGCTCCAGCCCCCCACGACCCCGACAGGGACAACCGGTTGAAGATGAATGAATGTGAGGCGACAGTGCTAACCACCACACTACCGTGTCGCCCTGTGATGAAACCAGTGAATCAGTTATCAGTTCAGCACGTATTTTTCCGTCCGTCGTTATCCTTAAAGGATGTGTGTAGCATGTATTTAATAGTGACGTTTGTGTTGCGTTTGCAGGACATACATAAAGACCAACCTTACTACGACATCCCAGACACGCCACACAGAATCACCGTCCCAGACACGTACGAAGCCCGAGAGGTAATGTTGTTTTACTCAGAACCAGTTCTTCGTCCTTTCACGTATTCATCTCTCACCTCTGTAAACTGTATTCTGTGTCTGTAATTGGTCTAAAATGATTAATTTTACAACATTTTTGGGAGTTGAAACAAACGTTTTGGGAGCGATCACAGATTATAAACTCTGTTGGAAGCCACATTTAGAATATACTAAACAGAAATTACGTAAATCTGTTGCCGTTCTTTACAAAACAAGGGATTTGTTGAATAAGAAATGTTTGCGTATGTTGTGTCAGAATCAGAATCAGTCACAGCAGCAACAGAATATTACAAAATAAGATTAAAAATAGCAAAAATAAGCAATAAAGTTAAATTTAAAATGGGAAGAAATAGAAATAGACCTATATACATATTAACATGATATAGTGCAGGTGTTCTTGTTTGTAATAATGTGATATGGAGTGAATAAATATGAGTAAATATGACCAAATTAACAGAAGTGACAGACATGTTGCACAGTGCAGGGTACAGGATGAGGTCAATAGTCTATTGGGAGCAGTATTGTTCACTTGTAATTGCCATATATGTCATATTGTGTTGAAGTTTGGGGAAATATAAAACAAATACAGACCCTATAATTAAACTTCAGAAGAGATATGAGAATAATAAATAAAGCTGGTTATCGTGAATCTATGAACCAGTTGTTTATCGAGTCCTTTACCTTTAAAACTTTTAGATATTTTGTATTTAAAAACAATGGAAATACAGTTTGGAGTTAGAAATAAAAGCCTTCCTGTTTCTATTCAACATTTCTTTAAATGAAGAGAAGGAAATTATCATTTAAGAGGGTTGTGCGTCTTTGAAACATGTAAAGAACAAATGTTAAATACAGATGTGTCTCAGTTTTGGGGGTTAATGGACAGTGATGAGTTGGAGCTCTCTGTTGAGTTTTAATCATTAAGGATTATTACGTAAAAGGATTAATATGTAAAACAAATAAGGATTATTATGTAGAGGACAGGTTGCTGATATTCTGGGTGATCTTAATGGATTATATGGGATATATTGTATTGAAATAGTTTATATTATATGTGAAATAATTCATTTTTTTAACTGAAATTAAACCATTCATTCATTCATCACATAGAGCATAGTGAAGGATTTTGCTGCACGCTGTGGGGAGATCCTTAAAGAGGCTATGAAGTGGGCGCCGTCTGTGACCAAGTCCCACCTCCAGGTAGCATTTACTTTAAAACACTGACTTTTATAAAAATGCAAAACCTCCGTATGTAGAGCACACATGATAAATACACTTTAACAGCGGCCTTGAATGTGGTTTTAACTGCCCTGCTTCATGTCTTTCAGGAGTATCTGAACAAACATCAGAACTGGGTGTCGGGTCTGTCGCAGCACACTGGCCTGGCCATGGCCACCGAGAGCATCCTGCACTTTGCTGGTTACAACAGACAGAGCACCACACTGGGGGTAAGTCACCACACTGGGGGATTTTTTCATATGTTAATGCTTATATTATAATAATAATAATGCTGCAGGATCTCTGTTTTGTGTCAGGAATAAAAACGGCTCGAGAATAGTGCCTTGTGGAACGCCACAAACTATAGCTGCTTAATTCACTGTTGCTTCTTTTATGACGGTTTGAGAAATTAGATTACTATACAAAAATGTATATATATATATATATACATTTTTTTTTATCAAGCCCCCACCACAGAGACTTCCTGGTTGATCCAATCAGGAAGTACTTTTGCAGGTGCATTCCCAGGAAGTCTGCAAGTGTCGAGGGTTCGAATCCACGATTCATCCAGAGGGGCCTCGAATGACATTCTGCAGACATCCAGAGAGACTTCACTGGCTTAACTACCCACAATTCATTGCAATGTGGACTAGAGCCACACCAAGCCCCCACCACAGGGACTTCCTGGTTGATCCAATTAGGAAGCTCCGCCAGCGTCAGTTCTCTGAGTGTCCACTAGGGGCAGGTTTCATCACAGAGCAGTTTCTCATTGAGCCCCATGTTAAACAGGCCGTTTACACAGCATCATTAAACCTGTTTAAGGACAAAAGAACATTCTAGTCTGTGTGTTTAGATCATATCTCCATGACAACACTGAAGAGGGTGAATTTTTTTGGACCAGGCTAGTTTTAATAAATTAAATAAATACAATTAATTTTGCTAAAAGTGTGAAAATAACCCTTAGTGTGCGGGAATAACCCCCTTCCCTTCTAAGTTGTACTATCCAGGGTCCGGCACCATTAGAGTGCATCTTGGCTGGGCTTTAAATCTCTCTGGGCATCAGAAACCTCAGACATCAGAAATACAGTCTGCTGCTGTTTAATCATCAGCACATTTAATTTGAATATTTGCCCATTTGTTGTTTTTCATTATAGACGTTCAGTCCGACACCGTCTGACGCAGAGCAGTGAAAGTGAAACTACAGCTCTAAATATACCGTCAAAGACAGATACAAACAATACACATTTATGATAAAACAACAAATACTTTTAGTAAGATGCCTCTATCAGAAATGTGAAATCACATCTCTCCGTAACCCTCGGCCTGAAACGCGTGACCAGCTGATTCAACGATTAGTCGACTATAGGAAGACGTGACAAATCAGATTCGACGATGAACGTTTTCAATCGGGGACACCTCTAACAAAGACAGCTATGTTGTTGTTGATGGTGTTGTCCTTGTCTTAAAGTAGTAATTGATATGTTTCACCTGTAGTCCACTCAGCTGACTGAGAGGCCGACCTGTGTGAAGAAGGACTACTCCAACTTCATGGCCTCCCTCAACCTCAGGAACAGATACGCTGGAGAGGTAAAACCACCCGATCATCCAGTCTGCAGTCTCTCTCATCCCCTCTACTGTGTCTTCACGCAGCTATATTCACATTTTAGTCGTTCTTAAATACTGAAAAACTGCAGCCGCAGTTAGAAATGCAGCTGCTGAGGAACGAATGCTTAGTTTCTGAAACTTTTCCGGAGCCGTAGTACGACTGTGACGAGATGCAACTGCATCCTGTGGACGTAAACTCATAGATAACACGCATCTTTTCTATTTTGTCTGTAGGTGTCGGGTATGATCCACTTCGCCGAGGCAGTTCGAGGACAGTCCGATCTGAGCCGGCTCATGATCAAGCAGATGGGGGAGGCTTTGGACTCGGCGCAGCCTGAGGCCTTCACTGAGTCCATGTTCAAACTGGCCGCCTTGCTCATCAGCTCCAAAGGTTTCCCTCTTCCTCCCTGCACCGTTATCACGTGATCATGTTTTATATTAAATGCTAAACGCTCTGTGTTCCCTTTAACATGTTCTGGACCTGTTTGTTGTTTCTCTCGGCTGGTCTCCAGACTGCGATCCTCAGCTCCTGCACCACCTCTGCTGGTCTCCTCTCAAGATGTTCACAGCGCACGGCATAGAGACGGCCATCGCCTGCTGGGAGTGGCTGCTGGCAGCTCGTGTTGGAGTGGAAGTACCGGTACGTGGATGTGTTGTTTTTAAATCGTTTGGTGTTTTCGTCTCAGTGCATTCGTATCGTATACACACTATCAATCTCCTCTTTCGGCTGCTCAGTTCATGCGAGAGATGGCGGGAGCGTGGCAGATGACCGTGGAGCTTAAGATGGGCTTGTTCTCAGACGCTCAGGTGGAGGCCGATCCTCTGGCTGCGTCAGAGGAAAGTCAGCCTATCCCCTGCCCTCCAGATGTTACCCCTCACCAGATATGGATCGAGGTGCGACAAAACACGATCTGCTTGTCTTATTATTACTTATCAAACGTCTGCCCTTCCACTTATGTCTGCCTTTTTTGGTCCTCCAGTTTCTAGGCCAGAGGTTTGAGATAGCAAAGTATTCCAGCGCCGATCAGGTGGAGATCTTTGGCAGTTTGCTGCAGCGCTCTCTGTCTCTCAACGTGGGCGGGGCTGAGAGTAGCCTCAACCGCCACGTAGCTGCCATCGGACCTCGTTTCAGGTACTGAGACACACAAAACGCAAAGATCATGTTATGTGTGTTTGTATGATCCCTACGTTTACTTAAAGGGACACTGTGACTTAGACTTAGACTTGTCTTTATTGATCCCTTTAGTCCAGCAAGGAAAAAGCAGCTCACACAACACTTGTGTAGAAAATTAGGAGTTGTCATTGGTGCACAATTACCTCTGCCAACAATTTGACTTATCCTCCTGAGCAAATCATTTCATATCTGTATTTACAAAGGACGGGTGAGATCTATGTCCCTCCATGGTCTTCCATGTCCTTCCGGTCCATATAAACTATGAAAGGCTGAGACATAAAGCACCGCGTGGCACCGGTAAGGCTAAACACGCTTTCGCTCAGAGCCAGCGTGACTGTGGAAGACTGGAGAAGGAGGTCAGCGAGATGCGCTCGTCACTGCCCCGCCAAACTTCAAAGTGTGCGCTGCACTTTTGTTAATAATGCAAGATCATACTTACAGTACCCCACATCACAGGAGAAGGAACCCTCGTCGGCCAAAAGAGATTTAAAAGGGCAACGTGACCGGTAAATTCAGAAAACAAGGGTAAACTTCTTCCTGGCACACCGCGCCCATGGCCGATGGCCGCGGTGTGCATGCACTATACAGTTTTACCCCTAAGATGGTGGAAAACCCTACACAGTGCTCCTTTAACTGTCGTTTAATGTCTCTTTTCGGCATCTTCACTCTAAGCTTGGTGTCTTGTTTTAATTTGTTCTTCTGTGCTTCAGGCTGCTGACTCTGGGTCTGGCTCTGCTCCACTCTGACGTCCTCACCAACTCAACTGTGAGAAATGTGCTCCGAGAGAAGATTTATTCTACAGCCTTTGATTACTTCAGGTACACGCACGCACACGCGCACACACACACACACACACACACACACACACACACACACACACACACACACACACACACACACACACACACACACACACACACAAATATGATGACGTATAGGCAGCAGGAAGCATTCTCCGAGGCCCAGGTAGTGTGAGTACAAACGGGCCTGGAGGGGGGGACAAGTACCCTAAAGCTCGGGGCACGGGACAGACGCACAGTGGGAGGGCGCCCTAAGAAAGCGATCACAAAGAAATGGGGAAAGGACGCGGTCCCTACACAGGACCAATGGACTCACCGGGTAGAGGAAATCTACACAGTGGAGGAAATGACACACCGCTTAAGGCTTCAGGATGCTCGATTCAAAGAGAAATGGTTGAGATGAACAATATTTATGACTGAACAGCTACAAAACTGAAAACTTGATGGGTAAAAGAAAATGGACAGAGTTCTTTGATAGTGACTCCCATGTGTTTACGTATGTTTTTGTATTTGCTTGTTTTAATCGAGGTGTTACAACTGTAAAAAGGAAAAACAGAAGTACAGTCCAGCTTCAGAGAGAGAATTTAAAACACATCATAAAACCCAAAAAGTCAACTTTCAGTGATCTGACTCTTTATCCTCTGTCTCTCCAGCGCTGCTCCAAAGTTCCCCACCCAAGGCGACAAGCACCTCCGCGAGGACATCAGCATCATCATCCGTTTCTACGCCAGCATCCTGTCTGACAAGAAGTACCTGGCAGCGTGCCACCTGGTCCCACCCGGTGAGCTTGGTACTACCCCAGCCCCGAGCACGCTCTCTGCCGGGATATTCGGATCGCTTATCGTGTCCAGCACTTCTCCGATTTCTATCTTAAGTAAGCCTCAGACGCCGGAGCTCGGACTGCACCGCAGCAGGGGCATGTTTTTTTTTTTTACGCGTGTCAAATTTGGCGCCTTTTTACCCTCACGATGCTGCCGATAGATCCTGGTATCTATCTACGTCACAAACCCAGCTCTGGCCTCTTTACTTTCTCGCTCTTTCCTCTTCTTCTATCTGTTTTTTTCAATCTTTAATCTCAAGCAGCCGTGAGGGAAAAGCGCAAATTTGCCTGCTGCGTTCAGATGCATGATTATTCATCATGTCAGCCCCACCCGTCTGCCCCTCTCTCCTCAAATGAACTTAAAAAAAAAATGTTTAAAACGTTTTTTCTTCCACCCCAGAGAATCCTCTCCTCTTCATTCTCGGCGACCCCGAAAAAACCCGACATGGTCTCATTCTCATACACATCGAAGCGCTTCAGGTAGACGAGTCCTCTAACCGCTGATCCCGGATCAGATTAATCTACCCGCAGCCTCCTCCTCCTCCTCCCCACCCGTGCATTAACAAGACAAAAATGACATCTGACCCAGTATCAGTGGTTCAAGGCAACCTCTACCTACATGTGAACCCCTCTGGTTTTCCCTGCTTTCAAACGCATGAGCATCACAACAGCAGCGGACTAACTGGCCTCATCTCGCTCTCCAGAAACTCCCTCATCATCGACCATATCATGGATGTTTTTCACTGTTCAGACGTCGTCACTTCCGACTTCAGCAACATCTCTCTTGTTCAGATTTACTCCACGTGTGTCTTTGGCCTCGCTGAACCCGTTTGTATGTGAACAGATAATCAGGACCCGTCCATGAACAGTCTGTCGGTGATGAACGCCGCCGACCTCCGGAGCAGCATCGACTCCAGCTCTCGCTCCCAGCAGAGCGGCCAGGGGTGGATCAACACCTACCCGCTGTCCAGTGGCATGTCCACCACATCCAAGAAATCAGGTACGGCGTGTGAGCGGTATGAAAACGAAATGTAGACACAAAATACAGAATGTTTGTTGACGTTTTTTTACATTCAAACCAACCACCACATATGCATACATATATTTCCCCATACATACTACCGTATTTTCCGCACTATAAGGCGCACCACATTATAAGACGCATAGAACAGACGCTACAGTCGAGGCTGGGGTTACGTTAAGGACCGC
>NC_139841.1:27653188-27678188 GCF_963691815.1 Echiichthys vipera
GAGGGACACCAGAAAGACCGTGAGTACAGACTCAGACGACAGCGAACTCCTAACGCTTCAACGCTGACGTGAGTTAGACTGACCGCAGAGTGCCGGACTTAAGGATGGGACAAAGACTACATTTACATGGGGCGGCTATTTTCATAAACAGACATTTCGTCGTCATCTCCGTTTTCAAAAACAACACCCGTCTGTTTTCAGAGAACTCGTCTTCGTTTACACTAACCCGTGTATATATATATATATGTCCAGAGCACGCCAAACCTGTAGGTGTCAGTGTGTAGAGAAGCTCAATGATCCCTGATCACCACAGACAAATGAAAATGAAAACACAGGTCGCAGCGTGCTCTGGGCTGGGGTAGTACCAAGCTCACCGGGTGGGACCAAGTGGCACGCTGCCAGGTACTTCTTGTCAGACAGGATGCTGGCGTAGACACGGATATTTTCTCTTCTACAACTCGATATTATTTTAATATGTGATCCCTTCAATATTACACTTAACAAACTAAATAAATAAATAAACAGTAGTGGGATATCTTTTCCTGTTAGTGTGTAATCACTAAACCCCTCATCAGGCGTCATTGAATCAAATGCAGTTCATTATAATCCCGTTCACGTGTGCAGCGGACATCGGGGAGCTGCTGGAGCAGATGGTGGAGGAGATCACAGGTTCTCTGTCGGGTCCGGCCAAAGACTTCTACCAGAGAGAGTTCGACTTCTTCAACAAGATCACCAACGTCTCCGCCATTCTCAAGTACGTGCGTCCGCGTCACGAGCAAACAGAGGTTGGAGCAGAGTTCTGGTGTGATTATAAAAAAAACCCTGATTCATCTTTATCTTTTCAGGCCGGTTCCAAAGGGAGACGAGAGGAAAAGGGCCTGTCTCAAAGCTCTGTCGGATATCAAAGTCCAGCCAGGTAACGTGCTCTCCTTCAGCAAAGTCCCCCTCCACTCAAAGAATGTGTTAACATGTGAATATTTCTGCGTTTTCCAGGCTGTTACCTACCAAGCAACCCTGAAGCCATCGTGCTAGACATCGACTACAAGTCTGGAACGCCCATGCAGAGGTAAAGGAGGACATCCTGCTTCTGAAACATCTCATTGGCGTGCAACTTCCTCTGGACCCCCCACTCACTTTATCTTAACGTGTTCTGCGTTGTCACAGCGCTGCCAAGGCGCCCTACCTGGCCAAGTTTAAGGTGAAGCGCTGTGGGGTGAGTGAACTGGAGAGGGAGGGTCTCCGCTGCCCCGCCGACTCCATGGAGGACGGGGAGGAGAATCCAGACGGGTCACGCAGGATCTGCTGGCAGGCGGCCATCTTTAAAGTGGGAGACGACTGCAGACAGGTACCTCGCCGGACTCAACGTCACCGGGACGTTTCAGGGGGAGATCACCTCTTCTTACTTCTCACGCTCCTGTGATTTTGTCTCTCGTCTTGCAGGATATGCTCGCCCTGCAGATCATCGGACTCTTTAAGAACATCTTCCAGCTGGTCGGCCTCGATCTGTTTGTCTTCCCCTACAGAGTGGTGGCCACTGCACCGGGGGTAAGACTTCACGTCCCATCACTCCCTCTGAATGTCAAGTTCACTTTAAATACTTTTGTCTCACAGCTGCCTCCAGTTATTTCAGTGAGGGGCAGGAGGCAGAGGGGGAGCGGTTTTGACCAATGCTCTGCCGCCCACAGTTCAATGAGCTGCACTTCCGTCAGTAACTGTCTTGTTGCAGGAGCTACTTGAAGGTAGACAGTTGACAGGGCGGGAACATGACTCATGTCTAATTGTTTAACACTTCTACACAACGCTTAACATCAGGTCAACCCGTTTAGACCGGATGCAACATTTGCTTGTATATATGTATATACCTTTGAGACCGGATGTGACGTGTGCGTGTTTTTTGACGATCTCTTTGTTTTTTAAGACGGGTGAAATACCAAAACAAAAGTCTTCTGTGCCTTCTGGGATGCTGTTTTGAAACAAAGATGGGTGTTTTTGCCGTTGGACTCGGGTCATAAGGGGTTAAGACAAGGAGGGTGGGGGCTTCTGATGTGTTTGCATCAGATTCGTTTGCATAATAGTCCACATTTAGATTTTGATAGTCTTTCAGAGAGCGCTGAACCATGCATCCGTTGGTGAGGTTGAAGAGATGGAGGGTTGGGTAAGAGTAAGAATCCCTGTGCAGCTGATTGATTTCTCGACACCCTGGTGATGTTCGGGACAACCCCAAATGTTCCCATGAACTCTTTCTATCCCCCACCATGTGTAGATCCGGGCCTGTTTGGCTTTACAGTGAGCAAGTGCAGGTGGTTACATACCTTTAAAGTGACCACAGATGACTTTCCTGTTCTAACCCGTCATTATGAAGTAAACTGCACAATGTAATGGCGGTAGAAAAAGGACATCACCGGCGTTTAGAGCCTTGTTTCCAGAATGTAATTCTGTCTGCCGCCGGGTACGAACTCCCGGGGAAACTCAGTTTACGGCACAAGGGAAGAGGAAAGTGCTCGAGTTGTTCCTGAACTTATACCGCGGAGCACAGCAGCCGTATTCACACGTCAGGCGAAAACCCAACTTGTCCTTTACTCCATGGCATCACATCCCTTATCTCAGCTGTGACACTGGTTGTAACTAATCATAATTAATGGGAATAATACATTTTTTTCCGTCAGTGCGGCGTGATCGAGTGCATCCCAGACTGCAAGTCCAGAGACCAACTCGGGAGACAGACGGACTTCGGGATGTACGATTACTTCCGTAACCAGTACGGAGACGAATCCACCCTCGCCTTCCAGAAGGTGCAGAGATTTGAACCTAATTAAGCTCAAATGAGCTGCAGGGAAATGTGTGTGATCGTGTTTCCTTCACAATTTACAGATATTTTTATAAACCATTAAATAATTAGATTCTCTTGGTCCTGAATTTGTGTATTTTCCTGACAGAGTGCAGTTGAGCGATGACAGCGTTTTTATATCTGTTAGTTTTGAGTTTTCCTTTTTTATTACTCATAAGACGTTATGGTTTCTCCCTGCTGTGTGTGCAAACACCAGCAGAATCTCACCGTGGTGTCTCTGATGTTCTCCCGTCCGCAGGCTCGGTACAACTTCATCCGCAGCATGGCCGCCTACAGCCTCCTGCTGTTCCTGCTGCAGATCAAAGACAGACACAACGGCAACATCATGCTGGACAGCAAGGGCCACCTCATCCACATAGGTACCACAGATACGTACAGTGTGTAGGGGGTAGAGTGGGTCTCTGTACCAAAGATCAGCAGTTCGATCCCCAGCTCCTCTGGTCCACATGTCGAATTGTCCTTTGGCAAGACACTGAACCCCCAGATTGCTCCCTGTGCTGCGCATGGGTATGAATGGAAGTCGCTTTGGAAGCATCAGCTAAATGAAATGTAATGTAATATAATGTGGTTACCATAGTTACCGAACAGATAAGATTTGTGAGTTTGGAAGCTTTTATCGGGCTGGTCAGTCTGACATAACACCCTTTCAAAATAAGATTTCCGGGTCCAAATGCTCCGTTGGAACAAAACAGACACAACAGCCGAACATGTGAACAATCACGATCACGTCTTTGGTCAGTTAGACTCTTTTTCATCGATAAGAAAGAAGTAAAATTACATTACGTTTGTTAAAAACTCAGATCTGTTCAAACAACAGGGAACACGGCACTGCTGCGTTGGAGAAATACGAGGCTCGGACCCGGAAATCATATTTTGAAAGGGTGTTACGTTACGTAGTACGGTCCCCGAATCCCATTCCCAGTTGTGTGGGTCCCGTGCGAGCGACACAGGTACAGTCACGGCGGTGGTCTTGTTAATATGTTCTCTTCATGCGAACTTGTCCCCTGCAGACTTCGGCTTCATGTTTGAGAGCTCTCCCGGAGGAAACCTGGGCTGGGAGCCGGACATCAAGCTGACGGACGAGATGGTGATGATCATGGGGGGCAAGATGGAGGCGACGCCTTTCAAATGGTTCATGGAGATGTGCGTCAGAGGATATCTGGCCGTACGGTAAGAGAAGCCAAAGTGTGCAGCAGGTTAACGGCCCGTTTAGCCTCCGTGTGCTTTGGTAGATGGAAGACGTGCGTTTTGATTCTGTTGCTTCTCCTCTGAACGTTAAGACCCTACATGGACGCGGTGGTGTCTCTGGTGACCCTCATGCTGGACACTGGTCTGCCGTGCTTCAGAGGACAAACCATCAAACTCCTCAAGTGAGTCCAAGAGTGATGAGCTGTGTCCGGTTCTCTTCATACATCCGTGTCTGTGACTGATCAAACAAATCTTTGTTTGTGCGTGTGTTTCAATCAGAGGGCGGTTTAACCCTCAAATGAGTGAGAAAGAAGCAGCGGCGTTCATCATCAAAGTCATCCAGAGCTGTTTCCTCAGCAGCAGGTAAGATAGTTCCCCTCTCTGCAGCGGCTTTACTGACCTCACGTGACGTTAAAGGGACAGTGTGGATACGTCGAAGAGTGGTTGTATGAGGTGTTTGTCGTGAACGGTACAGAAATAACATACAAAAATGGTGGACCCAATGCAGACACGGACACGAAGTAAAAGTACAAACGTTTAATGATAATAGCGAACACAAAAACACTACAGGGTAAATAGGGTAACACAAACGAGACGGTCGAGGGAAAAAGAGGAACGAGGAGACGACGGAAGACTCAGGGAGACGGACGGGAAACAGGAACACGGGAAACTACGGAGAGAGAGACAAACAAACACGATTAGTATACTTAACGACGGGGAGCGTGATAACCACGAGAAAGGGGACGCCAATCCGGGGGGAATAGTTTTACCAGTAAAGGAATACAACGGTCCTGCGCTGCATGCCTGTCAGCTCAGGGTATAAGTACAGATCCAGGTGATCAGCGTAACAGGCTGCAGCTTTGGGGGGAACGCCTACCGGACCTAGACGACAGAAGACACACACATGCAGGGAAACACAGACAGAGGGAGACAAACTCACACAAAAGGAAGAGAGGAGGGCACTGACAGAGCCGAGTCTTGACAGTTTATCCACAGTCAGTGTGTTTCCTGCAGTAACAGGCGGTAGATAAGAGATGTGCTGCTGTGTAGTTTAAGTGAGCGATATATTTAGGATGTTTTCACAGCGACTGAAGGAAACACACTATGATGCAGGGTTTGCACGGGGGCTGGAAATCCTTGAAAACACTTGAATTGAAGTGCTTTGATTTTGAGTAGAGTGCTTGAAATGTTCTGTTATCGGTTCTGACCGGGGTTCCCCGCTGCACCTTACACTCACCTGCCGCCTTAACTAATCTATATACTGTATTTTCTGCACTATAAGGTGCACCACATTATAAGGCGCATCTTCAATGAACGTCTTATTTTGAAACTTTTTTCATATATAAGGTGCACCACATTATAAGGCGCATAGAACAGACGCTACAGTGGAGGCTGGGGTTACGTTCTGCATCCATTAGTCCAACAGTCAGGGGAGGTCGTCTTGTTGCTTCCTCCACTTCGGCACCATTGATTGGTTCATGTTCAACCATCTGGCTGCTGCTCTATTCCCGTGTTCTCCTGCGTGACTAATGGCCTTGAGTGTAAACTCTGCGTCGTGAGCGCGTCTCTTAATACCACACCCCACCTTAAGTAACCAATTTTCTGGGGGAAACCCTGGATACCGTAAATGATGTAACATAGAAAACATGATCTGCATGTTTAAGGGACTAAAAACAGCATTTTCTGTCATTTTTGCATTAAAAATAACATTTGCTGATGAACCGATGATCAGAATAGTTGTTGATTTTATTTCTGTCCTTTCATTCGTCTCAAAACATCATTTTGGTTGTTTATAGTTCAGTAACATCTAATTGAATGTGATGAAAAAGTGACATAATAAGTTTACTGAACACTGAGGATTGTTCTGGATACAGATACGTAGTTTACAACAGCAGTAAGGTGCTGGAAAAACACGAGAATGCACCTTGAAATGCTTGAAAAGCGCTTGAATTTGACTGTGGAAAAGCTGCAGGAACTGTGTATGATGTGTGTGTGTGTGTGTGTGTGTGTATGTGTGTGTGTGTATGATAAGCAGCTCATACACTTGAAAACATGTGAACTGTAAGAGCTTTTGTGAGGTAGACACTAAAACATGTTCATGAACTCGTTTCTCTTCCACAGGAGCAAAACGTACGACATGCTGCAGTATTACCAGAACCAGATCCCTTACTGAACGGATCCTCACTGTACGTCCGACGCAGACGTCTCTACACAAGCAATGCAAACCTTCTCTGTGGATGATTTTAATGAGCCCCGCCCTGACACAACAGTGTGGGCACTTTTTATCCAGCTTTACTGTAAGTCCTCGGATTTTCTAAGTACGTCTTCGTTGAGAGTAAAGAACAATGTGCGACCAAAAGAGGTATTGTTCATCGCCCTTTAAGTGTCCTCTCCTTGATGCTGTTATTTGTTACTAACACTAACTGTGACACGAGAGGAAGACGGCCATGAAGGGAGCCATATTTACAGTGTTCCTCATCGTTTAGCTCCCACGCTGTGAGTCACTTTTATGCACTTTATAGATCAAAGTATTTCATCGGCTTCTGCTGCCTTTCATCGACGAGCTTGAACTGAGATTCAAGCGTAATTCAGGCGCAAAATCACCCCGTGGTCTTTTTCAGCGCTTTCATTCATCAAATAAGCCATCGAGAGTGTTTTAGTGTAACAACAGTTAACAGAGAAATCCAGGAGAGTCGCTAACAGCCGGACGTGGCTAACAGTGATTAGCTCAGGGCGGTACGGTGAAGGCATTCAAAGGTCTTTTTTAACCACTAATGCTGCTGAAAGTAACAGCAAACCTCTGCAGCAGCATGAGAAGAGTCCCTACACACACAACAAAGCACCAATGGGCTCCTTCCACTGTAATGGACTTTACTATGAGAGGAGCTGGTACAGGGGCCAGTCAGTAAGTCTTTAAGGGCGCCCTCCCACTGTGCCTCCGTCCCGTGCCCCGTGCTTTAGGGTCCTTGTCCCCCCCTCCAGGCCCGTTTGTACTCACACTACCTGGGCCTCGGAGAATGCTTCTTGCTGCCTATACGTCATCACGCCGTAACACGTCACACGCATTGATGACGTCATGGCGATGCGTGGCTTTGTTTCCAGATCTTTCCGTAGACCTCGGAGTTTTTGTGCGTCTTGTCGACTGTTTTTGAATCTTTTCATCGACCAAATCTGCAGTAAACACTCCACCTCCGCATCACACCAACGTGAACCTTTCACCGCCATTGTTTGAAATGTCCGCGCATGGCCCCTCCTTCTTTTTTCTACGTCCCAACAGGCGCACAGGAAATGACCTCAGAACCGCCGTAGGCCTCGTGCTCGTACACGTGCGCACGCTCGTGCTCGTACACGTGCAAACGTGCTTTACTAAAGCCCACCTCTCCCAAACGGGCCGTGGACGGCAAGCGTGCCACAACTAGGCGCGGTACGGTTGCACTCACACTGCTCAAAGGAACCAGACTTTAGCGGTAAAATCTGTTTGGGCATGGTACGGATGGACAGTGTGAGTGCGCCCTAAAACACTCTTTTAACAAACTCTGGCTTCACTAACTACGCTGTTGGTGCTTTGTTGTGTGTGTAGGGACTCTTCTCATGCTGCTGCAGAGGTTTGCTGTTATTTTCAGCAGCATTAGTGGTTAAAAAAGACCTTTGAATGCCTTCACCGTGCTGCCCCGAGCTAATCACTGTTAGCCACGTCCAGCTGTTAGCGACTCTCCTTGATTTCTCCGTTAATAGTTGATACATGAAGAGAAATTACTTCTTTGAATAAAGTAAGTGCAGAAAAAGACCACGGGATGATTTTGCGTCTGAATGACACTTTAAACGTCAGAAATCAGAGATTAAATCTGTGTTTTTTAATCAATAAGAGCGCAGTGTTCTAGATTTAGCAGCTGGTAGACAGACGCAGGAATCAATCAGCTTTTAATCCTCCGATAGAGTTTTAGGAATGTGACGGTGTTTAGAGAATCACACGTACGTATGCTGTACTTACTGTCCAATATTAACTGTCGAATCACAGCAACAGCACAGGTATGTTTTCTGTCATTTTACGTAGAGTTACATGAATATGTAAAGAACATATTAATCACTTTGGCGCTTAATCCTCAATCATGTCTCACCTTCATCTTTTAGCTGAAGTTTATTTTTTCTGTGTTGTTTTTTCTCCACTACGGGAACTTAATGATCTGTAACCTGACCTGTTTGTTTTGGTGCATTGTTCTACCTTTTGTTTCCACTCTCGTCCACAAACTGGGTCGTTTGTAGATGCTGATGTTTGGGCCTCGTGTGTTATCGCTTCATTCACGTCACAGAACTCAGCTTCGTTAAAAACCTGGTCGTCGGAGAATGACACAAAACCCTGAGTGACGCCATTTGCGTTATTTGGCTCCGCTTCATTGATTTTTTTAAGTTGAGTCTATTGAGTGACAGCTAGCCTCTGGCCCTCACTTCTCCTCGGAGGTAAACGTCAGCCAGATGGACGTACGCCCCTCCCCCCAACGTCACATACATGCCCTTTTTTGGTCAGAGGAAATGAGGCGAAGTCTGACAAGATGGAGACTCCCCGTAGGCGAGGACGACTTGGTCAAGTTGAGAGAACGGACCTCGACAGAGACGCTACGTCCGTTTTTTATACAGTCTGCGGTTCGGACCCGTCTACAGTCACGAAGACCCGCGCACAACTCCGCCTCTGATTGGCTAGTACTCGTCTCGCAGGTGGGAGGGAAATAACGCTAAATCCACAACCGAGCTTTTGCGTTTTGTTGCCCCTGAAAGCACGGAGATGATTGATGGTTAGAAATGTGAGAAGAGTGGAAATTAAAGCAGAACTTCCTGTAGTGGAGAGAGAACGAGGGTCGTGTTTGATCAAACGTCCGAAACACGTCCGCGCACCTTTTTAAAGTCTGCGTCACCGCGTTTGGAAACATTCCTCTTTGAGTTTGATCTCGTTTTGTTCCGATGCAGATGATGATGACACCTTTAAAAAGCCATTTCTCCTACCCTTAGGTAGAAACACAAGTGTAGTGATACTTGACCCTGACTTTATGCAATATATGCGTGTATATCGATGCAGTACGTGTTCGTTGAACCTGTCGTCATAATAAAGGACGGGCTTGTTTCCAGGCTTCCGCGCAGAGTTGAACTCGCTCTGAAGCCGTTTTTAACGTGTTTTAAGTCCGTCAGTCATTCCTTATGTCTGTTATCCGTCAGCCACATGTGTAATATAAGAATATATACGTGTGTGTGTTTGTGTATGTGTGTGTGAGTGTGTGTGTGTGTGTGTTTGCTCAGTTTGTGCCCACATTTCAGATGAGATCACGTCTGTTGTTCTGAGAATCGTGTGAAAACTTCTGATTTCCAATTAAATGTGTCAACATTTCATCAAACAGACGACTCTGACTTTGTTTTCTCTCTCCTCGTTCCTTCTTTCATGTTGTCTTTCTTTCCTTCTTTCATGTTGTCTTTCTTTCCTTCTTTCATGTTGTCTTTCTTTCCTTCTTTCATGTTGTCTTTCTTTCCTTCTTTCATGTTGTCTTTCTTTCCTTCTTTCATGTTGTCTTTCTTTCCTTCTTTCATGTTGTCTTTCTTTCTTTCTTTCATGTTGTCTTTCTTTCCTTCTGTCATGTTGTCTTTCTTTCCTTCTTTCATGTTGTCTTTCTTTCTTTCTTTCATGTTGTCTTTCTTTCCTTCTTTCATGTTGTCTTTCTTTCCTTCTTTCATGTTGTCTTTCTTTCCTTCTTTCATGTTGTCTTTCTTTCCTTCTGTCATGTTGTCTTTCTTTCCTTCTTTCATGTTGTCTTTCTTTCCTTCTTTCATGTTGTCTTTCTTTCCTTCTTTCATGTTGTCTTTCTTTCTTTCTTTCATGTTGTCTTTCTTTCCTTCTGTCATGTTGTCTTTCTTTCCTTCTTTCATGTTGTCTTTCTTTCTTTCTTTCATGTTGTCTTTCTTTCCTTCTGTCATGTTGTCTTTCTTTCCTTCTTTCATGTTGTCTTTCTTTCCTTCTGTCATGTTGTCTTTCTTTCCTTCTTTCATGTTGTCTTTCTTTCCTTCTGTCATGTTGTCTTTCTTTCCTTCTTTCATGTTGTCTTTCTTTCCTTCTTTCATGTTGTCTTTCTTTCCTTCTTTCATGTTGTCTTTCTTTCTTTCTTTCATGTTGTCTTTCTTTCCTTCTGTCATGTTGTCTTTCTTTCCTTCTTTCATGTTGTCTTTCTTTCTTTCTTTCATGTTGTCTTTCTTTCTTTCTTTCATGTTGTCTTTCTTTCCTTCTGTCATGTTGTCTTTCTTTCCTTCTGTCATGTTGTCTTTCTTTCTTTCTTTCATGTTGTCTTTCTTTCCTTCTTTCATGTTGTCTTTCTTTCCTTCTTTCATGTTGTCTTTCTTTCTTTCTTTCATGTTGTCTTTCTTTCCTTCTGTCATGTTGTCTTTCTTTCCTTCTTTCATGTTGTCTTTCTTTCTTTCTTTCATGTTGTCTTTCTTTCTTTCTTTCATGTTGTCTTTCTTTCCTTCTTTCATGTTGTCTTTCTTTCTTTCTTTCATGTTGTCTTTCTTTCCTTCTTTCATGTTGTCTTTCTTTCTTTCATGTTGTCTTTCTTTCCTTCTTTCTTGTCCTTTTCATCTTTTTTGTTGTCTTTCCTGGTCTGTCTTTCTTTCTGTTTGTTTGTTTTTCTTTCACGTCTTCTCTCTTTGTTTTTGTCTTTCTTTCTTTTCCGTCTTGTCTTTCTTTCTCTTGTCTTTCTTTCTTGTCCATCTTGTTGTCTTTCTTTCTCTTGTCTTTCTTTCTTGTCTTTCTTTCTCTTGTCTTTCTTTCTTTTTCCGTCTTGTTGTCTTTCTTTCTCTTGTCTTTCTTTCTTGTCCGTCTTGTTGTCTTTCTTTCTCTTGTCTTTCTTTCATTTTTTTTTCTTTCTTGTTGTCTTTCTTTCTTGTCTTTCTTGTCCGTCTTCATGTCATCTTTATTCATTGCCACTTTTTCTTGTTGTCTCTGTCTTTTCGTCTTTCCTGACGTCTTTTTTCTTGTTGTCCATCTTTGTCTTTGTTGTCTTTTTTGTCATGTTATCTTTTTCTCTCTTTCTCGTCTCTTTCGTTCTTTCTGCTGTTGTAAATCTGTAAATCTGTTCTTCAGCTGGTTAGAAACTCCCTCAGCTTCAGCTCCAGCTTCAGTATAAAAGGAGACGCAACTCTGAGGGAGTTAGAATCTGCTAGAATGACATTAAGAGACATTTCCTTTTGTACGGAGACGATCATTCATACACTTTTTTAAAGATTTGTTATCAATCATTAAAAAGTAGACGTGTCTATTGAAAGGCATCTTCTTCAACAACACTCTGTTAATTCTCTTTGCATTTTAAATACATTTCCCGTGGGTCTTTGTCGTCCTCCATTATTGTTATGAATAAAACCAAATCGATCGTCGTGGTCGATCGAAAAACAAGCTCTTTTGTTTTGGTCTCTTCCACTTTTTGCCTCAAAGGTTCAACAAGCAAATATGATCCTGCAGCAACAGGAGGGTTTAGTACAAAATGAATTAAAAAAAGAAACAGCAATATTGCACGCATGATGTTTTGTATTGAAGTCGATAAAGAGTGAATATTAAATCCCAAAGCCGTGCAGGATGAGCTGGAGCTGCTCTCTGGAACGTTCTGTGGATGATTTTAGTTTTGTCACGATGATCCTGAGCAGCTGAGGCTCCACTGCTCGTGTTCTGTCGTCTCCGCCTGGGCGCTGCTTCCTTTGTCCCGGTGTGAATGGAGACAAACAAAGAAAGGGGAGTTGAGGGAGAACGCAGCCGGTTGCGTTGAACTCTGACCTCTCTGACACAACAGCTGTGGGGCCCTGGAACATTTCACCCTGAAGGAGCACCCTGACATGTTTGATGGGAACAGAAAGTGCTGGATCAGATCTTCACGGTCCGACTGAGAGAAGTGTATCGAAACTATGTTCAAAGTTTAGTTTTATACAATTGATTCATAATAAAGGTCCAAAAAAAAATAGATTTGACTTTTAGTTTTGTGAATCGAGCAAGACACAAGATCGAACTGACTCCTGTGCATCTTTGCAAAACCATCACAAAGAAATGCAAAATGACTCAAAATAGATGCAAAACCACCACAAAAAGATGCAAAATGACTAAAAATAGATGCAAAACCACCACAAAATGATGCAAAATGACTAAAAAAAGATGCAAAACCACCACAAAAAGATGCAAAATGACTAAAAATAGATGCAAAACCACCACAAAAAGATGCAAAATGACTAAAAATAGATGCAAAACCACCACAAAAAGATGCAAAATGACTCAAAATAGATGCAAAACCACCACAAAAAGATGCAAAATGACTAAAAATAGATGCAAAACCACCACAAAAAGATGCAAAATGACTAAAAATAGATGCAAAACCACCACAAAAAGATGCAAAATGACTCAAAATAGATGCAAAACCACCACAAAAAGATGCAAAATGACTAAAAATAGATGCAAAACCACCACAAAAAGATGCAAAATGACTAAAAATAGATGCAAAACCAGCACAAAAAGATGCAAAATGACTAAAAATAGATGCAAAACAGCCACAAACAGATGCAAAATGACTAAAAATAGATGCAAAACCACCACAAAAAGATGCAAAATGACTAAAAATAGATGCAAAACCACCACGAAAAGATGCAAAATGACTAAAAATAGATGCAAAACCACCACAAAAAGATGCAAAATGGTAAAAAGAGATTTATTTCATTCCTATTTCAATGAGAGAAAAAACAATGCACTGTATTAATAACTATGACATATTTAGAAATGTTATGCTTCTTAAAACACACTGAATGTTGTGACGCTCTGGTGGAAGGTGAACACAGCTCTCACCTCCAGTGTCTGTCACAGCTCGGGGTTTTTATTCTGTGACTGCAGAGCGCCACCCGGTGCTCAGGGAGAAACACTGCAGCTGATCACAGTGGAAGAACGTTCAGGTCCTTTACTGCAGTGAAAGTGCTGACACACAGACTTTGATGAATATTGAAACCTGCAGGTGTGTGAACGCCCCAGTCTACATTCCCGTGTGCAGCCATGACAACGGGTCAGTGCAGTTACACTGACTCCAGTAAAGCTATTAAATATTAAAGGGAGACACTGCAGGTGCATTAGGTAACCTTCTAATTCATAGATGTCGCCATCAAACTTCCCCAGTTGATTACTGATCTAATTTTTTTTATGTAATAGAAGTTTTCTAAAATGTGAAGAGTGAGAAATCTCTAACTTGACCAATGCATGAAAAAGTATCTTTAAAGTAGTTTTGATGAGTACGATCGAGAATTTTTTTGTGGAAATCCTTAAGGCAGATGCTATCTGGGTGTCAGATGCAGAAAGATGCAGAACCACCACAAAAAGATGCAAAATGACTAAAAATTAAATGCAAAACCACTACAAAAAGATGTTATATTTAATATGGACCACCGAGGGAGTGACATCAATAGCAGAAAAATAAAATACAAATAAATAAAACGCTGGACAAAACTAAATACTAATGAATACAAATTAATACAATTTTCAAACTCAAGTCAAATTAAATAAACAGTCAAAATAAATACAAATTTTAAAAGATGTCCGTCAGGAAATAATATAGTAATAATAAATAATACTACTACTAATAATAATAATATAATAATAATAAATAAGGTACATATATATTCATACAGAGGCTTTTGTTATTTTTAAACACTTTAGATATTTTTTGTATAATTTCATCTCATTTATAAATATATTTAAATAAGCATCAAGTATTTTACCAAAATAATGAGATTATTATTCTCAAATTCTCCTTTTTTGTGCTGTAGTTTGATCGCAAACTTTATTTTTTTAAACTTCCAAACACTAATAAAAAATATATTTTTAATTTTTATATAATAGCAATTATTTTTTTAAATATCTTTACTGTTCTAAAAACACACAAAGTGTGGTTAAAATAATGTTAAAAAAATAAAACAGGTGAGTTTTTTTTATTGTTCAGGTGAACTTCCCCCTGGTGTCTGAGTGACGTCACGGGGATGGGCAGGTCACGTGGTCGCGTCAGAGGGAAACCTGTTGGTGAAACAAGAGAAGAAGAAGAAGCGGAACAGGAGGAAAGAGGCGAAGAAGAAGCAACAGGAGAAGTAACAGGAGAAGAAGAAGAAGAAGAAGAAGAAGGTAGGTGAACTAAACTACACACTGTTGCTTATATAGTTAGTTAAAATCGTTATTTTCACATCGACCCGGAGAAGTTTGTAGTTTTAAAACCGTTTAAACTTTATAAAATAATAAATAAAGTGTTAAAGTCGGTGGTCGGTGACGTTATGTTGGCTTTTTCGCGCTGTGACGTCATTTCTGGACGTTTCCAAAGCTGCAGTTTGTGTTTTAATTTTTAATAAAAAATAAACTTAAAACAGCAGAATGAGTTCACACGGAGTCACAGTCAAGGGTTAGTTTAGACTTTTCCTCCCGGGACCGAGTCAAATGGAGCTCCGCCAGGTGCTGTGGTGACCTTAGCAGGCCCCTGAACTGCACATTAATGCTGTTATTACTGTTATACACCATAAATAACTGCTCACTACTGATGTTATTACTGTTATATACAACTATAAACATAAATAACTGCACACTAATGCTGTTATTACTGATATAAACATAAATATCTGCTCACTAATGCTGTTATTACTGATATAAACAAACATATGCTCACTAATGCTGTTATTACTGATATAAACATTAATAACTGCTCACTAATGCTGTTATTACTGATATAAACATAAATAACTGCTCACTAATGCTGTTATTACTGATATAAACAAACATATGCTCACTAATGCTGTTATTACTGATATAAACATTAATATCTGCTCACTAATGCTGTTATTACTGATATAAACAAACATATGCTCACTAATGCTGTTATTACTGATATAAACATTAATAACTGCTCACTAATGCTGTTATTACTGATATAAACATAAATAACTGCTCACTAATGTTATTATAACTGATATATATATAAATAACTGCACATTAATGCTGTTATTACTGATATATATATAAATAACTGCACACTAATGCTGTTATTACTGATATAAACATTAATAACTGCACACTAACTGTTATTACTGTGGACTAAACACGGCTCAATACATGCAGAAATGAATGTGTAAATAAATAAATGCCTAAATAACTATAAATAAATACAGGAATAAATAAATTAATAAATGCATAAAGTAATAAATAAATGTATAAATAAATATAGGAATAAATTAATGAATGCATAAAGGTATACATGCATGAATAAAAACATGCATAAATGTATAAAAATAAAAGAATAAATACATGAATTTGTATATGTTTATAAGGTAGGAGGTCCCATTTAGTCATGCATTTATTTATTTATGCATTTATTTATGTTGTCAGGCCTCCTGAACTGCACCCTTACTAATTTACTATTATATATTTTATCTATAAACGTGTTATGTTATTATATAAGAGCTGACACGTTTATACACATGTTATTTTTTTTATTAACCTTTATTTATACAGGAAAAATGTGTGCGTGCGTGTGTCTGTGTGAGTCTGTGTGTGTGTGCGCCTGCGCCTTTGTGTGTGTGTGCGTGTCTGTGTGTGTGTGCATGCGTGCTTGTCTGTGTGCGTGTCTGTGTGTGTGTGCGTGTGTGTCCGTGTCTGTGTGTGTGTTTGTGCGTGTGTGTGTGTGCGTGTGTCTGTGTGTGTGTGTGTGTGTGCGTGTGCGCCTGCGCCTTTGTGTGTGCGTGCGTGTCTGTGTCTGTGTGTGTGTGTGCATGCGTGCCTGTCTGTGAGGGTGTCTGTGTGTGCGTGTGTGTCCGTGTCTGTGTCTGTGTGTGTGTTTGTGCGTGTGTGTGTGCATGTGTGTGTGTGTGCGTGGGTATGTTTGCATAAAACCAACAGCACTTTTGATAACTGATGAAGTAAAAACTCTTGTGAGGATTCGCAGCCTCCCACAGTTTCCCATCGCTGTAAAACCGAATATATTTATGAACAAAACGGTGAAGACGTCACTTTGGGGACATTGTGACGTTGTTTATTCTCTTCAGCTGCAGCCGTAATAACGTCCACCATCTTGTGTGTTCACAGGCGATTCCTCCGCTCTCTGCACGTTCACACCAGGTTTGCACTCTGACCTGCAGGCCAATGTAAGTGGTGCTGAGTGACTGCGTGAGTGAACGAGGTATTCAAGCATATTCTCTCTTTATTATTATTTTTTACCTCTCGACATCGTTAAAGAAGTGGGCTTTAAGGGCTGATTCTTGTCAAGAGTGTATTTTTGTGCTGTCTGCAAAACAACCAACCGGTAAGTGGCGCACTGCTGGATGCAACACATGAGCGCTCACATGACAACAACAACAACAGCAGCCGCCGTTAGCAGCGCCACAGGGGGGTTGAGCTGCGTGTTTGGTTGCAGCACAAAAATGCACTCTTGACTCAGCTTGCATGGTGGATGGTGGGAGAACGCCCTCAGGTCCTGGGCTGCTCTGCGTCTGCTGGCTCTGTGGAGAAAACACACTTTTGCATGAATGATATTCTTAATTCTTCAACGTCTTAATGTGGATTTCTCTTCCCTCTGCATCTTTCTCCTCTGTCTTAGTTCTGTTGATGATTTGATTTGATGGGAGCTTTAATTATGAATGGTTTGAAAAGCAATATATCGGTAATTTAATTATAATTCTTCAAGTTCCTGCTTGTTGTGAAGGAGAGTTTGCTGCTTTTCTTTGTCTTAAAACATTAGAAAACATCCTGATTTGACCCTAAACTTTTTAATTTGGTCTATTAAACATCAGAAAACAGTGGAAATTCATCCAAAGTGATGGTTTAAATATCCTGTTTTGGCTAAAACACAAATTTATTATTTAACAAAGTTATAAAACAGAAAAAAGCAGCAAATACAGGGTTGGTACGGGTGCTGGAAATCCTTGAAAATGCTTGAATCTTTATGTGTTTTCAAGGTTTGACAAGTGCTTGAAATTGAATCTGTATTAAATTTCTTTCACGACAAATAACTTTAGAATAGAACTTTAATTTCTTCTTCTTCTGGTGTTACAACACACAATACTGTTTATTTTAATGGGATAGAAAGGGATAAATAGTGTGTGTGTGTGTGTGTGTGTGTGTGTGTGTGTGTGTGTGTGTGTGTGTGTGTGTGTGTGTGTGTGTGTGTGTGTGTGTGTGTGTGTGTGTGTGTGTGTGTGTGTGTGTGTGTGTGTGTGTGTGTGTGTGTGTGTGTGTGTGTGTGTGTGTGTGTGTGTGTGTGTGTTTGTGTGTGTGTGTGTGTGTGTGTGTGCTCTCAGGGAACATCACCATCCTCATGTCCAATGGAGGAGGTTATTACGGACGCACTGAGCGTGTCCGCCAGTCGCCCTACTACGACCAGGTGCCGCCGGGCTCTCTCCCCCGAGCAGACTCCTACGACCTGCAGCCGCTGAGAGAGCAGACGGCGCCTCGCCTCGCTCAGAGCGCCGACCCCCTCCCTCCTCCGCCTCTGCCGGACCATCCACCCGTGGGCCCCGAGTTCGATCCCAGCGGCAGCGAGGATAACGCGGACCCCGACCTCGACCCCGCCCTCGACATCAAACCGGTCCACCGCTTCATCCCAGACTCCTGGAAGAACTTCTTCAGAGGCAGCAACCGCAGCAGCGAGCAGCCGTGGTCCATGCCGGCCTCGTCATGTAACAACAACAACAGCACCAGCGAGGGGGTGCGCTGCTCTCCTCCGCACTCCCCCTCCGTCCCCGGGTCGTACCGAGACCCCTTCGGCGGCTCGGGCGGCAGCTACAACTCGCGCAAGGAGCTCCTGGACGGCCATGAGTCCGTGTCGGGACGCACCTACCACACGGGTCTGACCTACAGCGAGCGGGTGGAGGAGTACCATCAGCGCTACGCCTACATGAAGTCCTGGGCGGGGCTGCTGAGGATTCTGGGATGCGTGGAGCTCCTGCTGGGGGCGGCCGTGTTCGCCTGCGTCTGCGCTTACATCCACAAAGACAACGAGTGGTTCAACATGTTTGGGTACTCGTCTCCAGGGGGAGCGTACGGAGGGATGTACGGCGGAGCCACGGGCGCGTCCTACTACTCGGGCCCCAAGACGCCGTTTGTGCTGGTGGTGGCGGGGCTGGCCTGGCTGGTGACTGTGATCGTGCTGGTGCTGGGGATGACCATGTACTACCGCACCATCCTGCTGGACTCCAACTGGTGGCCTCTGACGGAGTTCACCATAAACCTGGCGCTGGCGGTGTTGTTCATGGCAGCAGGTCGGTGACGCGGCTCGATTCTAAAATATAAACCCCTAAAGACGTGTTCGACTGGTCCAGACCAGTCGGACCTAAGCCAGAGTCAAACCAGCCCCTGATGTATCCACGCAGATTATTTTGGATTTATTTATTCAGGTTTTTATTTATGTATTTAATTTATCTGTACAGTATTAAACACTGTTACCAATTAGACTCTTCAGCCTCTAATCCGGGGTCGGGTCTCAGGAGCAGCAGCTTTAGCAGGGACCCCAAACTTCCCTTTCCCGGGCCACATTAACCAGCTCAAACTGGGGGATCCTGAGGCGTTCCCAGGCCAGTGTGGAGATCTAATCTCTCCACCTGGTCCTGGGTCTTCCCCGAGGCCTCCTCCCAGCTGGACGTGCCTGGAACACCTCCCTAGGGAGGCGCCCAAGCGTATGGTGTCGGCCGATGTGGCTGCTGCGTTCGCTGAAATTGTTTTTCCGTCATTATTTACAGACAGGCGTCCACAGGCAGCTCCGCGTTACTGGAGACGCCGTTTTTAAGTTCAATAAATGTTCCTTTTTATAAAAAATCTAAAATTGAGACTCATAAGATTTGTTTTCATCATTGTTTTAATTTTTATGATGTAAATTGTGGGAGAAAAAGTCGTATCAGCTCCAAATATCGGCTCAGGAAAATCGACGTTCGTGTCGGTCGTCGGCCCTAAATGATCCATTTTGGTGGATCCTCCTCAGCTAATTTGTATAATTTGTTTTACTTCAATCGCTTTAAACATTTTTAAACCTTTTTTGTTTTTGCAAAATGAAGATTCAGACATTATTTTAAAATCTAGTGATGAATATTTAAGGTTGGGTTTAGGATTTTACACCAGATGTGACTCTGCAGAGACACTCAGGAGGCTGCTTTACTAAACAAATAACTTTATTAAAGAATATTTAACATCATCAAACATTAAACATGATGTTTGGAATATCTATATGTAACCATTTCTAAATATAGTTTTAAGTCTGTGAAAGGCAAAGTGAGTTCTTTTGATACTTTTAGTGCATTTTGCTGATAAAACTTAACATAAGTAAGTAAGTTATTATTGCAGGACTTTTATTTTTAACAGAGTAAATTTGCATTTAGAGTATATTTGTTCATAAAAAGCATCAAATATCTCAAAACCTGGACAAATAAAGATCTAAAACATCTTTTTTTTTCTTCTACCAGGCATCGTGTATGTCCGGGACACGACCCGCGGAGGGCTCTGCTCCTACCCGGTCTTCAACAACGGCATCAACGGGGCGTTCTGCAGGACGGAGGCGGGACAGACGGCTGCCATCATCTTCCTGTTCGTCACTCTGGTGGTGTATCTGATCGGAGCCCTCGTCTGTCTCAAGCTGTGGAGACACGAGGCTGCGCGCAGATACAGGGAGAGGTACGGCCACGAGGTGAGTTCTCACGCTGTTTATCACTGTGATGGCTACGACTCAAGGCTACAGACACACACACACACGCAGGCACACACACACACACAGGCACGCACAGACACACACACACACACACACACACACACACACACACACACACACAGGCACTGCAATGCAAACTGCACACATGACAGCAGTGGAGGAATGAGGAGGTGGAGCCGGTTTTCTGAGTTTCACACCATTTGTTTGCACCGTTTGGAGCTCCAGAACTGTAGGAATACTCTTGTTATTATTATTATTATTATTATTATTATTATTATTATAGACCAGTCTCATGTCTGTAGGATAAACATGAGGCTGCAGACAGAAGACGTTAGCTTAGCTGAGCAGAAAGAGTAGAAACACCTCTAAAGTAAACAGAAAAAACACCTTTTTAAACCCCAGGTTGTTGGTTTTCTACAGATTAAACATAAAAGATATGAAATGAGTTAATCAACTTTAAAGCTGCTGAGTTTTGGACAGGGCAAGGCCAGCTTTAAAAAAATAACAGACATGAGAGTGGTTTAAATCCTCTTTTCTAACTCTCTGCAAAAAAAGTGAATATTACTCAAAATGACAAAACTATTCCTTTAACAGTAAATCATGATTATTAGCTACACGTTGACTTAATGATCCTTCTGTATGTGTTTAATCCACAGATGCAGCCTACTGACGTGCGAGCTGCACAAGCACTGGTGAGCGTCCTGTCGATCTTTAATCCTTTAATTCTTATTCTGTGTTATTGTGACGTATGGTTTATTTCCTGTTGCTGTGTCTCTGCAGGTGGCTCCAGTTTCTGCTCCTGCACCCAGAGCTCCGGAGCAGGTCACAGGCTCCTCGGTCGTTCCCATCCAGGCGGCTCCTAAAGCACTTCCCCCGCACGTCCTGCAGGGGACAATTCCATCAGGACACATCCCAAAACCTGTGATTGTGCCGGACTACATCGGGTGAGTTGAGCTTAAACTGTAACTCACTGTGCGGCGAGTTGTGTATTTACAAAACCAACCTCTCTCCTGCACCTCCGTCCTGCAGGAAGTACCCCACGATCCGGTCGGACGAGGAGCGGGACCAGTACAGAGCTGTGTTCAACGACCAGTACGCGGAGTACAAAGAGATCCACGCGGAGGTGCAGGCGACCCTCAAGAAGTTTGATGAGATGGACGCCATGATGCGCGGCCTGCCCCAGCACCCGACCAGCCAGACGGTGATTACGGTCACGCACAACATCACAACACAATAGATGCTGCTCACAGACACACTCATCAGATCAGTTCACTCTTCATGAAGAGGTGGAAAGGCTGGGAGGGTGTAACAACAGTTGCAGTTACGTTGCATTATGGGAATTGTAGGATCCAGCTGTTTTTGTAGCTTGTCCCACCCGAGGAGCTTAACCAAGCTTCACCACAGTGACGTCCTGGTTGATCCAATCAGGAAGCTCCGTCAGCGTCAGTTCTCAGAGTGTCCATTAGGGGCAGGTTTCATAACAGAGCAGTTTCTCATTGAGCCCCATGTTTAACAGGCCGTTTACACAGCATCGTAGCTCTGTAATGCTAATTAAATAGCCGCACTTGCACCATGACTTGCAATACAGCCTACTATTGATGGCACAAACACTAGGTGCTAATCTGGAGTCAGTCTCGACCCTCTAAAAAATCCTGCTCCCGCTCGTTCCCGTTTTTTTAAAAACTTAAAAAATGACTCCCGTTCCTTCACCGTCTCAACATTGACTTCCACTCCTGTTTATCTACTAGCTTGTTTTGTTAGCCTAGCTCCCGGGCAGTGGTGCTAATGTTGCTAATCCAGTAAACATCAGCCATATGGATGTATGTCCCTCCCCCCAACGTCACATACATGCCCTTTTTTGGTCAGAGGAAATGAGCAGGAGTCAAAGTCTGACAAGATGGAGACACCCGTAGGCGAGGACGACTGGATCAAGTAGAGAGAACGGCCCTCGACGGAGACGCTACATCCATTTTTTAAACAGTCTAGAAACTTAAACCACAATTGGAAATAAAGGTGATCTACATGCAACATTTATCAGCTGCTCACAAGAGTTACAGATAATTATAAAGGATGGAGGCGACACATAATGAAGTATTCAAGTTTTACAACCTCTCGTTGTCCCCGTCTCCATCTGGTTCATGTAAATGTTTTTGTTTTCAACATTTTAAATGAGAATAAAGTGATTTTGATGAAATATTTTTAACTGTTTTAGTCTTAGGTTAGATGACCTTGTGTAACACCTGCAGAAGTATCTTTTAAATATCATCATCTATGGTTTAAACATTCAGGTGCTCTGAAGTTTACGTGGAGTCCATCTCAGTGCAAACACTTAAAGATAATCTGCTCCAAACACTGTAAAGCCGTGGGCTTTTTTCACGCCTCCGACCACATGAACACTTAAAGTGCACCGCCACGCTGTCGCAGCGCACCGGACTCTGCTTTGCATTCATACCCAAATAGGTTTCCACCCCTGTAATCTGACTCTGTGCTTCGCTTCATTTCCCTTTCATCAGAGACTTGATTGTCTGGATTATTGCAGCCGGTGTTTTTGTTCTGGGCCTCACTTCCCCGTCTTCTAACTTCCTCTGTTTGCACTTCCTGTTCCCGCCGCACTTCCCCTCCACCCTCAAATTCCCTCTCTGCTCTGTCCAAAGGCACCTTAATTTCACCCTCGTGAGTTTCACTCTCTAAAGGCTCGACCTCACTTTGACACGGCCTCTCTCTTCCTCTTGTTGCAGGAGGTCGATCGCATCAACAGAATCCTTCAGGAGTATCGGAGGAAGAAAAACGTGAGCTCCTTCTCTTGTTTTGTGTTCGCATTCACATCCATGCGCTGTGTCTGCCAGGGAAGATATTTCACACTTGGGACCCTGATCAGGGTTCTTGTGGGTGCTGGAAATCCTTGGAAACACTTGAATTTTAGGTCGCACAGGATGCCGAAGTGACACATTTCGAGCCTTCTGTAGTAAGCTGTCATGAAACATTATTTTAGCACAACATCAGCTTTAATGTGCTGAAGAAGTGCAATAATCAGTGCACTGTATATACTGTATACAAATATGTAATTTACCAGAGCTGTAAGGTGCTGGAAAAGCGCTTCAATTTGACTTTGGAAAAGGTGTCAGACTCTGTTTAATACTGCAGTAAAGTGACAGTATTCTTCTTGTCAACACCTTGCATTAAAAAAAGAACAAAACTAGACGTAAATACGTATTTTCATGAGTAATTTAAAGCTCCTCACTCTAGTTTTTATCAAACAAACTGGATAATTCACATTTGGTGCTGATAAGAGTCCCTGCACACAAAACAAAGCACCATCAGCGTAGTTAGTGAAGCCAGAGTTTATTAAAGAGTGTTTTAAAGACTTACCTACTGGCCCCTGTACCAGCTCCTCTCATAGTAAAGTCCATTACAGTGGATTACCAAAGTCAATCCCAAAGGAAGGAGACCATTGCTGCTTTGTTTTGTGTGTAGGGACTCTTCTCATGCTGCTGCAGAGGTTTGCTGTTATTTTCAGCAGCATTAGTGGTTAAAAAAGACATTTGAATGCCTTCACCGTGCTGCCCCGAGCTAACCACTGTTAGCCACGTCCGGCTGTTAGCGACTCTCCTGGATTTCCCCGTCAACAGTTGTTCAATAAACGTGTTCATGTTCACAGACGTGGCACTAAATCTGTCAACTGTTAAATTATTTTTTCGCAGATATCTTAGTTATAACAGGATTGAGCTAGCTAAGCCGTTTAGTGTTTACATGTGGCATTTATTCAGTTTAAGGAACTTCACAATGTCTACAAGCTATGCTAATGCTAGGCTGCGCTCGGTTAAGCTAACAGGGCAGCAACAAGCTAAGTTACATCAAGATAGTACGTTTTGATAGCAGCCGCCGACCAGGAGGGCCTATTTCTGCGTAAGAACAATGTTTTATGCTGGATTTTTGTTCATAGACACCGTTTGAATTGGAATCTGTCTATCACTTTAATATTGCCATAGTTGGTAACCGTCTCATAAAAGCACTAGCTCACCTCAGGGATGTTGGGATTATATCACAGCTAGGGGGCGTTGTTCGGCCCAACATGATGCGGACAACATACCACGGCCTGTCCTGAGCTAATGCTTCAGTATAAAAGTATGAACAGTTGAAGTATAACAGTAAATAATCATTAAATCGACTGATTAGCATGAAAATAAAACCTTCACTTCGGCCGTGTTTGTGTTTTGTGAAACCAGGACCCGTCGTTCCTGGAGAAGAAGGAGCGCTGCGAGTACCTGAAGAGCAAACTGTCGCACATCAAACAGAAGATCCAGGAGTACGACAAAGTGATGGAGTGGAACGACGGATACGGCTAAGACCTCCCAACACACGTTACCTACAGAACTACAGCTGACGGCGGCGTGGAGAAGGCGTTTTAACCGCAGCGTAAACAGGATGTCCGGACCTTAAATCTGTTGTCTGTTTGTTAATTAGGACTTTCAGGGGTTTCTCCTTGAAGGAATAATCACTTTGTGCTTAAGAGTCTGCTGAGAAAATCGATACCGCTCTATAAGACGCTGCAGCCAGTAACCAGTTAGCATAGCTTAGCACAAAGACTGTAAGCGGAGGGGAACTGCTAGCCTCTCTCTGTTCAATGAAAACACAGTCAGCGTGTAAACTCCCCTAAAGTTCACCTTTAACCTTTTTGAGCCTTTTTAAGATGAGTTTTGAGCAGGACTTCTTTTTTAACCTCCATAAAAAACAAAGAATCAGCTTTTTTGATTCTAATTTTTAAGGGATAACGAACCGTCCGACGATGTGACGCAGAGGCATTATTTGAAAAAACGTGAGAATTTTACAGCAAAACGTATGAAAATATAAGTGAATATTCTTCCTTTCTGTGGTATGAGCAGGAGAACGCCCTTCAAGTTCTTCCTAATCAGTGCGTCAGACGTTCCCGTCCATTATTTCCTGATAATGGACACGTGGTCATGTGTTATCCTTTACTTAGGGCGCCCCTCCCACTGTGCCTCCGTCCCGCGCCCCGTGCTTTAGGGTCCTTGTCCCCCCTCCAGGCCCGTTTGTACTCACACTACCTGGGCCTCGGAGAATGCTTCTTGCTGCCTATACGTCATCACGCCGTAACACGTCACACGCATTGATGACGTCATGGCGATGCGTGGCTTTGTTTCCAGATCTTTCCGTAGACCTCGGAGTTTTTGTGCGTCTTGTCGACTGTTTTTGAATCTTTTCATCGACCAAATCTGCAGTA
>NC_139841.1:27683188-27878188 GCF_963691815.1 Echiichthys vipera
TGCATCTTTTTGTGATGGTTTTGCATCTATTTTTAGTCATTTTGCATCTTTTTGTGATGGTTTTGCATCTATTTTTAGTCATTTTGCATCTTTTTGTGGTGGTTTTGCATCTATTTTTAGTCATTTTGCATCTTTTTGTGTCTGTTTTGCATCTATTTTTAGTCATTTTGCATCTTTTTGTGCTGGTTTTGCTTCTATTTTTAGTCATTTTGCATCTTTTTGTGGTGGTTTAGCATCTTTTTGTGCTGGTTTTGCATCTATTTTTAGTCATTTTGCATCTTTTTGTGCTGGTTTTGCATCTATTTTTATTCATTTTGCATCTTTTTGAGGTGGTTTTGCATCTATTTTTAGTCATTTTGCATCTTTTTGTGTGTCTTCTTCGTTGTTTTTGTGGGTTTTTTTCAACAACATTTGATGAGTCAGAGCCCCCCTGACCCTCATGCCCCTGGACCAATGCCCGTAGACCCGTTCCGTCACAAATCTTTACGAGTACGACTTTAAACTTTCCTCACGATGAAACTTCTTTCCTTCTTTTCGCAGTAACGTCCCTCCTCAGCCGGCCTACTCCTACTACCCAGATGACGAGTTCCAGCATTTCTACCGCTGGACGTCTCCGCCGGGCATCCTCAAGATCATGTCCATCATCGTCATCGTCATGTGCGTGGCCATCTTCGCCTGCGTCGCCTCCACGCTGGCGTGGGATTCTCAGGGTGCACTGGGCGGCTTCGGGGGCATCGGAGGCTACAACCAGGGAGGTTACGGGGGAGGAAGTTACGGAGGAACGGGCTTTGGCGGCGGTGGGTACGGCAGCTTTGGTGGCGGCGGGTATGGAGCTGCGAACGGTTACGGCTACGGTGGAATTGGAGGGAACTACAACGACCCCAGAAAGGGCAAAGGGTTCATCATCGCCATGGCGGCCATCACCTTCATCGCCGTCCTGGCCATCTTCATCATCGTGGTGTCTCACCAGAGTCTGTCGGAGAGCAGGAAGTTCTACCTGGCGGTGTTGATCATCTGCGCCATCCTCGCACTTCTGATGCTCATCGCCGCCATAGTGTACTTGGTGGCGGTGAACCCCATGGCGCAGTCGTCAGGTTCGGCGTACGGAAGTCAGATCGCGGGTCTGTGCGCTCAGTACCAACAGCCGCAGACTGCAGGGGTCTTTGTCAACCAGTACCTTTACCACTACTGCGTCGTGGAGCCGCAGGAGGTGCGTTCTCTCACTTTATAACGTCCCATCTGTCGAGCAGGATCCCCGTTGTTGGTCACTCACCGGTTCGTTTCTTCTCAGGCCATCGCCATCGTGTTCGGCTTCCTGGTCGCCATCGCTCTCATCATCATGCTCGTATTCGCTCTGAAGACTCGCCAGAAGATCCAAAACTTCGGCAAGAGCAACATCCTGTGGAAGAAGGTGAAGGTGATCGACGAGATGGAGCCGCCGCAGGACGTGGAGGCGTGGGTGAGTTCCTTATCCACACGACAGACGAGTGTAATCGACCCGGGCGAGGAAAATTAACTCTTAATGATCGTTTTAGACACATTCAAGCAAAAAATGTACATTCTCTGGGGAGGATTTGCTGCTTGAACAGTGATTAGCTCGGGGCAGCACGGTGAAGACATTCAAAGGTCTTTTTTAACCACTAATGCTGCTGAAAATAACAGCAAACCTCTGCAGCAACATGAGAAGAGTCCCTACACACACAACAAAGCAGCATCAGCGTAGTTAGAGAAGCCAGAGTTTATTAAAAGAGTGTTTTAGGGCGCACTCACACTGTCCATCTGTGCCGTGCCCAAACAGGTTTTTACCGGTAAAGTCTGGTTCCTTTGACCAGTGTGAGTGCAACCGTACCACATCTAGGAGTCGCTCGTGAGGAAATTTATGATCTCATCTTCAGCCTCTTATCCGGGGTCAGGTCTCGGGGGCAGCAGCTTTAGCAGGGGACCCCAAACTTCCCTTTCCCGGGCCACATTAACCAGCTCTAACTGGGGGATCCTGAGGCGTTCCCAGGCCAGTGTGGAGATCTAATCTCTCCACCTGGTCCTGGGTCTTCCCCGAGGCCTCCTCCCAGCTGGACGTGCCTGGAACACCTCCCTAGGGAGGCGCCCAGGGTTCATCCTTACCAGATGATCCTGAACCACCTCAACTGGCTCCTTTCAACACAAAGGAGCAGCGGCTCTACTCCGAGTTCCTCACGGATGCTGAACTTCTCCCCCTCTCTCTAAGGGAGACTCCAGACCCCCTCCTGAGGAAACACATTTCACACGCTTGGACCTGGACCTGGTTCTTTGGGTCCTGACCCAGCTTTCATGACCACAGGTGAAGAGTGGGTTTTTTTAATTCTGATAAAAGGGATTAGTGTCCCATCCCTCCTTTACTCCACTAATGAATGAGAAGGATCTTATTCCGACTCATTTCTGTGCGAAAGATGAAAACGAGAGCTTGTTACTTTCATAAAGGCTTCAGTAACACGTGCATAAAGTCACCTTTTGCGTGATTCTAAAAGAAAAAGGCGGTAAAAGATGTTCAGTAATGTCCATTTATATTTTATATTTATACACACGGGTTTGTTCCTCTGATAATTTAAGGATTATTGTAAAAGAATCGTTTCAGTGCGGTCGACTGTCGTCAGCGTTTAAATGAAAATACCTGCTTTATGTTATCTGGTGCTTTTGCATCTATTTTTAGTCATTTTGCATCTTTTTGAAGTGCTTTTGCATCTATTTTTAGTCATTTTGTATCTTTTGGTGGTTGTTTGCATCTATTTCCAGTCATTTTGCATCTTTAAAAAAGATGAAACCAGAGTCTTTGTTTGGTCTTAATGCAGAATCGTATAAGTGCGGTCAGTCAGCCGTCGTCAGCGTTTAAATGAAAAAACCTGCTCTAAATGTGTAACAGGAGAAACTTTGGGTCCTGTGATGCGAACAGTTGGTCACTGTTGTGCTTCTGAGCTGTAAACAGTTTGTGGAGGGGCCCTCAGGTAAAGTGTGTGCGCTCAAGCAGCAGTGGAGTGAACACACTGAAGCGGTTCGACCAGTTTGGGGGAGGACAGTCACCCGTTTGCGGGGGCGGGGGAGGGGAAGCGCGGCGCTCTCGGTTTCAAGGTGTGGCGTTTGTGACAGTTTCAACCCGACGTTCAAATACAAAGCTTTTCCCCCTTTTCACCATTTAAACACTGCACCGTGAATCATTCCTCATCTGAAGCTATTTTCAGAAGTGTTTCGCAACGACACTCAGCATCTGACAGCGCGGCGGCGACGACGACGACGGTGCGGTGACTCACTCCTGTAATAGCTGGAAGTCACGATGACATTCACAACAGCCGGGTTCAGTGCGGAGACCTGGAGAGGAAGAACAGGTCGGACTGGTGCTCCAAAAAACAGCAACACACACACACACACACACACACACACACACACACACACACACACACACACACACACACACACACACACACACACACACACACACACACACACACACACACACACACACACACACACACACACACACACACACACACACACACACACACACACACACACACACACACACACACACACACACACACACACACACACACACACAGGGTTCATACACCTATTCTAAAGTTATTTGTTGTGAAAGAAATTTAAAACGGATTCAATTTCAAGCACTTTTCAAACACATTAAGGGCGCACTCACACTGTCCATCTGTAGCCCACCAGTTCTCACACACACACACACACACACACACACACACACACACACACTGTCCATCCGTAGCCCACCAGTTAACACACACTCACACACACACACACACACACACATACACACTGTCCATCCGTAGCCCACCAGTTCACACACACACAAACACACACACTGTCCATCCGTAGCCCACCAGTTAACACACACACACACACACACACACACACACACACACACACACACACACACACACACACACACACACACACTAACCATCCGTAGCCCACCAGTTCACACACACACACACAAACACACACACACACACACACACACACACACACACACACACACACACACACACACACACACACACACACACACACACACACACACACACACACACACACACACACACACACACACACACCTGTAACCCGACACCGGGGACCAGAGGCGTTTATTTCACTGGCGCTTGTGGAAACTGGTGTGAAAGTGCTGAGGCTGTGTGACTGCAGCACACGCATGCATGTTGCTGTGGAGGTGGAGGTGGAGCAGCAGGTTGTAGCAGCAGGTCGTGGCGCTGTAATGTCCCATACTGCGAGGACAAGTCCGTGCACGCTGATCATACCACAGCTGGTGGAGAGGGAGGCGCCCGTCAGAAGCTGTATTTTCTCTAAAGTGGAAAACAAACATGAATTCAGTTTTATTCACAGGACCAAATCCTAACAAAAGTGAACTCCAGACACTTTACATATAGAGAAGGTCTGGACCCCACTCCGGCTTATTTACCAGGGTTCAAACAGGAAGCTTATGTCGCCTTTTCAAGGTTGGAAAAGTGCTTGAATTTTGGATAAAGTGCTTGAAATTGTTTCCACATTTCTTTCACAACACAACAGCTATAGACTAGAAATGTGATTTAAACAATTTTAGTCGTTTGTAACATAATTCCATCTCTTTCCATCCTGTGATAGAGATGCATTTAGCACAACGGTGAGGCGCTGGAGAAGCTCGAGCACACATGGACTTTGAAAGGTGCTTGATTCTGACTTTGGAAAAGCTGGAGGAACCCTGTGTTTATTTACAGAGAGGCAACAATCCCCCATGAGCAGCTGCACATTGCAACATCTCTATATATTTATCGAGCAATATTAGAAACAGAGAAGCACTGATCAGGTTTGTTCCGATACGATCCGATACCTGGGCTGAGCGCAGGGGTCGATACCCGACACCGAGCCGATCCCACCACTTGAGCTTCGATGTGCAGAATAAAGTCTGTGCAGAGTTTGAGAGGAGGAAGAACCTGCTGCTGAAAGTGGGAAGTGTCTCTGAGATGTGACGTGTTTTCTACGACGTGACGAACTTTGAGCTCCGGCTGCAGCGAAAACTGTCCGGAAAACATCAAAAATCACCAACTTTGGTGATGATTGAACGTTTGTAGGCGTAGTAGAGAAAAAAATAACATATTTTCTAAGACTTGAGGTTCAAAAGTTACGCGCTGAGACATGAAGTTCATCGTCAGAGCGCCAATATCTGTACTACAATATCTATACTCCCTCTGGTGCCCAGCATTACACCCGCCGAGTGTGAAGTCGATCAGATGAGCGGTTCAGGAGCTTTGTGAAGGACAAACACACACATGCAGACTCTTCTCTTTAGAGTTTTATAGTGTTAATACTCTTTCTTGAGCTCCGGCTGCAGCAAAAACCTTCCGCAACATCGAAAATCAGAAAAAGTCACTTTTTCCAGCTTGATCCAGACGAGTTCTGAACCAACTTTGGTGACGTTAGAAAATGTGATTTCTTTCTCTTCTACTCCTACAAATGTTCTAAGACTTGCGGTTCAAAAGTTACGTTCTGAGACATGAAGTTCATCGTTAGAGCGCCAATATCTGGCCAAATTTGCACCACATGCCACCGTGCACTCCCTCTGGTCTGCAGCAGTACACCCGCCCAGTGTGAAGTCGATCAGATGAGCGGTTCAGGAGCTTTGTGAAGGACAAACACACACACGCAGACTCTTCTCTTTAGAGTTTTATAGTGTTAATACTTGTTGTTTTCTTTCTTGAGCTCCGGCTGCAGCGAAAACCTTCCACAACATCGTAAAAATCTGAAAAAGTCACTTTTTCCAGCTTCATCCAGACGAGTTCTGAACCAACTTTGGTGACGTTAGAACATTTGTAGGAGTAGCAGAGAAAGAAATGACATTTTCTAAGACTTGCAGTTCAAAAGTTACATGCTGAGACATGAAGTTCATCGTTAGAGCGCCAATATCTGGCAGGATTTGCCCCACATGCCACCGTGCACTCCCTCTGGTTCGCAGCAGTACACCGGCTCAGTGTGAAGTCGATCAGATGAGCGGTTCAGGAGCTTTGTGAAGGACAAACACACACACGCAGACTCTTCTCTTTAAAGTGTTACAGTGCTGATGTGTGCTTTTCTTTCTCGTCTCTCTCCCAAAGGTGAACAATGTGTCGGCTTCCCCTGAAGTGCACCCGATGTCGGACTACCCCGATAAGCTGCGAGGCTCCAGGAGTCACCTGGACGACGAAAGCACCAACTACGACAAACCGCCCCAAATCTACACCCCACCGTGAGTAAATCCACCGATCGCCCCAAATCTACACCCCACAGTGAGTAAATCCACCCATCGCCCCCAAATCTACACCCCACCGTGAGTAAATCCACCCATCCCCCCAAATCTACACCCCACCGTGAGTAAATCCACCCATCACCCCAAATCTACACCCCACCGTGAGTAAATCCACCCATCGCCCCCAAATCTACACCCCACAGTGAGTAAATCCACCCATCACCCTAAATCTACACCCCACCGTGAGTAAATCCACCCATCACCCCAAATCTACACCCCACAGTGAGTAACTCCACCCATCACCCCAAATCTACACCCCACCGTGAGTAAATCCACCCATCACCCCAAATCTACACCCCACAGTGAGTAACTCCACCCATCGTCCCAAATCTACACCCCACAGTGAGTAACTCCACCCATCCCCCCAAATCTACACCCCACCGTGAGTAAATCCACCCATCGCCCCAAATCTACACCCCACCGTGAGTAAATCCACCCATCGCCCCAAATCTACACCCCACCGTGAGTAAATCCACCCATCACCCCAAATCTACACCCCACAGTGAGTAAATCCACCCATCGCCCCAAATCTACACCCCACAGTGAGTAAATCCACCCATCGCCCCAAATCTACACCCCACCGTGAGTAAATCCACCCATCTCCCCAAATCTACACCCCACAGTGAGTAAATCCACCCATCGCCCCAAATCTACACCCCACCGTGAGTAAATCCACCCATCTCCCCAAATCTACACCCCACAGTGAGTAAATCCACCCATCGCCCCAAATCTACACCCCACCGTGAGTAAATCCACCCATCTCCCCAAATCTACACCCCACAGTGAGTAAATCCACCCATCGCCCCAAATCTACACCCCACCGTGAGTAAATCCACCCATCGCCCCCAAATCTACACCCCACAGTGAGTAAATCCACCCATCGCCCCCAAATCTACACCCCACAGTGAGTAAATCCACCCATCACCCCAAATCTACACCCCACCGTGAGTAAATCCACCCATCACCCCAAATCTACACCCCACAGTGAGTAAATCCACCCATCGCCCCAAATCTACACCCTGCTGAGCTGTTGATGGGTACTACTGTCCCTGAACGCAACACAAGAAAGTTGCCCCCAGGTCAGGGTTGGGCGATCCCGGTCCTGCAGAGCCGCTGTCCTGCATGTTTTAGGTTTCTCTCTGCTCCAACACACCTGAGTCTGATGATGTGCTCGTTATCAAGCAGCTGAAGCTCGTCACAGTTTGATTACTGTTACACTCAGGTGTGTTAGACTCAGGTGTGTTAGACTCAGGTGTGTCAGACTCAGGTGTGTCAGACTCAGGTGTGTCAGACTCAGGTGTGTTAGACTCAGGTGTGTTAGACTCAGGTGTGTTAGGGTAGGGAGGAACCTAAAACATGCAGGACAGTGGCTCTCCAGGACCAGAATCGCCCACCCACCCCTGCCCCAGGTGAACCAGATTGATCTGGAAACCTGTGCTTGACCCTTCGTAAAACTCTAAGATGTTTTGTTTTTTAAAAGATGACGTAACAACAGTGTTTGTTCATCATATTTAAGATCAGGGTTCTGGGGTGTTAGTTTTTACTCATCTGGAGATCCACAAAGGACAGATTCTTGCTTACTCTCGTTCAGTTTAAGGCGTAACGAGCCGTCGCAGGCTCGGTCGTTGCTCTGAGTCTGACTGGATGGTTCTAGTCTCAGAAACATTACTTTAATAACCCTGTCAGTGTGTCGTCCATGAGCTGGGACACTGGTTTTCTTCAGACGGCTGCTGTCAAACAAAACCTGCTGGAACTTGTTACTCAGCAAAAATGTGGAGGAGGAGTTGTCTTCTTTGAGTCTTTCAGGAGGAGAATCAGCAAACACCGACGGAGACGGCTGCTGTTGTTAGTCAAGAGCTGCACCGACCCGATACCCTGATCTGATACTCTGATCACATACCTGCTCCCATATCCACTCATCAGATCCAGTCAGACTTTACTCTGCACAGACTTTACTCTGCACAGACTTTGTTCTGCACAGACTTTACTCTGCACAGACTTTGTTCTGCACGGACTTTGTTCTGCACAGACTTTGTTCTGCACGGACTTTGTTCTGCACGGACTTTGTTCCGCACGGACTTTGTTCCGCACGGACTTTATTCTGCACATCGGAGCTCAAACTTTGACCGCAGGGGGACTTTAAAAACACACTGTGGGGCCCTTCTGTGTGGAGTTTGCATGTTCTCCCCGTGTCTGTGTGGGTTTTCTCTGGGTTCTCCGGTTTCCTCCCACAGTCCAAAGACGTGCAGGTGTTGGGTTCATTGATGACTCTAAATCACCCGTAGGTGTGAATGGTTGTCTGTCTCTATGTGTCCTGTGATAGACCGCCGTCCTGTCCAGAGTGGACCCCGCCTCAGGCCCGATGTCAGCTGGGATCGGCTCCAGCCCCCTACAACCCCGACTGGGAACGGCGGTGATGAATAAATAATATCTGTGTTATTTTGTTACCTTTTTTATGTCAAGCCTGATGCTTCGCTCCCGTTTACGCTTCATTTATTCACCAGTAGGATCGGGTATCGGCCGATACGCTCAGCCCGGGTATCGGATCGTAAAAAACTGGATCGGTGCATCTCTAATGATCCTGATCCACATTTTCTTGCATCACTGACGCTGAATGAAATAACTTCTGTGCTGATCAGTGGAAAGTATGTGAGAGAAACAGGAAGTCATTCTCGACCTGTTTACTCACCGGAGATGAGCCGATAGATCATAAATCTGTACTTCCTGCTGCGTCACCGGAGCGATACTGGAGAGACTGTTTAGAGATGTCTCATCATCTCATCTTCAGCCTCTGATCCGGGGTCGGGTCTCGGGCGCAGCAGCTCCAGCAGGGGACCCCAAACTTCCCTTTCCCGGGCCACATTAACCAGCTCTAACTGGGGGATCCTGAGGCGTTCCAAGGCCAGTGTGGAGATCTAATCTCTCCACCTGGTCCTGGGTCTTCCCCGAGGCCTCCTCCCAGCTGGACGTGCCTGGAACACCTCCCTAGGGAGGCGCCCAGGGTTCATCCTTACCAGATGATCCTGAACTACCTCAACTGGCTCCTTTCAACGCAAAGGAGCAGCGGCTCTACTCCGAGTTCCTCACGGATGCTGAACTTCTCCCCCTCTCTCTAAGGGAGACTCCAGACCCCCTCCTGAGGAAACACATTTCACACGCTTGGACCTGCGACCTCGTTCTTACGGTCATGACTGTTTAGAGATGTATTGGGTTTAAAGGTCGTCTTTATTCATTTGTTCTGTATAATTCATTCATCTTCACCCCACAGGCCAGAGGAAGAACAGCCTTTGAGAAACGGCGTTCCCCACAGCGGTAACTCAGACGTGCCCAGCTCCGCCGGACGGCCCAAAAAGAGACGTGCAGCTCGGCCCCGCCGCCCCGACGGGCAAGACGAGACCGACTACTACTCCTCAGGAGACGAGCTGGACGACGACAACTTTGACGGGTAGGACGGGTGTGAATTTAAGTCTGAATGAAATAAATCTGCTGAGGAATCATCAGAATAATCCACTTTGAATATAAAAAGTAAAGAGGGCTCATAACACAGAACGTGTTTTAATATATAACAACAACAAATGACGATTATTTTCTTTGGTAAAGTGCCCTCTATGAGCCAAAACATGTGCTAAAGTGTCCTCTAGAAGCCAAAACATGTGCTAAAGTGTCCTCTAGGAGCCAAAACGTGTGCTGAAGTGCCCTCTAGGAGCCAAAACGTGTGCTAAAGTGTCCTCTAGGAGCCAAATGCTGTGTTAAAGTGCCCTCTAGGAGCCAAAACGTGTGCTAAAGTGTCCTCTAGGAGCTAAAATGTGTGATAAAGTGCCCTCTAGGAGCCTAAACGTGTGCTAAAGTGCCCTCTTCAGTGGTGAGGGCGCGCTACATTTGCCCTTAAAGTGCACGCCACTGCTAAATGTACCGTGTTTTTCTGTGAATTGAACCCCTCGTTCCTCTTGTTTTGCCGTCTCAGTGAATTCCCTCCAATCTCAAATGAGACTCAGCGCAACGACTACAAGCGTGAGTTTGACCACGACCACCAGGAGTACAAAGACCTGCAGGCGGAGCTGGACGCCCTCAATAAGAACCTGTCGGAGGTGGACCGAGAGCTGGACGACCTGCAGGAGGGCAGCCCGCAGTACCTGGTGAGAGATCGCATGGGTTTATGTGCTTTGTCAGTTATTACAGACAGTGAACTCACCACAGACACCGGACTGTCCTGCAGTTATTACAGACAGTGAACTCACCACATACACTGGACTGTCCTGCAGTTATTACAGACAATGAACTCACCACAGACACTGGACTGTCCTGCAGTTATTGCAGACACTGAACTCACCACAGACACTGGACTGTCCTGCAGTTATTACAGACAGTGAACTCACCACAGACACTGGACTGTCCTGCAGTTATTACAGACAGTGAACTCACCACAGACACTGGACCGTCCTGCTGTTATTACAGACAGTGAACTCACCACAGACACTGGACTGTCCTGCAGTTGTTACAGACAGTGAACTCACCACAGACACTGGACTGTCCTGCAGTTATTACAGACAGTAAACTCACCACAGACACTGGAATTTCCTGCAGTTATTACAGACACCGAACTCACCACAGACACTGGACTGTCCTGCTGTTATTACAGACTGAACTCACCACAGACACTGGACTGTCCTGCAGTTATTACAGACAGTGAACTCACCACAGACACTGGACTGTCCTGCAGTTATTACAGACAGTGAACTCACCACAGACACTGGACTGTCCTGCAGTTATTACAGACAGTGAACTCACCACAGACAATGGACTGTCCTGCAGTTATTGCAGACAGTGAACCCACCACAGACACTGAACTGTCCTGCAGTTATTGCAGACAGTGAACCCACCACAGACACTGGACTGTCCTGCAGTTATTACAGACAGTGAACTCACCACAGACACTGAACTGTCCTGCAGTTATTGCAGACAGTGAACTCACCACAGACACTAACTTGTGATCACTTGTTTCCCAGGATGCTTTGGACGAGTACAACAGGATAAAGAACATTAAGAAGGTGCGTGGGCTCTTTGTTGATCTACAGACAGAATCACATTTAGTGTCGTAATTATTAAATACTAACCTTTGCTCCCGTCGTCGCTACAGTCTTCAGACTATCAGGTGAAGAAGCGCCGGTGTAAATATCTCAAGTCCAAGCTGAACCACATCAAGAAGATGGTGAGCGATTACGACCGCAGAGCCTGAACGCACCTGTGAGGGTGCGACGCTGACCGGGGCACCACACAGAGAGAGAACTACACCTGGGGTTTTTTTTGTTGGGTGTCGGAGGCTTTTTCTGACGACGGCGCGCTGAAGAGACGGAGCCGACGCACCGCCGAAGCGTCCGCAGTCCGTCTGAGCTGGTAGCTGGTTGTTTTTCTACTTTGGAGGCAAAGAACACAAAGAATCTTTCTCGTATTACGCCACTGTTTTGTATTATGAGTTTCCCCCGCCACACTGTTGTATGTATTTATTTTGCCTCATGTCGTCTGAAACAGTGAACACACACACACACACACACACACACACACACACATACGTAATCCCTGTTCCCTTTTTATAGCTCTTTTAATGATGATTTATCATGAGATGCCCTTTTTTTTATCTTAAACTTCTTTTAAATTCTCCTTTTTAATCCTCTCAGCGATGTAAACCTGTACATATGTGGGCTGTTTTAAGTGTTTTTAGCAGTAAGTCACAGCGTGTTTCTTCATGGATCGTAGAGCAGACAATGATTATACAGTGATGTACTTTTGCAATGAACTGTGATACTTTTTATTATAATAAATGCATTGATCGAACAATACACAGGAGGCCAACGACGGCTTCTCACAGACTCATTTGTGACTCCTGGAGCGAAAACGATCCCATGTGCAGAGGTTTAAATTCATTAGAGCAGGGGTGGGCAATACCGGTCCTGCAGAGCCACTGTCCTGCATGTTTTAGGTTCCTCCCTACCCTAACACACCTGAGTCTAACAATAATCAAACTGTGACGAGCCTCAGCTGCTTGATAACGAGCAAATCATCAGACTCAGGTGTGTTAGAGCAGAGAGAAACCTAAAACATGCAGGACAGTGGCTCTCCAGGACCGGGATTACCCACCCCTGCATTAGAGCAACTCATTCTCGGCGACACGGTGGACTGGTGGTCAGCACTGTCGCCTCACAGCGAGAGGGTTCCTGGTGTGGAGTTTGCATGTTCTCCCCGTGTCTGCGTGGGTTTTCTCCGGGTTCTCCGGTTTCCTCCCACAGTCCAAAGACGTGCAGGTGTTGGGTTCATTGATGACTCTAAATCACCCGTAGGTGTGAATGGTTGTCTGTCTCTGTTCGTCTCTATGTGTCCTGTGATAGACTGGCGTCCTCCGCCTCACGCCCCCCCCCCCCACCGGGACAAGCGGTTGAAGATGAATGTTTGAAAGAAGTCTTAGATGGCACCACTGGGGGGCGGCCAATGTCAGGCATACGTGTGTGAAACGTGTTGTTTTGAAGTGACAAAGAACTCTTTTCTCTTATTGGTCTGTTCAGACATGGCGTTCACGTGCGTTGGGCGACGCATAGAGATCCTATCGCTCAGACCGCATTCAGAGGGGGTCAGAGCGATAGCCTCTGTTTTTTTTTTTTTTGTAGCAGCAGCAGCAGCAGCAGCATGTCCTGGGTATGGTTGTCAAAAGTATCGGTACTTTGATACTTTTTCATACGACGTGTTTAAAACGATACAATCTTCGTCGATAACGTTCAATAGTATCGAACGTTTTCCTCACACAGCAGCTGAACTCTCGAAATAACACGAGATCATGTTCACATTTCATATTCAAAAATATCCATTTTGTGCTTTGGCAAGAAGTCTGTTGACCAATCAGCATCCTGGGAGGAGCTACTGGCAGCTGAGGAGAGAGTGGGGGGGTGACGACCACTCGTTCAAAACAAAAATGGCGGCTCCTTGGATGCATCAGTTTTATCAGAACTGGATTTTACTGAGCGAAGAGAACGACACTGAAGGCTCTTCTGATGGAAAACATCACGTCTCTCTGCTCCTGACTGACTTTGGCGAGAGTTTGATTGACAGATGGTTCCTCCAACCACCTGCCAGGTACGTTTTTAAAAGTTTCTGCCCTTTTCCAATCAGTTTCTAATGCGGCCTTCTCAGGTGGTTCTGTGAAACCGGACCACCCTCAAACCATCTGACGGTCCGGTTAATCGAAAGTACTGAAGCTGTAAAAAACAACAACACATTGTAGCTTACTGGCGGTAGCATGCAGCTAACGTTAGCTTACTATTAGCTTGCAGCAGCAGCACACTGAGTCTCGAGTTGCAGATTAGCGGACAGTTAGTGGAAGTTTTGTAAATAGTAAGGTTATAATGAAAACGTATGTGTTTGGGAGGTGCTGAGCATACAAGTGGATCAACGAGACTTCATTATACTGCAGCGGTTGTGTGACAGTTTGTAAATGGATGTCTTGATGTAGTTTTTTTGATTTGCAGGTCATCTTTGAGGCGTTTTCTTCATGACTTCAAGGTGACACTCGGTGAGTAGATGATGGTAATTTTGAGGGTAAAACATACTCTTTTATTTTAAGGTGTCAGATGTTTTGTTTGCTGGTTGCTCTGCTGCCCCCAAGTGGCCATTTTTTTAAAATGCAGCTTTAAAGTGTTGCACATAAAAACTGCTAACTGAAGCCACACGCACAGTGACGACACGGCGCACTGAAGCAGAGGAAGGTACCTAAAGTTATCTTACATGGATTGCTTTTGTTTTTCTTTTGTATCCTCTTTGGTTTCCCTCGTTGAACTTCACCGCACAGACACCACATCATAAACAAAACATTACACATTAAAACACACAGGGGTGACCCTCTCTTCTCCCCCTGGCTGAGTCTCAGACTGTGCTTTTGAACTGTTCGGTCTGCATCGAGTGTCTCCTCAGCAGCATCCTCCTGGTGAGCTCTTTGGGGTGCCCAGGGGGAGCGGAGGGGAGGAAACTCTTTAGGCCGGACTCTTTCTCGCAGAAACCACTTCCCGCACTGGAGCTCAGGTTAGAAACATTAAGGATGTGGCTGTGGGTCGAGTTGAGGGCCAGAGGTGGCAGAGATCTCGGCCTGACCTGGGAGTTGTGATCCAACAAGAAGGCTCCAGACCCTCTGCGCTCGTACCCACACAGCACTCTCCTGTTCGGGCCAGAGGTCGACGGTGACTCCCTGGAGCCCAGTGTGCTGGAGCAGCGTAAGGGGGCCAGCTTCTTGACATCCGCTGGGTCTCTTGTTCTCTGCTGGGACTCCTCAGGCACGTTGTGGATGTCTCTAGCTAGCTGAGGGTCTGAACTGTAGATGTCCGCCCCAAGCTTGCGCCTCTGGATGATGCTGTGAAGGCTTGACGAGGCCATGCTGTGAAGTGGAGTGCAGGGGGTTTTGCCGCCAGAGAAGGAGGAAGAGGAGGCGAGTGAATCCGTTCCAAGGGTTGCAGAGTTGAGGTTAGGGTGGGAGAGGGAGTGGGATGATAGGAGACCTGGTACAGATATGTTTTGTCCCATGTGTTTGGCACATTCGTTCATTCCTCCGACTCCTTTGTCTCTTGCCAGTTGTCCTTCATACCCCTTGAAGCTGTCAGATGTTGAATTTGTTCCATCCACGTTGGGAATTCTGAGAGAGAGGTCCTCGTTTTGGTTGCCGTTTTCGGAAGACGAGGCTGCATGAGGCTGCCGGCTGAGCAGAGATGCTGGGATCTTTAGCCAGGGCTCAGAGTTCAGCCGCAAGAGGGGCTGCTGCAGGCCGTTCACCGCCACTTGGCCGAGCCTTTGAAACCGTGATGGGGAACATGGATGTGAGTTTACACCACAGGACTGGGCTTCTTTAAAGGAGAAGGCAGTCTTTGGGGGGCATAAGGAAGAGGTGGGGCACTGGGCGGAGGTGAAGAGCTGGATTTCAGAGGGAGATGCAGGAGCTGCTGATGCCGTTTTGTCCGTCTGATCAAGAGGAGAAAGGGAAGGAATGCCGAGGTACTGCTTGGCTTGCAGTTTCCCACACGGGAATTTGTCCGTGGTTATAATGATCACCTCTTTACCCTTGGCCTTGCATGTGTCGAGCAACAGCTTCAGAACCTTCCAGTCTCCAGCCATGACCGCGTGGACCAGCGCCGATGTCCCTGACTGGTCCTCCAGGCTGATGTCCGCTCCGTTGGCCAAGAGCAGAGACGTCACCTCAGGGCCGGCCTGCTCCCTGCAGGCGTGCATCAGCGCAGAGCGACCTTCTTTGTCCTGGATGTTGGGGTCCGCTCCTTTTTCCAGAAGAAACTGGACCAGCTTGACCCGGCTGGCGCTCTGGGCATCAATATGCTGCGTCCTGCAGGCCACCATGAGCGGCGTCTGGCCTTGGCCGTCGCTCTCGTTGATGTAAGCGCCTCCCTCCAGGAGCAGCCGCGTGAGTCGCAGGCGACGGAGGAAGACCGCTTTGAGCAAGGGGTTACCTGAGTCCATGGCGACCCCAGGGTTACTGCCTTCTCCCTCCATTCCTCTTGGTCCCAGCCGGCAGGTGTCAGAGACGTAATGGGACGGGTTTCTGTGGAAAATAAAACACTTGTTAGAGAATTATGCAGAAGGGTTTCAAACACAAGCTCCAACATGCCAGTGTCCAACAGGCACACATGCATTCTCAGGGTCAACACATCACAGTGACCCTCCACTTTTATTTAGTTGATTTACAATTAATCATTTTTTATTCTCCACGACATGTTTTGGGGTTTCTTCTCCATCCCCTTCTTCTGAACGCAGTATCTCAGGAACCCCTGGAAGGATTTTGTACAAAATGTTGGAGGTCAAAGGTCACTTAGACCTCACATCCATCCCATTCTCATGGACTTGATACCTCAGGAATGCTTGAGGTAATGTCTTCGCATTGGGCACAAATGTCTGATTTAGATGTTGAAGGTCAAAGGTCACTTAGACCTCACATCCATCCCATTCTCATGAACTTGATACCTCAGGAATGCCTTGAGGTAATGTCTTCGCATTGGGCGCAAGTGTCTACCGGGACACAAGGATCGGGCCGCAACCGCTTGTTTTCATTGTCGATTAATCTGTCGATGGTTCTCTCTATAAAACGGTTGTTTGGTCTATAAAAGGTCAGAAAATGGTGAAAGAGGTTGATCTTGTTTTGTCCACAGCTAAACGATATTCAGTTTACTGTCAGAGGTTAAAAGAAACCTGAAAATATTCACATTTAAGACGCAGGAATCCGGGTATTTGGACATTTTTTCGACTGATTATCAAAATAGTTGGAGATTATTTCAGTAGTTGACAATTAATTGACTAATCGTTGCAGCTCGTTTTTGTCCATAACTAGCATTGGGTGTTGCTGGTTGCCAGGGTTGTCTGTTGTTGGGTGCAGCTACTGTAGGCTGGCACTGGGTGAAATGGAGTTAGCCAATCGTGCAGCTGCTTGGGAGCCTCAGTGAAGGGGGCGTTCTTTGTCCCAGCAGCTGAGTGAGCGGAGATGGGCAACAACCAGAGTCACTATAGGCCGAGCATTCACTCCATGGACTGAGAGAAAGGAGAGGAACGCCATTCAAACGCACGCCCACATGGCTACGCTGCTCCTGGATGCTAACATCACTTTCATCTGCACTTAGCTGGAACGGCTAACGCTAACGGCTAACGGCTAACAGCTAACGGCAAAGAAAGATTTCCATTTGAAGACTGGCTGATAAACACTGATTAGTCGTATTTAGTCGTTCCCCTGTTTGATGACATGGAGCAGGCTGATCGCTTGACACTCGCAACCAACCTGGCAACCCGACTGCTGGACTTATTTTTTGTTGTTGTGACTACGATCTTGAGACACTCGATGGAGCTCTTCATTCTCCATATTCAACCTTTCAATCCTTCCAAGTCTTCACTGCAGATATCATGTAACTTTGGATGTGAACTGTAACTTGACTGGTTGGCGCAGGGATTCAACCATAAGGTGGTTAACTGTCATATCCCAGAGATCTACCTGAGCGTGGACGCAGGAGGTTTGTTTTGGAACAGCAGAGCACGCAGAGCTCTTGTCTTTTTTTATTTTTCTTGCATGCAGGATCCATTCAACAGCTCCTTTTCATGCCCGTCCTCCGCAGCACCAGCAGAGGCAGCCGCTCTTTATCAGCCTTTGTGCTGCGTGTCCTTGCTTCTCTCCATTAGACTGGAGACGGTGGCAGTTACCAACGTCTCAGACAGCAACAGAACATTTCCCCCCAATGAGTCACACGGACCATGAGACTGAAGCAGCATTTACATCTGTGAAGGGTTACACAACGGCGTGCACAGCAGCCACAGTGGCGCGGCGTGTTTGCGCAGGGCCCGTAAATGTCTGCCGCTGCGACCGTAAAGCCCACGTTAAACAGCGACGCCTGTCAGACGAGTGTCAGGGCGGAGTCAAACGCCTTTGGGAGGGTTTTTAAAAACGGCAGAAGGTTAAAAAATACAATAAAATGGTTAAAATTGAAATGCATCATATGCTGTTTATATTATATCTGTAACTGTTGAGCGCTACATGGTATTTATGTGTTTATTTATTTATTTAATTTAGATTTAAAGCTTGTGTTGCCATTAGCAACGCTCAACTTTCCACTTTAATCGAAACAGTTTTATGTTTTAACCATTGAGTGAAGGAGAAAACTCTATTATTTATATATTTGTATTTTTATTTATTTGTTTTTACTCCAAGGGAAAAACAGAGTAGAGCAAATTAATCTTTATTATTATTTATTTATTCATAAAGACGTTTTAATGCAGAAATGTTAGATATGTAATATGTTTTAAAGTAGTTACAGTATTTGGAAAGCACTCATTTAAACTTAAGATAATAAAACCTGCAAATATTTTAGTATATATTTTCTTTTACAATAGTTTTTATTGGTGGTTTGTAAAATATAAAATTTCCACTAATAAATAAAATAGATAAGATGATATGAGTCCTTTACACATTATTGTCTTTTCCTTTTTAATGTTTTATCCATTTATTTTATTATTGTTGTTAATTTTTTATATATTTATATAAATATATTTTTTATGTCTTACCTATTCCCCTAAATCATTGTATTATCTTATTTTTATTTGTTTGTTACTTATTTTTCTCTGTCTGTGGGAATGAGTTGTGTTGTTCTGCAAAACTGAAAACAATCAACGAACAAAGAGAAAAAACATAATAATAATAATAATAATATAATAATAATACCATTAAAATGAAATAGATGTTACCACATTGATATCACAACTTCACCATTTGTACATTCGTTTTAACTCAAAGACAAAGTTCACACAGAATAATAATAATAATAAAAATGATAATAATAGTAACATTAATAATAATAATGATAATAATAATAATAATAATAGTAATAATAGTAATAAGGAGCTGGAACACGCCGCCTCACTCATCCTTCAGATGTTGATCTATAAAACATAAAGAAGGCCCAGATCTGCTCTAACAACAATAACTCATAAACATCATCTGCACATCTGCTGTTTCACAAACACAGGAATAATTTCTAATGTTCACAGAGGAGGAGCTCACAGCTTAGTCCTGCTGTTGTTTCTCTTTATTATTATTTATGACGTTGTTATTGTTGTTGTTATTGATAAAACAAGTGAGCAGCAGTTTTGCTGTTGGACAGATGAGGTGGAGGTGGAGGTGGAGGTGGAGGTGGAGGTGGAGGTGGCGTGCACTTCATCACCTCTGCACACATCCATCACTGAGTCATTAAAGCAGAAGGGAACATGGCGTCCTACGCCACTGACGGACGTTACGGGAGCATTTGTGTACGTTTGATACCACGTCATTACTTCAGTCCTCCACTACGTCCATCTACGTATGAGCAAGACATCAAGAGTTTACCTTTAGTCTTTGGTTTCTTTCTGGTCAATTTACCTCCATTTTGAGTCATTATGCATCTTTTTGTGGTGGTTTTGCATCTATTTTTAGTCATTTTGCATCTTTTTGTGGTGGTTGTGCATCTATTTTTAGTCATTATGCATCTTTTTGTGGTGGTTTTGCATCTATTTTTAGTCATTTTGCATCTTTTTGTGGTGGTTTTGCATCTATTTTTAGTCATTTTGCATCTTTTTGTGGTGGTTTTGCATCTATTTTTAGTCATTTTGCATCTTTTTGTGGTGGTTTTGCATCTATTTTTAGTCATTTTGCATCTTTTTGTGCTGGTTTTGCATCTATTTCGAGTCATTTTGCGTCTTTTTGTGGTGGTTTTGCATTTATTTTTAGTCATTTTGCATCTTTTTGTGGTGGTTTAGCATCTATTTTGAGTCATTTTGCATCTTTTTGTGCTGGTTTTGCATCTATTTCAGACATTTTACGTCTCTATTTTGTTGTTTTGTTTCTCTCTTTGGTCATTTTACATCTATATTTAATCAGTTTGTGCGTCTTTGTCATCATTTTTTGACTATTCGTAGTCGTTTTGCATCCCTATAGTTGTTTCTTGTCTCTTTTTGGTCGTTTTGTGTTCTTTTAGCAGGTCAGGTCCCTTCACTGTACGGGTCCCTGGACCTGTGCCCTGTGGACCCGTGCAGTCATCCATCCACGGGTGGTGGGAAGCCAAAATTGCAAGAGCTTTTGTGACTTTCACAAATCTCGCGTTAGCATCTAGAGTCAAGACGCAGATTCAACAACATCATCAGTGGAGTTCTCTGATTGGTCGCTCTCTGAAATGACGGCTCTGCCCAAAACTGATCATTAGTCACGTTAATTATAATGAACAATAAGTCTGAAACATTTTCATCTGCTGATAACAGTAATGATTTTACTTTTTTACTTATTATTGTTAATATCATATATTTAATAATCATGCTTCTATAACTGATGGAAAGATGGTGTCAGTGTGATTTTCCTGAGGTGTTTTCAGAGCTGTAACGTTAAAGACCCAGAATGAATATGTTGAAATATAACTGTTACTATAACGAACTCCATAGCAACCAGCTGACAAGTGTTGGTATGTTAACATGTTGCAGCGTTATAACAGGACACATGTGTCTCCTATCGTTCTGTTTTACACAGAACACAAACCGGTCTCTCATCACAACGTGGAATAAATCATCAGTTTCACAATAACGGCTCTAATATTACAAGATATTAACATTTTTTAACCCTATTCTAACGTTTAATAGATGCTTAATTATATAAAAATACAAACAAACATTGATTTTACCCTCATGAAGTAAATCAAGTCAAACGAGGCTCGTGTTGTTGCGTTTAATGCAGCGTTTGTTTCCACGCTGCTGCAGATTCAGGAGAGAAAAGTCCACTTCACCTGAACACTCATCACTCTGTGTGTGTGTGTGTGTGTGTGTGTGTGTGTGTGTGTGTGTGTGTGTGTGTGTGTGTGTGTGTGTGTGTGTGTGTGTGTGTGTGTGTGTGTGTGTGTGTGTGTGTGTGTGTGTGTGTGTGTGTGTGTGTGTGTGTGTGTGTGTGTGTGTGTGTGTGTGTGTGTGTGTGTGTGTGTGTGTGTGTGTCTCTTACCAGCCTACGGTCAGGATTAGTCCTCTTGCAGACATCTACTCGCCTTGTTGTGCAGAGCTTCAACTGACTGTGAGCAGGCAGTGAAGTGCTGAGTTGGTGTGTGTGTGTATCTGCGTGTGTGTGTGTGTGTGTGTGACAGAAAGTCAGAGGAGACGTAAGCTGCAGCAGTCAAGGTTTTTCCAGCGTGCGTTTGCTCCTCAGACAAAGTAGAGTGATGCAGGCTTGTCGTCAGGCAGCTCTAAGAAACAGTTAGTCCATCCCTGCAGCAGCAGCAGCGGCGGCAGCGCTGGAGAGTCACAGAGAGGCAGAACAGGAAGAGGTTGACAGAGATGAAGGCGTTGAAGGTGAAGCACTATAGCAACCCGGCGCCACCGCGTCTCTGATTTGTCTTTTCATTAGAACAGGAAGCTGTGATTCAGCAGAGGCCTGTTAATTGTTGTTACTGTTACTTTTCTTTTTTTATTTATTCTTTAGTTACACACACACACACACACACACACACACACACACACACACACACACACACACACACACACACACACACACACACACACACACACACACACACACACACACACACACACACACACACACACACACAAACACACACATACGCGCGCAGAAAAGGAAAAATTGTTTTGTCCACCTTATCAATGACATCTCCATGACAACCATCAAGGAGGCCTGGATGACGGCACATGTTGTAATTGTGTTAGAGGAACTGTTGTGTGTGTGTGTGTGTGTGTGTGTGCGTGTGTGTGTGTGTGTGTGTGTGTCATCAGGAGGATGAAGAGAGTCCTCAAACCTGTGATAAACCAAAATGCTGCGTGATTTAAAAACACAACAGTGTTCTTTGTCTCCTGTGCCCAGACTGTTACTAACCCAGCTGTTAATTGTCCTGTAGCCATAGTAACACTGACTTCACTCCGCACTTTATAAATCCACCACAAGATGCCAGCACCTGACCGTGTCTTTAACACGCGTGACCTTTGAGCTTTACCTCCAGATCCTTTCACACAGACGGCTTTAGACCATCGTTAACCAGAGCAGAGGCTCAGACAGGGGTCAACAATGACTGTTCATCAGCTGTGACAGGTTTTAAGGTTCACCTGAGTAACACTGATGCAGTCTAATGCAACAGTGCTGCAGGAAATCCTCCATTCATCTTTTTGTGCTGGTTTTGCATCAAAATGACTAAAAATAGATGCAAAACCACCACAAAAAGATGCAAAATGACTAAAAATAGATGCAAAACCAGCACAAAAAGATGCAAAATGACTAAAAATAGATGCAAAACCACCACGACAAGATGCAAAATGACTAAAAATAGATGCAAAACCACCACAAAAAGATGCAAAATGACTCAAAATAGATGCAAAACCACCACAAAAAGATGCAAAATGACTAAAAATAGATGCAAAACCACCACAAAAAATGCTAAATGACTAAAAATAGATGCAAAACCAGCACAAAAAGATGCAAAATGACTAAAAATAGATGCAAAACCACCACAAAAAGATGCAAAATGACTAAAAATAGATGCAAAACCAGCACAAAAAGATGCAAAATGACTAAAAATAGATGCAAAACCAGCACAAAAAGATGCAAAATGACTAAAAATAGATGCAAAACCATCACAAAAAGATGCAAAATGACTAAAAATAGATGCAAAACCAGCACAAAAAGATGCAAAATAACTAAAAATAGATGCAAAACCACCACAAAAAGATGCAAAATGACTAAAAATAGATGCAAAACCACCACAAAAAGATGCAAAATGACTAAAAATAGATGCAAAACCACCACAAAAAGATGCAAAATGACTAAAAATAGATGCAAAACCACCACAAAAAGATGCAAAATGACTAAAAATAGATGCAAAACCACCACGAAAAGATGCAAAATGACTAAAAATAGATGCAAAACCACCACAAAAAGATGCAAAATGACTAAAAATAGATGCAAAACCACCACAAAAAGATGCAAAATGACTAAAAATAGATGCAAAACCACCACGAAAAGATGCAAAATGACTAAAAATAGATGCAAAACCACCACAAAAAGATGCAAAATGACTCAAAATAGATGCAAAACCAACACAAAAAGATGCAAAATGACTAAAAATAGATGCAAAACCAGCACAAAAAGATGCAAAATGACTAAAAATAGATGCAAAACCAACACAAAAAGATGCAAAATGACTAAAAATAGATGCAAAACCACCACAAAAAGATGCAAAATGCAAAGTGAAGTAATATTTCCCTCTGAGGCGTGTAACTGTAAACAATAGCAGACAATGTAAACGTCGAGTTGAAGTACAGCGCCTGTGTGTGTGTGTGTGTGTGTTGGTGTGAAAACAGGTGTTAAACTGTCCACTATTATCATTATCATTTGATACTTTGGTTACGGTTGTTACAGAGCTGCACATTCACCCTCACCAGAGTCCGTGTGTCTCAGAGCTGCGTTCCTTTCTCTTATCAGGCTTTTTAAAGGCTGTTTCAGACTCAAGGCCTCCTGGAAGACGCTCCCGTCGGCTACACTGTAGAATAATAATCATAACGTGAATGTTTGCTCTTTGCTTCAGGACTGGATCCTCTGATGCACAGCGACGTGCAGCCGTTCCCCGCTCACCTCCTCTGCTGCTCCTGATGGAAATCAGTCAGAGCGAGCGAGCACTCTCAGCTGGACGCAGGAGACACCCACGGGCCTGTATGTTTAGCCCTCATGACTAACCAGGCACCTGCTTGATTGGCCTCTTAAGGAGAGAACACACTTTTTTATTGGGAGGTTTTTCATGGTTGTTATTGCAGAGCAGCAGCAGCAGCATGCAGAGCAGCAGCAGCATGCAGAGCGCTGAATGTGCAGGTGGAACACTCTCCAGTCACAGAGTCACAGAGTTAGAGAGTTAGAGAGCTTAACTGTCAAACAGCTGTGGGACCACAGGGTTTTGTCACATGTGAACATTAAAGGGATCGTTCACATCTTTAGAAGTGGGGGTTTATGAGCTACTCCTCCATAGTCAGTGTGTTACCGGAGTGGTCTAATGCAATTTTCATACAGAAGATGCATGTGACTCCAAAAAAGATGCAAAATGACTAAAAACGAGGCAAATCAGACACAAAAAGATGCAAAATGACTAAAAATAGATGCAAAACCACCACAAAAAGATGCAAAATGACTAAAAACAGATGCAAAACAGACACAAAAAGATGCAAAATGATAAAAATAGATGGTCACGTAACGTTTTTAACGTACGAAAAGTGATGCGCAGTGATTCGTGTGTTTTTCGTACGACGGTGTGGATCCTGAAGCGATGTAGTTCAGCAGGGAGTGTAAAACAAAACACTATTTTTCAGACTTTAAATCTCATAAATCTGCGACTTCTTTCCTGTAGATTTTCACGTAACGACCCACTTGCCGTCCGTCAGCGTCTGTTTTTTTGCCGCGTTTATGAATTTCCGTCCGTAACTTTTTATTCCGATTCCCCAGGAACCTGTTAATGAGAATGCTTTGCAGACACACATCCATGACCCAAACACGTTGTCCATTCTTGTCCAAACGTATAAATCACAGCTGCGTTTAAGGATCATTTGCATCTTTACTTTAAAATCTAATCTGTGGTTTCCTCTTAATCGTGTTTCAGGGATAATCTCCCGTTTGCTGACGTGTAGATGAACCTCGGCCTGCCGCCATCTTGTCACCGACATCAGACTTCACTCGAACACATCCTGAGGTGGGTGGTGTTCAGGAAACTGCTCTGACAGGAGCTCTACCTTTAAAACAAAGGGCAGTGCTCAGACATATCTTACTGTTATGTCGTAGAACAGGGGGGTCACAGTGATCCAGTAAAGAGTCGTGTGGCCAACCAAGCAAAAACACACCTGACTCGACTCCTGCAACCACCTGAACTGCCTTCACACAGTTGATTTGTTGGATCAGGTGTGTGCAGCCACAGCGACCCTTTACTGGATCACTGTGACGCCCCAGAACGGCCCAGATACAACCCCACCACACGCTGAAGCACTGGACTGAAGCACCGCAGAGGAGTCGAGTCTCCTGTGACGTTCGCTTGGTTCCACAGAGGTGCTCTCCGTAAATAACACGCGTAAGAGATGCAACACGCAGCTGTGGACGAGACACGCAGCCTGTGAAGTGCAACAGGAGACAAGAGAGAAGGTAAAACGCTGTGATGGACGCTGCAGATGCTGATCAGCCATGTTTGCTTGGTGGTTGTATGTGCAGCGGTCATCGTGGCAGACACACACACTGATAGTAATCCCCCATAATCCTTTGCTGGCGATATCTGCAGAATGAGAGGGCTGTTATTAAAGCCCCTTATGTCCGCACCCGAGACCCCGCACCCGAGACCCTGCACCGGAGACCCCGCACCCGAGACCCCGCACCCGAGACCCTGCACCCGAGACCCAGCACCCGAGACCCTGCACCCGAGACCCTGCACACGAGACCCAGCACCCGAGACCCTGCACACGAGACCCAGCACCTGAGACTCTGCACCCGAGACCCAGCACCCGAGACCCTGCACTGGAGACCCTGCACCCGAGACCCTGCACCCGAGACCCAGCACCCGAGACCCTGCACACGAGACCCAGCACCTGAGACTCTGCACCCGAGACCCAGCACCCGAGACCCCGCACTGGAGACCCTGCACCCGAGACCCTGCACCCGAGACCCAGCACCCGAGACCCCGCACCTGAGACCCCCCACCCCGAGACCCCGCACCCGAGACCCCGCACCCCAGACCCCGCACCCGAGACCCAGCACCCGAGACCCCGCACCCGAGACCCCGCACCCGAGACCCCGCACCCGAGACCCCGCACCCGAGACCCTGCACCAGAGACCCCGCACCCGAGACCCCGCACCCGAGACCCCGCACCCGAGACCCCGCACCCGAGACCCCGCACCCGAGACCCCGCACCCGAGACCCCCCGCTGTGACACGTCACACGTCACACGTCCCTCGCTCACGAGCAAGTCAAAGTGAAGATCACTTTAAATATTGTAATAGTCTATCCATCTATCTCTCTACCTCTATCTATCTATCTATCTATCTATCTATCTATCTATCTATCTATCTATCTATCTATCTATCTATCTATCTATCTATCTATCTATCTATCTATCTATCTATCTATCTATCTATCTATCTATCTATCTATCTATCTATCTATCTATCTATCTATCTATCTATCTATCTATCTATCTATCTATCTATCTATCTATATTCTACCTCTCTATCTATCTACCTCTATCTTTCTATCTCTCTATCTATCTACCTCTCTATCTCTCTATCTATCTATCTATCTATCTATCTATCTCTCCATCTATCTATCCGTCTATCCATCTATCCGTCTATCTATCTATCTATCTATCTATCTCTCTATCTATCTACCTCTCTTTCTATCTATCTATCTATCTATCTATCTATCTGTCTGTCTGTCTGTCTGTCTGTCTGTCTGTCTGTCTGTCTGTCTATCTATCTATCTACCTCTATCTTTCTATCTCTCTATCTATCTACCTCTCTTTCTATCTATCTATCTATCTATCTATCTATCTATCTATCTATATTCTACCTCTCTATCTGTCCATCCATCCATCTCTCTATCTTTCTATCTATCTATCGATCTACCTCTATCTTTCTATCTCTCTATCTACCTCTCTATCTATCTATCTCTATCTTTCTATCTACCTCTCTATCTATCTATCTATCTATCTATCTATCTATCTATCTATCTATCTCTATCTTTCTATCTACCTCTCTATCTATCTATCTATCTATCTTTCTATCTATCTATCTACCTCTATCTTTCTATCTCTCTATCTATCTACCTCTCTTTCTATCTATCTCTCTATCTTTCTAGCTCTCTATCTATCTACCTCTCTATCTATCTATCTATCTATCCATCTATCCATCTATCCATCTATCCATCTAACCATCTATCTATCTATCTATCTATCTATCTATCCATCTGTCTATCTGTCCATCTATCTATCTATCTATCTAATCTATCTATCTAGCTGTCTGCCCGTCTGTCCATCTATCTAACCATCCAATCACCTGACGACCCCTTTAGATTCATCTGGTGACCCTTTAAAAGGGGCCTGACCTTTAGGTTGGACACCAAAACTTCAGTTGCAATTATAATACTTTAACTTGAGATTATAATACTTTAACTTGAGATTATAATACTCGTAGTTTATAATCCTCAGATAGATCAGAGATAATAATTGCAGCTGAGTCACAGATGGGAGCGGCCCTGTGAGCGTGCAGATGGTCACACAGTGGACACGGAGCAGGAGTCTGCTGCAGCCGTCTGGGGCCCGGCTGTGATGCAACGCGTCCTTGCCCTCTCCTTTAACCCCGGAGGGATTGTTTCTCTCTCTGCGCTCCTCCTCCTCCTCCTCCTCCTCCTCCTCCTCCTCCTCCTCCTCCACTGATGATATTAAGCTGCAATGAGACCTTTTCACTTGTCAGCATTCCCGCTGTTTGCAGGTGGACATCAGACGTGGTCTTTAAAGCTTTGGACCTGATCAGAGGCGACAGGACGAGGTTAATCCACCTCAGTGGGGAACGTGTTCGCTGTCGTAGCTGCTTTACCTACAGAACCCTGGATCCCGTCCACGTCCTACAGTAACTGCACAACATGAGACAATAACGCGTCCTCAGGAAACAGTCTGAGGTCATTTATGGAGGAAAGAAAGTCAAATATCTGCAGGTTCAAGCGTCTTAAATGTGGAGATTTGATGCTTTTCTATGTTTTCTGTCTTTGTTAAATGAATATTTAAGGGTTTTAAACTGTAGGAGGGAGAAATGCAGCTGTTTGACAGAGTTGGTTTAGACTTTTTTCGCTATTTTCTGACATTTTTTAGACTAAACGATTCATTTTAAAGCAGGTACGGAAGCCCAGAGGAGCTAAAACGAGACAAATAATATTCCAGTGATCCGTTTTTTCGCAGTTCCTGAATTTTCTTTTCATCTTTGAAGCAAAACCAACAAAAACAACAAAAGCGTGTTTGTGTTTGTAATACTCGTTTCGACCACCAGAGGCTGACGTGCACCACGACCCGCCGCGCTCTTCTGCCGCAGATTAAGATTAATTTCCAGTCAAACGAAAGACGTGACAGCGATGTTACACAAGTTTCACTCATACACAACAAATGCACCGTGACGTTTAGAGTTCATGGAGAAAACTCACCCAGAAGAAAACAGTCATTTTACGACATTTAATCTCATAAATCTGACACTTTTTTCTGTAGATTTGTTGCTTTAAATCTCATAAATCTGACACTTTTTTCTGTAGATTTGTTGCTTTAAATCTCATAAATCTGACACTTTTTTCTGTAGATTTGTTGCTTTAAATCTCATAAATCTGACACTTTTTTCTGTAGATTTGTTGCTTTAAATCTCATTAATCTGACACTTTTTTCTGTAGATTTGTTGCTTTAAATCTCATAAATCTGACACTTTTTTCTGTAGATTTGTTAATTTAAATCTCATAAATCTGCGACTTTTTTCTGTAGATTTGTTGCTTTAAATCTCATAAATCTGACACTTTTTTCTGTAGATTTGTTGCTTTAAATCTCATAAATCTGACACTTTTTTCTGTAGATTTGTTGCTTTAAATCTCATAAATCTGACACTTTTTTCTGTAGATTTGATGCTTTAAATCTCATAAATCTGACACTTTTTTCTGTAGATTTGTTGCTTTAAATCTCATAAATCTGACACTTTTTTCTGTAGATTTGTTGCTTTAAATCTCATTAATCTGAGACTTTTTTCTGTAGATTTGTTGCTTTAAATCTCATAAATCTGACACTTTTTTCTTGTAGATTTGTTGCTTTAAATCTCATAAATCTGCGACTTTTTTCTGTAGATTTGTTGCTTTAAATCTCATAAATCTGACACTTTTTTCTGTAGATTTGATGCTTTAAATCTCATAAATCTGACACTTTTTTCTGTAGATTTGATGCTTTAAATCTCATTAATCTGACACTTTTTTCTGTAGATTTGATGCTTTAAATCTCATAAATCTGACACTTTTTTCTGTAGATTTGATGCTTTAAATCTCATTAATCTGACACTTTTTTCTGTAGATTTGTTGCTTTAAATCTCATAAATCTGACACTTTTTTCTGTAGATTTGATGCTTTAAATCTCATTAATCTGACACTTTTTTCTGTAGATTTGTTGCTTTAAATCTCATAAATCTGACACTTTTTTCTGTAGATTTGATGCTTTAAATCTCATTAATCTGACACTTTTTTCTGTAGATTTGATGCTTTAAATCTCATTAATCTGACACTTTTTTCTGTAGATTTGTTGCTTTAAATCTCATTAATCTGAGACTTTTTTCTGTAGATTTGTTGCTTTAAATCTCATAAATCTGACACTTTTTTCTTGTAGATTTGTTGCTTTAAATCTCATAAATCTGACACTTTTTTCTGTAGATTTGTTGCTTTAAATCTCATAAATCTGACACTTTTTTCTGTAGATTTGTTGCTTTAAATCTCATTAATCTGACACTTTTTTCTGTAGATTTGTTGCTTTAAATCTCATAAATCTGACACTTTTTTCTGTAGATTTGTTGCTTTAAATCTCATAAATCTGACACTTTTTTCTGTAGATTTGTTGCTTTAAATCTCATAAATCTGACACTTTTTTCTGTAGATTTGTTGCTTTAAATCTCATAAATCTGACACTTTTTTCTGTAGATTTGTTGCTTTAAATCTCATAAATCTGACACTTTTTTTCTGTAGATTTGATGCTTTAAATCTCATAAATCTGACACTTTTTTCTGTAGATTTGATGCTTTTAATCTCATAAATCTGACACTTTTTTCTGTAGATTTGATGCTTTAAATCTCATTAATCTGACACTTTTTTCTTGTAGATTTGTTGCTTTAAATCTCATAAATCTGACACTTTTTTCTGTAGATTTGTTGCTTTAAATCTCATAAATCTGACACTTTTTTCTGTAGATTTGTTGCTTTAAATCTCATTAATCTGACACTTTTTTCTGTAGATTTGTTGCTTTAAATCTCATAAATCTGACACTTTTTTCTGTAGATTTGTTGCTTTAAATCTCATAAATCTGACACTTTTTTCTGTAGATTTGTTGCTTTAAATCTCATAAATCTGACACTTTTTTCTGTAGATTTGTTGCTTTAAATCTCATAAATCTGACACTTTTTTCTGTAGATTTGTTGCTTTAAATCTCATAAATCTGACACTTTTTTTCTGTAGATTTGATGCTTTAAATCTCATAAATCTGACACTTTTTTCTGTAGATTTGTTGCTTTAAATCTCATAAATCTGACACTTTAAATATTAAATATGCTTTTCGTCCTGTTTAAAACGCGGGTGCACTTCAGCCTCTGGAGGCCAAAATGAGTATTACAACAAATCAAATGTCTTTAATCCTGGTTCGACCACGTGAAGCACTTTGTAACTTTGTTTTAACCGTTCTTGTTAATTGTTTTTATTATTATTAAGCTGGGTCAGGACCCAAAGAACCAGGTCGCGGGTACAAGCGTGTGAAGTGTGTTTCCTCAGGAGGGGGGCTGGAGTCTCCCTTAGAGAGAGGGGGAGAAGTTCAGCATCCGTGAGGAACTCGGAGTAGAGCCGCTGCTCCTTTGTGTTGAAAGGAGCCAGTTGAGGTGGTTCAGGATCATCTGGTAAGGATGAACCCTGGGCGCCTCCCTAGGGAGGTGTTCCAGGCACGTCCAGCTGGGAGGAGGCCTCGGGGAAGACCCAGGACCAGGTGGAGAGATTAGATCTCCACACTGGCCTGGGAACGCCTCAGGATCCCCCAGTTAGAGCTGGTTAATGTGGGACACGTTCATGCTCAGCAGCAAAGAGGATTGAGCAAATAACAAAAGCATCTGTAAATATATAAACAGTGAAAAGCAAAATATAATGAGTGAATAGACTTGGAGGTAGAATCCATAGTGATGCACAGGTGGGTGTGCATTGATGTTGCATGAGTTAACTCATTATGTTTATACATCCAAACAGACTATACCTTCTGTTCTGTCGAGCCGTTCCTTTCCCTCTACTGCTTCATTTGCATGTGAGCATGTGCGGCAGAGGTCCAGGATCAGGGTGGGTTATGGGAGTTGGCGTGCGGTTTACCTGGCGCTCCTGTTTTTAGCAGACCTGCACCGGCGTGGGTTGGATCTCACTCTCTCCTGCAGCCCGACTGGTGTGGGCGGCAGCGACTCGGCTGAACTGGAAGGACGGTTTGAACTCAAAGTGTTGGAGGAAGTTCTCTCATCCTTTACTTTAGTAAAAGTACGAACACCACAGAGTGGATCTACTCTCAGTGAAAGTCCTGCGTCCAAGGGGTTTAGTAAAATGTGCATTAATGCAGAGAAACGCCCTCTGACTGCTCTGCTTGCATCAGACCAGACCAGCCTGGTCCTGGTCCTGGTCCTGGTCCAGTCCCAGCCTGGTCCTGGTCCTGGTCCTGGTCCTGGTCCTGGTCCTGGTCCAGTCCCAGCCTGGTCCTGGTCCTGGTCAGATGCGTACATGAACTGATGAAGCCTCTTGGATGAGAGGTGAAACGTCTTCCTGACAAATAACCAAGTCCAGTTGCTTTGGACTGAAGCTGCTTTGGGGAAAAAAGAAAGTGCACTTGATGTCGTAAAGCAGAATGAGTTGTAAGGCAGAATGTGGAAATCACACCGGGAAACTGTTTTTTTTTAAATGTTTTATCATTTCAGGCTGTGAAACAAAAAAAAAACCTATTTCTACGGGGTATCGTGTTTTCTACAGGCACTGAATATGTAGTGGAGTAGAAGTAGAGAGTGGCCTGGACGACTGCTGACTGTGGCTCAGTGGTAGAGTGGGTCGTCCTACATTTGAGATATCGGCGGTTTGAACTCCACCTCCCCCGGTCCACATGTCGAAGTGTCCTTGGGCAAGACACTGAACCCCTAATTGCTCCTTGTGCTGTGCATGGGTGTGTAAATGTGTGTGAATGGTTACATTAGATGGTCTGTAGATGTCCACTGCCGTCAGTGTGAATGTAAAAGTCCAATTACTATGGAAAGACTCAGAACCTCAGATCTGTGCCTGGGTAGTTGTAGTGTGTCACGCTGGTCCAGTGTGAGCCGGTCCCTGCAGAGTGGGGTCAGACTCCATCACAGTAAAGTGACACTAAGCTGCCTAACAGATTAGAGCCATCGTCTGTGTGTCACATTGTGTCTTTTGATGGTGTGATACATGCTATCTGTGACACGACGGCCACAGTGTGTAGCGTGTTCCTGACCCTGATCGCTGCCGGGACCTGGACCTGACCCCGTGACTGCAGGGGGGCGGGGGGCAGGTCGAGGTCACGGGGCGTGTGTTTGAGGGTTTAATGCAGCGCCCCCCACCCCCCAGATCAGGCACAGCGAGCAAAAGTGAAAGGCAAAGTCTGCTGCAGATTATCTACACACACACACACACACACACACACACACACACACACACACACACACACACACACACACACACACACACACACACACACACACACACACACACACACACACACACACACTCGCACACGCACACGCACACGCACACGCACACGCACACGCACACACACTACAACATCTGTTTGTGTGTTCAGACCTGACGACCGTTTAAAAATAAACACTTGTCTTCTGAAGCACATCACCAGTTTACAGAATTAGAGACTTCTGCTTTTGTCCAGGTGTGTGTGTGTGTGTGTGTGTGTGTGTGTGTGTGTGTGTGTGTGTGTGTGTGTGTGTGTGTGTGTGTGTGTGTGTGTGTGTGTGTGTGTGTGTGTGTGTGTGTGTGTGTGTGTGTGTGTGTGTGTGTGTGTGTGTGTGTGTGTGTGTGTGTGTGTGATAACCATATCACAGAATTACATGTAATAAAATATATATATACTGTAATTTAATATGGTTATTTACTAAAATGTCAAGGTATCCGTCTGGAAACTTTGCTTTACAGTTTATTATAAATAATGAATGCACACATACAGTATTTAATATTGTTATTTACTGTCTATGGCATTTATTAACAATAATATATTGTAAAAAAAAAATAACTTTAAAAAATGATAAAACAACTGGCAGCAAAGTTTCCAGACGGATAACTGTGAAATTACAGCAAATAACCAAATTAAATCTCAGTATATTAAATGTAATTTTACTGATTTTGACTTTAAAATGTGCTCTGATTTTTATTACATGTAGTTCTGTGATATGGCTGTTTACTGTAATGTCACTGTTTCCATCTGGGAACGTTTCTGCCAGTTGTATTTTGTTCCTTTTCTGAAAAACACTTTAATAATTACTCCATATATATATATAAAACACCTTTTAAAAACAAAAAGGCCCTTATGTTGAAAAACATGTGCTAAAATGTCCTCTAGGAGCTAAAACATGTGCTATAGTGCCCTCTAGAAGCCAAAATGTGTTCTAAAGTGCCCTCTAGGAGCCAAAACATGTGCTAAAGTGTGCCAAAACGTGTGCTAAAGTGCCCTCTAGGTGTCAAAATGCGTGCTAAAGTGCCGTCTAGGAGCCTAAACGTGTGCTAAAGTGTCCTCTAGGAGCCAAAACGTGTGCTAAAGTGCCCTCTAGGTGTCAAAATGCGTGCTAAAGTGCCGTCTAGGAGCCTAAACGTGTGCTAAAGTGTCCTCTAGGAGCCAAAACGTGTGCTAAAGTGTCCTCTAGGAGTCAAAACATGTGCTAAAGTGCCCTCTAGGAGCCAAAACGTGTGCTAAAGTGTCCTCTAGGAGCCAAAACGTGTGCTAAAGTGTCCTCTAGGAGCCAAAACGTGTGCTAAAGTGCCCTCTAGGAGCCAAAACGTGTGTTAAAGTGCTCTCTAGGAGCCGAAACTTGTGCTAAAGTGTCCTCTAGGAGTCTAAACACATGCTAAAGTGTCCTCTAGGAGCATAAACGTGTGCTAAAGTGCCCTCTAGGACCAAAACGTGTGCTAAAGTGCCCTCTAGGAGCCAAAACGTTTATTATTAGACTTATTAAAACGTAAAAGTGGAGATCAGAGGAGTCCAGCACACCTAGGGCTCTGACGCGTCCCTTAAACTTTTGGCCCCCCTTCACGCGCTTTTACGCACCTGCGCTCCGGGGGCGTTCCCGGACTCGTGCGCTCCTGTGGACAGGCAGCAGCGCGCGGCGGGCTGCAGCAGCGACCTGTCTCTTTAAATCGGTGTCAAAGCCGATTACCGCTGATCTCCGTCGTGATTCTGTTTTCACCGTCTGTTCCCTCCGTCTATTTCTGTCTGCGCGGGGCCGCCGGGACCGCGAACGCCGCCTCGGTCTCAAACATTTGTGGGGAAACAGTCGTCGGGCTCGTGCGCTCCGGTAACAACTCGAGCCAAAGTTTGGACCGCGTGTGAAGCGTCGCGGAGAGTTTCCTGCGGCGGAGCTCGGTGAGGAAGCCGAAACTAAAGCTCCAGATCTGCGCTGAGCTGAGTGATGCGCGCTGGACTCCATAACTCCTGCCCTGTAAGCCCGGATTACTTTCCCCGCTAACGGAGACATGAGAGCGGCAGGGACCGTGCACCCGGAGATGTGATGTGATGTGATGCCTCGGGTTACCGTTTGAAGTTGGCACCAGAATAAAAGCAGAATCCGGTTGGACGTACAATGCAGAAGGGCGTGCGGTACAACGAGGGCCACGCTCTGTATCTGTCGGTGGTGGCGCGTAAAGAGGGCTCCAGGCGCGGCTTCCTGAGCAAGAAGACCACGGAGAACAGCCGCTGGGCCGAGAAGTTCTTCGCGCTCTACCAGAACGTGCTCTTCTACTTTGAGAACGACCAGAGCACGAGACCCTCCGGGATTTACCTGCTGGAGGGATGCACGTGCGAGCGGGCACCTGCGCCCAAGGTCTCCGCCATCAGCAAGGAGCCAATGGAGAAACAGCAGGTGAGTCCCGCTGCACGGTCCCGGTTAGAGCAGGTACAGGTGCGAGCAGGGAGGCTACAAAGGCTGCAGAGAGACACAATGATCACAAATGGACCACTAAGAGACAAAGATGACCACATGAGACACAAAACAACCACTAAGAGACACACAGGGACCACTATGAGACACAAAATTACCACTAAGACACAAAATGATCAAAAACAGACACAAAATGACCACAAAGAGACACAGGTGACCCCACACGGACACAAAACGACCACAAAGAGACACAAAACGACCACAAAGAGACACAAAACTACAACAAAGAGACAAAATGACCACAAAGAGACACAAAATGATCCCAAACAGACACACCATCATCACAAAGAGACACAAAACTACAACAAAGAGACACAAAAGAACCACAAAGAGACACAAAATGACCACAAAGAGACTCAAAAGAACCACAAAGAGACACAAAACGACCACAAAGAGACACAAAACTACAACAAAGAGACACAAAAGAACCACAAAGAGACACAAAATGACCACAAAGAGACTCAAAAGAACCACAAAGAGACACAAAACGACCACAAAGAGACACAAAAGAACCACAAAGAGACACAAAATGACCACAAAGAGACTCAAAACGACAACAAAGAGACACACAATGACCACAGTGAGACACAAAATAACCGCAAAGAGACACAAAATAACCACAAACACACAAAACGACCACAAAGACACAAAAACACAGCACAGAGGAGCCTGTTGTCTCGTCAGTCAGTGGATGGCGGCTGCTTCATGTTGTTTTCATTAGTTAGTTATTTAGTTTGACTCGGATGTTGTGTCAAACGTCTCTGGATGCGTCTCAGCTTCACCTTGTTTACACACTCTCACTCTGTGTTGGTGGTGTCTGACTCTATCATGGCTTCAGCTCGTGGCGGCGTCCATGGACGGGTTGTGACTCGCACAAACACGTGAGAAATGAAACTGTCATGCAGTCTGTTTACATGGAAAGTGACTTCAGACTCAGTATAACACTGTAAATCACAGAGGAAAGGAATGATCCAGTTTTTAAAAAAGCATTTCTTACTGTCTACACACTGAGGGCGCACTCCCACTGTGCCTCCGTCCCGTGCCCCAGCACGTTTCACGGCTAAAGTCTGGTTCCTTTGACCAGTGTGAGTGCAACCGTACCACGTCTAGGAGCGGCACGCTTGTCGTCCACGGCCCGTTTGGGAGAGGTGGGCTTTAGTAAAGCATGTTTGCACATGTACGAGCACGAGCGTGCGCACGTGTACGAGCACGAGGCCTACGGCGGTTCTGAGGTCATTTCCTGTGCGCCTGTTGGGACGTAGAAAAAAGAAGGAGGGACCATGCGCGGACATTTCAAACAATGGCGGTGAAAGGTTCACGTTGGTGTGATGCGGAGGTGGAGTGTTTACTGCAGATTTGGTCGATGAAAAGATTCAAAAACAGTCGACAAGACGCACAAAAACTCCGAGGTCTACGGAAAGATCTGGAAACAAAGCCACGCATCGCCATGACGTCATCAATGCGTGTGACGTGTTACGGCGTGATGACGTATAGGCAGCAAGAAGCATTCTCCGAGGCCCAGGTAGTGTGAGTACAAACGGGCCTGGAGGGGGGGACAAGGACCCTAAAGCACGGGGCACGGGACGGAGGCACAGTGGGAGGGCGCCCTTAAATGAGATACTTTGTTATTGTCCCACATCAGCAGCGTGTCTCTACGTGATTTATAAAGTTATACCGATGTAAAGAAATATACAAAAAACTCTGGTTTCAGGAGCAACAGCTGTGGTTACGTGTGGAGGAAAGGACGAACCGTGTAACAGAGAAACACACACTTTCAAAAACACCACCGTTGGCGTCGACCACGGGAGGAAACCGGGCGAGAACACCGACATAATGTTAACATTGGGAGGGTTTGCAGGTGTGGGGAGGAGGCGTGGCTCTAACGCTTTAATGAATCAGCTGTTTTCAGCTCTAACACTCGTCCATGTGGCGTCTCTGATGAAGACGCTAACACACCCGTCATCTGTAACCTCCTGGACGCTGTGATGTGTTGAACACAACACGTCCTTTTTGAAGAGCCTGATGCTGATGATGATTTAATTAGAAACAGAATTATGAAAGTTCTGTGGAAGCTAAATTTAAATGACCCATATTCCTGTTTTTGCTGCTGCTGCTGCTGCTGCTGCTGCTGCTGCTGCTGCTGCTGTTACTGCTGCTGCTGCTGCTGCTGCTGCTGCTGCTGTTACTGCTGTTACTGCTGCTGCTGATGCTGCTGCTGTTACTGCTGTTACTGCTGCTGCTGATGCTGCTGCCGCTGCTGCCGCTGCTGCTGCTGCTGCTGTTACTGCTGCTGCTGCTGTTACTGCTGCTGCTGCCGCTGCTGCTGCTGTTACTGCTGCTGTTACTGCTGCTGCTGCTGCTGTTACTGCTGCTGCTGCTGCTGCTGCTGCTGCTGCTGCTGTTACTGCTGCTGCCGCTGCTGCTGCTGCTGCCACTGCTGCCGCTGATGATGCTGCTGCTGCTGCTGCTGCTGCTGCTGCAGGGTCTGAAGATGTTTCATCAGCTGGCCTCGTGTGTTTGTTTTTAAAACTAGAAAATCTTATTGTGTTCTTCCACATGATGCAAAACCACTACAAAAAGATGCAAAATGACTAAAAATAGATGCAAAACCACCACAAAAAGATGCAAAATGACTAAAAATAGATGCAAAACCACTACAAAAAGATGCAAAATGACTAAAAACAGATGCAAAACCACCACAGAAAGATGCAAAAAGACTAAAAATAGATGCAAAACCACTACAAAAAGATGCAAAATGACTAAAAATAGATGCAAAACCACCACAAAAAGATGCAAAAAGACTAAAAATAGATGCAAAACCACTACAAAAAGATGCAAAATGACTAAAAATAGATGCAAAACCACCACAGAAAGATGCAAAATGACTAAAAATAGATGCAAAACCACCACAGAAAGATGCAAAATGACTAAAAATAGATGCAAAACCACCACAAAAAGATGCAAAATGACTAAAAATAGATGCAAAACCACCACAAAAAGATGCAAAATGACTCAAAATAGATGCAAAACCAGCACAAAAAGATGCAAAATGACTCAAAATAGATGCAAAACCACCAGTAAAAGATGCAAAATGACTCAAAATAGATGAGCCCTAAATAAGATTGTGATTAACGCGTGCACCTTCTTTGGTTCTGACCCTCGGCCCGCCCCGTAGTTTTGTGTAACTGACAGTAACAGTAACACTGTGGCTAACACACAGAAACAAAGCTCCTAAAGCAGAACTGAATAAAGAGCAGCAGTAACTCACCTCTCAGGTTGTCGTGCACACAACGTTTCCACTGTTTACTGTTGTTTCTGGCCTTTAAAGTCAACTTTCCTCACACACTAGAGCGGATCCTGGGTGTTTGTCCAACAGCTCAGAGAATCCTGCTGTCACACATCAAGGTATCATCATCATCATCATCATCATCATCGTCATCGTCATCGTCATCGTCATCATCGTCAGGAGGCAGAGGAGGACACGACTCAGCTGTCATCACACTTTAACATGTGCACTTGCTGTACTTTGGTCTGTTTAACGTCCTGGATCATCATCAGATCTCTACTTTTCTATCAAACTCTCTCTAAGGGCGCCCTCCCACTGTGCCTGCGTCCCGTGCCCCGTGCTTTAGGGTCCTTGTCCCCCCCTCCAGGCCCGTTTGTACTCACACTACCTGGGCCTCGGAGAATGCTTCTTGCTGCATTTTGTTGGGTTTTTTTCAGCAACATTAGTCAGGGCCCCGGACTTTATGGGCCCCTGGATCTGTGCCTGGTTGACCCATTCACAAATCCATTCATAGTAAACACAGCAGAAAAGGGAATCCACTGGACCTCATCAAATGTCTTTTTTTTCGAACAACAGTCAAAAATATTCAATTAACTGTAAAGCAACACGAAGAAACGCAGCAAATTCATTTCAGACGCTGGAACAACAAATGTTTGGCTCCTTTACGGTGAATTAATTATCAAAATGAGCATCAGTTAGTTTTCCGTTACGTCTCCTCATGACACGCTTTAAATGTACTTAAAGAAAAAGTTAGTGTTGCAGTGACATCGTTTTATAGTTCTTAACTCATCTAACAGCCAGACTAGAAGTGACCAGACTCCAGGCGCACGGTTTGATCTCCTGCTGAACGACTGCAGGCTGGAATCTAAAGCAGGTTTCTAATGGAGGAGCATTAAAGTGAGACAAAGCATCAGAGAGCATCAAAGCCCTTGTGTCCGACTGAACACTCACCTGATGTCCACTCTCCCCACAGAGCCGTTAATCATTCAGGGCTGTATCTGTGGCTGCTCAGTACACAACCAGTAAACTAAATATACGTCTTTGTTGTTGTGGATCTCATCCTCTTAAAGTTGTTTTTATCGGAGGGGATCACGTGATCATGGGATCACGTGATCATGTGATCATGTGTCGGATAAACCCATCAACCTGATATCTTCTCCAGTCAAACTCTACCTGCTGTTTGGGCTGAATGCACTTTTTGCATCTATTTTAGTCATTTTGCATCTTTTTGTGGTGGTTTTGCATCTATTTTTAGTCATTTTGCATCTTTTTGTGGTGGTTTTGCATCTATTTTTAGTCATTTTGAATCTTTTTGTGGTGGTTTTGCATCTATTTTTTAGTCATTTTGCATCTTTTTGTGGTGGTTTTGCATCTATTTTTAGTCATTTTGCATCTTTTTGTGGTGGTTTTGCATCTATTTTTAGTCATTTTGCATCTTTTTGTGGTGGTTTTGCATCTATTTTTAGTCTTTTTGCATCTTTTTGTGCTGGTTTTGCATCTATTTTTACTCATTTTGCATCTTTTTGTGGTGGTTTTGCATCTATTTTTACTCATTTTGCATCTTTTTGTGGTGGTTTTGCATCTATTTTTTACTCATTTTGCATCTTTTTGTGGTGGTTTTGCATCTATTTTTAGTCATTTTGCATCTTTTTGTGGTGGTTTTGCATCTATTTTTACTCATTTTGCATCTTTTTGTGGTGGTTTTGCATCTATTTTGAGTCATTTTGCATCTTTTTGTGGTGGTTTTGCATCTATTTTTAGTCATTTTGCATCTTTTTGTGGTGGTTTTGCATCTATTTTTAGTCATTTTGCATCTTTTTGTGCTGGTTTTGCATCTATTTTTAGTCATTTTGCATCTTTTTGAGGTAGTTTTGCATCGATTTTTAGTCATTTTGCATCTTTTTGAGATCAGGCCCACCACTTTGGTTTCAAAATCCTGCTTATTTTTCAAGTCTCAAGGTTGGCAAGTACGGCGGAGGTACACGAACACAAAGGTGCTCATTCTAGTTGGATTATTGTAAAGCTCAAGAGAGCGGGGACAACATTCTTTGTTTGCAAGTTCATTTTATACATTCAAAGTATATTGGGTGGCGACACAGTGATGTGGTGGTTAGCACTGTCGCCTCACAACAAGAGGGTTCCTGGTTTGAATCCCGGCTGGGGCCCTTCTGTGTGGAGTTTGCATGTTGTCCCCGTGTCTGCGTGGGTTTTCTCCGGGTTCTCCGGTTTCCTCCCACAGTCCAAAGACGTGCAGGTGTTGGGTTCATTGACGACTCTAAATCACCCGTAGGTGTGAATGGTTGTCTGTCTCTGTTCGTCTCTATGTGTCCTGTGATAGACTGGCGTCCTGTCAAGGGTGGACCCCGCCTCACGCCCGATGTCAGCTGGGAGCGACTCCAGCCCCCCGCGACCCTCCGACCCTGTGAAAGTCAAGTGGTTGAAGATTGATGTATTTATTAGTCCATGTAAACGTGTATGTTCATGACACAGTGAACAAGTGAAACACAGAAATACCATAGACGTGTTCACTCACTGAACACCGTGTTTGTAACGTTCCCCTGTGGTTGGATTAGTCTAAGAGGGGTTAAATAGTTTGTTAAATATGGTCAACAATGAGCGAGGGATACAGTTCAGGGCTGTGATTTTCTGCCTGATGAACTGGAAACATAAGCCAGGCTGCAGCTTACGGAGCTCAGTGAAGGCCTGGGATTGTTTTTGTGCATTTATGTTCATCATCGGCTCCAGAGAGCGGCAACTTCCTGATTTGTAGCTTAGAAGAGAACATGTGCACTTGTTTATCCTCTCACTGACACGGAGTCGATGTCGACCCTGGCGAACCATCGTACTTACAGATGCGTGTCTGTAAGTACGATGGTTCGCTGTGTCTGTACAATAAATGCATTCAAACAGGTGAAAACAACCCAAAGCTGAAAGAATCATTTAAATGCATCAACTTCATATGATGAGAGCGATGAGATTAAACCAAAAAAGTGAAGTTTCAGGTTAAAAACCGAAACAATAAGATGATAAAACACTTCATGGAGGTCATTTTGTCGTTCAGGGGCCGAGTTATTCACCAAACATTTGATCTCAGCGCTAAAAGTTCTTCAAACCTGTTCCCAAAGCCTTCCTAAGGAGTGGAGGGACTCCTGAGATGAGACCAGAGGGCGAGGTCGACCTCGTTGCTATGGATGACATCATGTTCATCCCTTCTACGCCCACAGTGATCGGCTGAGAGGGAATGAGTCCCTAGGAGTGAATTTATGAAAGAAGTGAATGAACGGCAGCACTCTGTGGGGTCTGGATCGGACATTTATCCTCCTGACGACAGCTGAGAGATGCTGAGATCGTCTCTCAGCTGCTTTTTCCCCGTGGTCAAACAGCGGAAAGTTGGACCAACTCTAATCTGCGGTGATATTGGTGTTTTTTATTGGTTGGTGATGTGATGTCATCCCTGACTGACTCTACCACCCCCATAATGCCATCTCCATTAAGGCCATACCTTTTTAAAAGCTCACCGTCATTGAATCTCTCCAAAAGGTTGACTTCAGCAGCCGTGTTAGCTCCTTCCTCATTTACTCTGAGGGACGTCTTTATAGATTTAGGAGCTACTTTCAGCGCCAAAATGCTTTGTGAATGACACTTATCTTAAAAAGTTAGGAGTCCTTAAATTAGGAGTGCAACGCCCTTATTTTTTAAGAGATACTCAGGTTAGGACCTACTCTGAGCCTAAAAGTGAAATTCCCTAGTTAGTGAACCCAGAGTCTATTAAAAGAGTGTTTTAAAGACTTACCTACTGGCCCCTGTACCAGCTCCTCTCATAGTAAAGTCCATTACAGTGGATTACCAGAGTCAATCCCAAAGGAAGGAGCCCATTGGTGCTTTGTTGTGTGTGTGTGTGGACTCTTCTCATGCTGCTGCAGAGGTTTGTGTTATTTTGAGCAGCATTAGTGGTTAAAAAAGACCTTTGAATGCCTTCAGCGTACTGCCCCGAGCTAACCACTGAAGCCACGTCCGGCTGTTAGCGACTCTCCTGGATTTCTCCGTTAATAGTTGTTACAGGAAAAGAACTGTCTCGATGGCTGAAAAAGACCATTGGATGATTTTTGTTGGCAGTTTCCAAGCCTTTATTATAAAGGACATACAGGAAATGGGGTGAGAGAGGGGGAGACCTGCAGCAAGAGGGCCTCAGGTCGGAATCAAACCTCCAGCCGCTGCCTCGAGGACCTTCAGCCTCTTTACACGGGGCGACTGCTCCAAGCACTGTGCCACCGGCCGCCCCCATGCTCTTAGTTATAGAAATATACAGTATATTATATATGAACAGCTTAAAGGTTTGAACCCAAGGAGTTAAATCAAACCTGGGATTTAAAGCAGGGTCGCAGTGAACATGTAACGCTGTGTGTTTCTGAGCTCACAGCGAACATGTGTCGGTGCTCTGGGAGGCTGCTGTGCTCGACTAAGAATAGCATCCTCGCTGGTCCTTTTTTCGCCTGCAGTCACTGTCTGAATACCAAGTCAACACAACCGCACACAGACTGCGCCGCACACTGCTGGTACCTGTGCTATTTGTAGCCTCTCCTTTAACTGAACTGAGAGTGGATCTGTGGATCCGTGGATCTGTCTCTGAGTCCAACATGCATAAAGCTTCCAAACGGGTCAGATTGACTTCTGTGTGTGAAGGATCAGGTGCAGAAATGTCCTGAAGCCTGCTGCAGTTGGTGTGTGTGGTTGTGTTTGTGTGTTTGTGTGTGTGCATCAGTGACTTTGCATACTGTGAGTGGAGTTAACATTGTCTTATGAATAACCTATGTGTCTTTACTGGAAACACACAGCAAACTGCCAAACTGACATGTGTAAAAGCAGCAAACTTGTTTATTTATGTTGTCATTTTCCGCCTCAGCTGAAACGTTTAAAGTTGTTTAAAGTTAAACATGGCGTTCTGACCGACCTGACTTTTCCGCTCTGCTTATGTGCTACTTTGCTTTTCTCTGATACGAATGGCGACATCCAAACGCTGGTTCGACTCACTGCTGGTTTAAGGTCTGTGTCGTTTTCTTTAGTCTGTCGCCCAACTTTAAATTTGGTCTCCATCCGGATGTCATCGAAAAGTGTGGATGTTGGGGAGTGGATGTTGGGGAGTGGACATTGTGGCGTGAACGTTGGAGTGTGAACATTGGGGTGTGGATGTTATGCCGTGGATGTTGGGGAGTGGATGTTGGGGCGTGGACGTTTGGGCGTGGACGTTTGGGCGTGGACGTTTGGGCGTGGACGTTTGGGCGTGGACGTTGGGGAGTGGACATTGGAGCGTGGATGTTGGAGCCTAGACTTTGGGGCGTGGACATTGGAGTGTGGACTTTGGGGCGTGGAAGTCAGGGAATGGATGTTGGGGCGTGGATGTTGGGGCGTGGATGTTGGATTGTAGACGTTGGGGTGTGGATGTTGGAGTGTAGACGTTGGGGCGTGGATGTTGGATTGTAGACGTTGGGGTGTGGATGTTGGAGTGTAGACGTTGGGGTGTGGATGTTGGAGCGTAGACGTTGGAACGTGGATGTTGGGGCATGGATGTTGGAGCGTGGATGTTAGGGAGTAGACATTGGGGCATGGACATTGGGCCGTGTTGGACATGTTGGAGAGTGGACGTTGGAGGGTGGATGTTGGGGCGTGGATGTTGGAGCGTCGTTGTGGGGGAGGGGATGTTGGAGCGTCGTTGTTGGGGAGGGGATGTTGGAGTGTAGACATTGGAGCGTAGACTTTGGGGCATATTGGAGCGTGGATGTTGGGGTGTGGATGTTGGGGTGTGGATGTTGGGGTGTGGATGTTGGAGCGTGGATGTTGGAGTGTGGACGTTGGAGCGTGGATGTTGGAGCGTGGATGTTGGGGAGTGGACATTGGGGTGTGGATGTTTGGGCGTGGACGTTGGAGCGTGGACGTTGGGGAGTAGACATTGGGGCGTGGACGTTGGGGCGTGGACGTTGGAGCGCGGATGATGGGGAGTGGATATTATGGCATGGACGTTGGAGCGTGGATGTTTGAGCGTGGACGTTGGGAAGTGGACGTTGGAGCGTGGATGTTGGATTGTAGACGTTGGGGAGTGGGCGTTGTGGCGTGGATGTTGGAGCGTGGACGTTGGGTGTGTTGAAATGGCGTCGTAGTGCAGACCTCAGGTCATGTTGTGTCTCATGGAGCTCTCACACTCCTGTCTGAGCACGCCAGACAGATGAGCTGCTGATTTTTGTGACTGGACGTAGTGATGCTGCGTGCAGGGCTTAAAACTGTGTGTGTGTCCGTCCGTCCGTCTGTCTCTCCCTCATTGTTATCCTAGGGCTTAAAGCAGGCTTGTTGGCCGGGGAAGCTGCATTAGCAATGAGAGGAGCTGTACAAGCCCTTATGGTTATGTAACACACACACACACACACACACACACACACACACACACACACACACACACACACACACACACACACACACACACACACACATACACATACACATACACATACACACACACACACAGAAGCCCTTAAGCCTCTCTCTGGTCCGTAGCGACACACGCTAGCAAGTGTCTCTCACCCGCTTATCGTTACATCATTACTATCCAGGCCGACTTTCTCCCTGTGTACCAACATCAACGTGTGGCTTACTTTTTATTTCCAACACACAAAAATCTCTACCAGCAGGAAACAAACAAACAAACATGAAGATGGATGATTTGTTTTGCTAACTTTCCATCTTTGACATAAAGTGTATTCATGTATTATGTACGAAGTGATGCGAGTGATGTTAGACGTTAGTGACATTAGTGACATTAGAAACATTAGTAACATTAGTGACATTAGTGACATTAGTGACATTAGCGGAGGTCTGTGCAAATTCCAGCTTTGAAATCAGCAGAAACTGACGTGTGTGTTGCTTCTCTCCCTCCACCGCAGCACTACTTCCTGGTGATTTTCGGCCACGATGGACAGAAACCTTTGGAGCTGCGGACGGAGGAAGAGTCGGACTGCAACGAGTGGGTGGAGTGCATCCAACAGGCCAGGTGAGAGAAGACTTATACGTATTTACACTTTTACTCAAGTAAAGGAGCTGAATACTCCTGCAGCCTCTGACTTCTCAGTTTTACTTTGCATGAGTTAAAGTGTTAAATAACAGTTTTTGTCTGCGTGCATTTTGGTGCTAATGCACATTTAACATAGTGCGTGCGTGCGTGTGTGTGCATGTGTGCGTACAGCATGCATGTGTTTATGTGTGTGTTTGCGTACGGCATGCGTGTGTGTGCGTGCGTGCGTGTGTGCGTACAGCATGCATGTGTTTATGTGTGTGTTTGCGTACGGCATGCGTGTGTGTGTGTGTGTGTTCTGCTCGCAGCGGTTCACATTTAGGTCACACTGGTGCTGTATTGCTGCACTGGTTACATCACACACTTGATCTCTCCACTCGACCTCCACTCGTCTGTTTCTGTCTTTATGTAGACGTTTATTTCTGCTTCATCACACGTTACTGAATACATTTAACAGCGTTTTCATGTCGGGGTGCGTCAGCGTGCAGACAGACATTGTGTGTACTACTGGGAACAGTAGAAGTACTGCATCATATCATAGAATGGTATTTTTGTAAAAAGTAAAAGTGTTAAACAAACTCAATGCAAATGTTTCTCTCTGAGATGTAGAGTAAAAATATATCGTAGCAGAGAATATGGAGTATGATCAGGACACACTTGTGCTTGAGTTAAGGACTTAAATCCATCCAGCAGTCGTCCAGAATTCACAACTTGACCTAAGAACAGAAGTGTTATCAGCAAAATGATCTTTAAGGATGAAGAGTATCAGGACTCACAGGCAGAATGGCTCCAGAGCAGCTGTATTATAATGGAATATAACCAACACATACATGTAAGAGTGTTTAATGCTGTTGCTCTGTGATGTAGAGTAGATTTAAGATGCTTTGTGCATTAAATGCTTCATAACATGTGTTTTTAACCTGAGTAATGTTGTAAAACACACAATATTTCCCTCTGATGCAGCGGAGAAGAAACGTAAAGTAGCAGAAAATGTAAATACACAAGTAAAGAACCATCATTTCCATATTTTAAGTGCAGTACTTGAGTAAATATTAAACATAGGTCTTAAGACAGAGTACAGAATAACCAGCAGAATGCACTAGAGTAAAAGTACTCATGATGCAAAATGGCTCCTTTCACTGTGTTTTATTATTATAGGATATCATTATAGTGGCCGCCTATCTGCCACTTTAGCAGGACATAAAAGTTCCTGTGCTCGTGCACGTCAGAAGGCAATGAACTCCAAAACAGATCCAAGGAGGACGCGATCGAAGCCGACGTCAAAAAGGTTTATTATCCACAAATAATCCACGTCGAACAAAGCAAAATCCAGTCTGTCGCCTCTAACTCACTGACAGAAAAGAGTTTCTTAGGCCTAAGATGACGTTAGCTCCCGTCCTGCCCCGATCACTTAATAACAACCCCCAACCAGCGCACACACGGCTAATTTTACCACAGTTCTCAACAGTTCACCGCGCTTTACGGCAGCATCAGCTTTGGGTAGCAAGGCAAAATAAGAGCATAATAAACTGCTGCATCATAACTGCTAAAAGGCATTAATACATAAAGAATAGAACAAAAATATCACTTATGATTAGCCACAATAAATTAACGCAACATATATATTTACTAATTAGGCACAAAGTATAAACATGGGCCTAATGTTATGCATGGCTCAACAATCATATTATTCTGTTTTGTCACTTACAAATACACGTCTGAGCGTTTAGATGTTGTAGTTCATGCGTTGGGTACTTTGTTCACCCCCGGGTACGTTAGAAGTGTTGTGCTGCATCGTATCAGAGATCAAAGTGTTGAATAAAGGAAGTGGGGTAGAAGTGTGACAGGTAACGCTCTGTGTTTGTGTTTAACTTCACGTCTCCGTTTCCCCGCATGCACCCTTCAGTTACTCTGACATCATCATCGAGCGTGAGATCCTGATGCAGAAGTACATCCACCTGGTCCAGATCATGGAGACGGAGAAGATCGCAGCCAATCAGCTCCGCACTCAGCTGGAGGACCAGGACACGGAGATCGAGAGGCTCAAAGCCGAGGTACGCATGAGTGCACGTGCACTGGCGACTCCCAGACGCACATCAAAGCCTGCAAACGCATGCATGCGTGTGTGTGTGTAGGGCTCCAGTGACCAGATACATACATATATATATTGTTTTCATGAATATTTCAGCATCTGTGTGTTCACATGGAGCCTGCTGTTCTTCCAGATTGTTGTGTTGAACAAAACCAAGGAGAGGATGCTGCCTTACCACAGCAACGCAGAGGAGGAAGACCCAGATATTAAGAAGATCAAAAAGGTAAACTGTGGAATGTAACCGAGTACATTGAGGGCGCACTCACACTGTCCTTCCGCGTGATGACGTATAGGCAGCAAGAAGCATTCTCCGAGGCCCAGGTAGTGTGAGTACAAACGGGCCTGGAGGGGGGGGACAAGGACCCTAAAGCACGGGGCACTGGACGGAGGCACAGTGGGAGGGCACCCGTACACTTCCTCGAGTCCACCTGTAAAAACAGCCTCCAGAACCTCAGCGTTCTTTCAAACACAACCTCCCAGAACCTGCAGCTTTTCTGAAACACTGCACAGAACGTTATATTCTGGGTCACGGTCGGATTGTTGTGTCGCTCACCCCGCTCAGGTCGTTGTCTTTCTTTGACTTTATTTCCTGTTAATTCTCCCGTGCCACCGTCCGCCTTCTTCCTGTTTCAGCAAATCTTGGTGCATTTCACCGGTTACCTGTCATAAAAAACGACAAGATCATGCAAAACACGCTAACGTTGCATCCTGTCTTAAAGGTATAAACACGTAAACGCTGCATCCTGTCTTAAAGGTATATACACGCAAACCACGCATCCTGTCTTAAAGGTATATACACGCAAATGTTGCATCCGGTCTTAAAGGTATATACACGCAAACGTTGCATCCTTTCTTAAAGGTATAAACACGCAAACGTTGCATCCTGTCTTAAAGGTATAGACACTCAAACGTTGCATCCTGTCTTAAAGGTATAAACACGCAAACGTTGCACCCTGCCTTAAAGGTATATACACGCAAACATTGCATCCTGTCTTAAAGGTATAAACACGCAAACGTTGCATCCTGTCTTAAAGGTATAAACACGCAAACGTTGCACCCTGCCTTAAAGGTATATACACGCAAACATTGCATCCTGTCTTAAAGGTATAAACACGCAAACGTTGCATCCTGTCTTAAAGGTATAAACACGCAAACGTTGCACCCTGCCTTAAAGGTATATACACGCAAACATTGCATCCTGTCTTAAAGGTATATACACTTGTGTGTGTGTGTGGTGCAGGTGCAGAGCTTCATGCGTGGCTGGCTGTGCCGGAGGAAGTGGAAGATCATCGTCCAGGACTACATCTCTTCGCCTCACGCTGAGAGCATGAGGAAGAGGAACCAGATCGTCTTCAACATGGTGGAGGCAGAGACAGAATACGTCCACCAGCTCTCCATCCTGGTCAACTGCTTCCTGCGGCCGCTCCGCATGGCCGCCAGCTCCAAGAAGCCTCCCATCAGCCACGACGACGTCAGCACCGTATTCCTCAACAGGTATCGTTTTTTGGTTTGTGTCTCCGTGAGTTCCGCGTACATATTTAATCTCCCAGTTTTATAGTTACAGTAAGAACGTCTCTCTCTCTGCAGTGAGACCATCATGTTCCTGCACGAGATCTTCCATCAGGGTCTTAAAGCTCGGATCGCCAACTGGCCCACGCTCGTTCTAGGTGAGTCCTGCAGAGCTCACACTCATCTCTCTATATAAAGTTTTAGCTAATTACAATCTGCATTAACGTTACATTGCTGCAAACTATTTAAAATGACTGAGACTGATCTATTTAACTCTCTTTCCATCGTTTCACATGTGGAAACTTCACATAATCAAAGCACACGTCAGATATTTTTACATTTTACATGCAAATGAAGTCAAACTGTGTGTTTCAAACACCAAAGCGCGTTTTCACAACTTGTTCACAGTGATTATGTATTAATATAACTTTGTTTTTACGTCAGATTTGTGCTTTTTCATCTCCTTTTTCAAACACAACCTTAAATTAACACGGCGGTTTCCATAGAGTTGTACATAAAAATATAAAAACATAATCAAAAGACAGATAAATGAAAGATAAGACACAATAAAACATAATAAAATATCTGTGCTGTGATAAAATCAACGACCTACGTGCTGTGAAAAGTCACAGAGTTGGGTTTAAGGCAGAGATTTCAAACGAGACAGTGAGGAGGTGTGTTTGTTTTTCCACATACAGCCGATCTGTTCGATATCCTGCTGCCGATGCTCAACATCTACCAGGAGTTTGTCCGTAACCACCAGTACAGTCTGCAGGTGCTGGCAAACTGTAAGCAGAACCGGGACTTTGACAAACTGCTCAAACAGTACGAGTCCAACGCTGCCTGTGAGGGGCGGATGTTGGAGACGTTCCTCACGTATCCCATGTTCCAGGTACAACACACAACCACATATACTCCATGTTCCAGGTACAACACACACACACACACACATACTCCATGTTCCAGGTACAACACACAACCGCATTTACTCCGTGTTCCAGGTACAACACACACACACACACATATACTCCATGTTCCAGGTACAACACACACCACATATACTCCATGTTCAAGGTACAACACACAACTGCATATACTCCATGTTCCAGGTACAACCATAGTAACGGACCTGAATACCTCGTTTTCAGATTCCACGCTACATCATCACTCTCCACGAGCTGCTGGCTCACACACCTCATGAGCACGTGGAGCGCAAGAGTCTGGAATTTGCCAAATCCAAACTGGAGGAGCTGTCGAAGTGAGTGTGTGTGTGTGCACGTTTCACAGATGTGTGTAATGATGGGGTGATGATGATGATGATGATGATGATGGTTGGTGGTGTTGTCAGGATGATGCACGATGAAGTGAGCGACACGGAGAACATCAGGAAGAATCTGGCCATAGAGAGGATGATCGTAGAGGGCTGCGACATCCTGTTGGACACGAGTCAGACCTTCGTCAGACAAGGTGAGCTTCCTCTCCTGCAACAGTAACATGGAGTCTCCCTTAGAGAGAGGGGGAGAAGTTCAGCATCCGTGAGGAACTCGGAGTAGAGCCGCTGCTCCTTTGTGTTGAAAGGAGCCAGTTGAGGTGGTTCAGGATCATCTGGTAAGGATGAACCCTGGGCGCCTCCCTAGGGAGGTGTTCCAGGCACGTCCAGCTGGGAGGAGGCCTCGGGGAAGACCCAGGACCAGGTGGAGAGATTAGATCTCCACACTGGCCTGGGAACGCCTCAGGATCCCCCAGTTAGAGCTGGTTAATGTGGCCCGGGAAAGGGAAGTTTGGGGTCCCCTGCTAAAGCTGCTGCCCCCGAGACCCGACCCCGGATAAGAGGCTGAAGATGAGATGTTGAAAGTTGAAAACTTGTAATATAATCTAAAGTTGTAGTATGTTGTGTGTATCACTTCCTCTGATCACCTTGGGCTCCCGTCCGTGTCTCCGTGAACAGGCTCTCTCATCCAGCTGCCCTCCAGCAGTGAGCGGGGGATGCTCAGTAAGGTCCGCCTGGGCGCCCTCTCTCTGAGGAAGGAAGGAGAGCGACAGTGTTTCCTGTTCACCAAACACTTCCTCATCTGTACACGAACGTCTGGAGGAAAGCTTCACCTGCTGAAGGTCAGCCTCATCTGTCTGCGGAGTTTAATCAGGTTTCCACGTAGAAGGACCTGTAATCGGTGAATATTCTCAGAGTTTAAAGTTGGACATTTACAAGAAAGAAAATGAGATATTTCTGAGACTAACGTCGTACATTTACGAGAAGAAAAATCACAGATTTACTTAAAAAAACTTGAATACTCAGAGATTAAAGTAGTAAACCGACCTTGAAAGTTCTGTAAAGTCATAAACTTGCAAGAATAAACTGAGATTAAAGTCCCAGTGTTAGAAGAAGCCGCCTCGCTTCACTCTGTGAGACTGGATCCACCTCATCAAACCACTGCCAACACTTTAACAAGGTCGGTCAAAATGTTCCTATTGTAAATGTTGCTTCTCACACTTGTACATCCTCACAACAGCACTGAATGCTGGGTAAAGATTACATTCAAACCTTTAAAACAGATCTCCAACCATCGCTTTGATCGGCTTTTAACAACTGTTGAAACGACTTCCTCGGAGGTAGATTTTCAGAGCGCTTCCATGTTTCTCCCCCAACAGCAAGGAGGCACGTTGTCTCTGATCGAGTGCACGCTCATCGAAGAACTCGACGCCAGCGATGAGGACTGTGAGTATCTTTGAAACCAAATGATGTTCTTTGTCTCTTAACGTCAACATTTAACGCTAACCGAGGCGTGGATCATGCGCGTTTACCGTTGCAGACAACGCGGCAGGTCAGGGCTTCAGCCATCTGGAGTTCAAGATCGTGGTGGAGCCTCCGGATGGTCAGCCCTTCTCCGTCGTCCTCTTGGCTCCATCTCGCCAGGAAAAGGCCGCGTGGACCAGCGATATCAGCCAGGTAGGCCTCGCTGTCTTACTGTTGAGCTTTTTTGAGCTCTCTGACGTGTGATTAAAAGGACCTAAAGTGTCTCCTAATCTCTGTTTCAGTGCATTGATAACATCCGGTGTAACGGCCTGATGACCAGCGTGTTTGAGGAGAACTCCAAAGTTTCTGTGCCGCACATGATCAAGTAAGAAAAGAGGATTTCAGAGGGTCTGAGAAACTTAAGCTGAAGAAGTCAAACAGGCTGATAACCTCCATGTTGTTTGTCTCATTGTACATGTATTCGCCAACATCGTCGGCATACAGTAAGAACAAGTTAAATGTTAGTGAATACTGAGTTTTAATGTCGCTACAAACAAAGAAACGTTGATACAATAAACGTTTTTGTTTAGGAAACTAAATGTACAACTAAAGCTGCATTGATTAGTCCAGAGACAGAAGACTCATCAGCAACGGTTTTGATAATCAATTAATCGTTAAAGTGATTTTTCTTGTGAAAATGGCAAATTTTAGTCTCTTTAAATGTAGAGATTTCCTGATTTTCTGTGTTTTATATTTGTATTATCTATTAAACTATATATATTTGGAGTTTGCACTGATCTGGTGCAAAATCTGGGTAAAAATCAGCAGATTAATCCATAATGTAGATATTTATTAGTTGCAGACCTGCAGACAACATGAGCCATTAAAACCATGCAATTTGAAAATCCGATGGTTAAAATAGTTGTTTTTTATTTAAGCTGTTCAAGTGTCACAATAAAGCTTATTTTATCCGTCTGTTAAGTCGTGCCGCCGTCCTGTTGCGGCAGCAAACGGGGAGTAGGACGCTGGAGGGTCCGGGATCAGACCCCCGGTGCTGGGGCTTAGGCCGGCTGAGGGTCTGCGGACTGCCGGCCGCTGCAGAGTGTGTGTAGCGCACAGCCTGTTTGGCGGTTAAAATATATATTTTTATTTTAGCTGTTCAAGTGTCACAATAAAGCCTACGTCGCTACAAAGAAACGTTGATACAAAAAACGTTTTTTGTGTAAGAAACTAAATGTACAACTAGAGCTGCAATGATTAGTCGGCTAATTGATTAGCATGAGCCATTAAAACCATACAATTAAAAAAATCTGACGTGTTGTGTGTGAAAGACTGACACGCGCAGACGTTTTACTTCAGAACATACACAGACTTTTTACTTCAGCCTCACGTCTACATCAACACTTCCTTGTTTTTGTTTTCACGTGTTCCGCGCGTAACGTATCATCCCATAATAATCACAGTCTCTTAAAGGTCCCTTAACCCCTATTTAGCAGCATACAGCAAACCCCATGTGTCACAGTGTGACCATGTTATTAGAACATAAGACGGTTAAAGTCATTTTTGTTATTCTAGCTGTTCACAAGTGTCACAATAAAGCCTATTTTATCCGGCTGTTAAGTCGTGATGTAACGCCCTTTGAAAACACGATTTACGGGTCCAGGCCTTGTATTTCTCCAACACCTCAGTGCCGTGTTCAGCGCCGTTTGTATCAGATCTGAGTAAAGCAACATAATTGTCATTTAACCTCTTTCCTATCATGGGAAAGTGTCTCACTGAAGAAAGAAGTGATCGTAACTGTTCACAGGTTTGGTCGTTATTTGGTGGGAATAAAAATTAAAATAAAGGGTTTGTTTTTAGGCAAACTCGTCACTTTAATAATTATTTATTGTATTATTTCAACTGTTCACAAGCAGCTGTTATGAGTGACGTCTGTTATGAGTGAAGGATAATGCTGGTGAAACTGTCAATAAATTGCAACAAATGCAGCGTTTCCTCCTGTTTCTTTGATCAAATCCGCTGTTTGAGGAAATGACCGATGAAACTAAAGTAAAGTATTGAGAGACGCACGGACACATTGTTGCTTTTTCTCTTCACGAGTGTGTTATTTTGTCTCCCGAAGATCTGACGCCCGGCTGCACAAGGACGACGTGGACATTTGCTTCAGCAAGACGCTCAACTCCTGCAAGGTGCCGCAGATCCGGTACGCCAGCGTGGAGCGCCTCCTGGAGCGACTGACGGACCTGCGATTCCTCTCCATAGATTTCCTCAACACCTTCCTCCACACGTACAGGATCTTCACCACCGCTGCCGTGGTCATCGACAAGCTGGCCGACATCTACAAGAAGCCGTTCACCTCCATTCCTGTCAGGTACGTCGTCAGTGAATCAAAGTGTGGTGCGTTGCTGCAGAGCGGGACTGCAGTTTATTCATCCGTCCTCATCGTCCCTCCCATCAGACTCATGCTGCTGTACGTTCACTCCATATGTCCATCTCCACACTTTCTGTTGTTCTTCTCATCCTCTTTCACCCCGCCATACACCTCCTCTTCCTCCTCTTCCTCACTGTCACTGTCCCAGGATCGAGCAGCATTCATGTGACCGTCTGTCCATCATGTCCCTCTGTCCTGACTACAGTCTGAAGATCACACAGCTTGCTCTGGACCAGTCCAAGTAAATACCATCTGCAGGTGGTGATTCACTCGTGCCGACGCCTCTCACAGACAGATCTGCAGACCGACTCTCCTCCTTTTGCCCCTCAGGTCTCTGGAGCTCTTCTTCGCCACCAACCAGGGCTCGTGGGGGACGGACCCCCTGAACAACAAGTCCCCGAGGCTGTGCCGCAAGTTTTCCTCTCCTCCGCCTCTCACCATCCCCACTCGCACCGTCTCCCCCGTCCACAGCCGCAAGCTCTCCCTCAGCTCCCCCGTAGGCGGGAAAGCCGGAGTCTTGGACCTCTCCACCACCCCCAACTCCTCCGCAGCCAACTCCCCCACCTCCAGTCACAGCCCCTCCATCTCCTCTCCTCCTCCCATCTCGACCAGGCCCCCCTCTGGCTTTTCCTCCCCTCCGCCCACCGCCACGCGCTCTCCCAGCCTCCCCCAGGCCTCTGGGATGTCCTCGCCGCCCCCCATCTCCACCAAGGCCCCTCTGGACCTCAGCCGCGGCCCCAGCTCCCCAGAGCTGAGCCCAGCTGCAGGGGAGGACGTCAGCGGAGACCTCCCTCGCCTCGACGCCTTCTGTGGGAAGCTGAGGCGCAGCATCCGCAGGGGTATGTAGCTGGAACACATAAGCGTATGAGTCCCACTGTGTCAGCCTCATGTGACCATCGGCACGTGTGTGTGCACGAGTGCGTGTAGCGTTACAAACGTGTGCTCTAAAAACAGGTAAATGCCGATTGTACGCAGCTCTGGATGTGATTTATTTCTTGCTAATATTAAACTTAAATCTGACAGTTTCCCACCGACCAAAACAGACTGACGAGGGCGAGACATAAATGGGTCACAGTTACCCAACGGAGGAATAATGGCGCTCTTAGATCATCGTCTGGCTCCAGCCGACAGCTCGCTCACTGTAACAACAGCGTCGGGGCACCGGGTCGGACAATCTCTGACAACCAAATCGGAGAGGAGAGAAAGAAAATGAAGAGAGGAAGAAAGAAAGAGCCATTACGTGTCTCCTGGGAGGGAAATGACACAGTGAACGGGGGGAAATGGAGCAGCAGCAATAAATAACACCTGAAATCCAGCAGCTCCTGACCCAGACGTGAACAGCAGCGTGCACACTCATGCAAGGGTTTGATCATCCAGACGCAGTATTTTTAGATCACTTTCATCACAAACAGGAGTCGTCTTTTGTATTTGACGTCAACGGACAAACAGAGCAGCACAGGCAGCAACTAACGTGATTTATTCTCGTTATCCGTCCATTAAAGGTCCTGTAACGTAATGTAACGTAACATTTGTTTTTACGATTCACACTTAAAATGATGAAGTCACTTGTAAATGACAAGGTAGTACAACATGTAAATTATTCATGTAAACTTGGATAATAGATAATAATAAAAATGAGTGAAAACTAAATCAGGTTTGAATTGAAATCATACTGTTTACAAGATATTTAGTCAATGTTAAAAACAACACAGAATGGAAATGCTATTGAAATCTCTTCCAGCCCATAAAGAAGTCATGAACAGTTCCTGGTTGTTTAGGGTTACACTCCAAATGACCCCCAACTTGAATTGTTGACCGGAGCAAAAAACAAATAAAACCTAAAGCAAATTAAAATTGTACAAATAAAAATATAAACCTAAACATTTAAAATGATCTCTGGGCATTCAGCAGAATGTTGTTATGCAACTTAAAATCTAAGCTCAGCTCGCCTACAGCAAACAGTGATGCTAAACGTGAACAAATGAACCGGCATTTGTGGAGTCTCCACATGCTGTTCTTCTGTTCTACATTCTGCAGCGGCGGCCTGTTTGAGCCTGTTTGAACCCGTCCACTCCAGAAAATCACAGCATCAAAACAAGGATTAGAGGAGTTTACTGACAGGTAGCGTTAGCCGTTAGCGTTAGCCGTTCAGGCTAAGTGCAGATGAAAGTGATGTTAGCATCAAGGAGCAGCGTAGCCATGTGGGCGTGCGTTTGAATGGCGTTCCTCTCCTTTCTCTCAGTCCATGGAGTGAATGCTCGGCCTATAGTGACTCTGGTTGTTGCCCGTCTCCGCTCACTCAGCTGCTGGGACAAAGAACGCCCCCTTCACTGAGGCTCCCAAGCAGCTGCACGATTGGCTAACTCCATTTCACCCAGTGCCAGCCTACAGTAGCTGCACCCAACAACAGACCCAACACTATTGGTTGCTACCATGGAAACACAACAGAAAGTCATTGTCATTGTAAAATATTAATTCAGACTAAATATATTTTTAATGGAAAAGCAAAACTTTCCTTCTGTTCCCCTCGAAACGCCCTGTGGGTGTGTTATTTTTTCAAAAACATAGCTTTTAATAAAGATTCAACATATCGTCACGATGTTAAAAGTCTTTCAGGAAACACAAAAACTTGCCACAGGCCGTTATCTTAAAGGGTCAAATCACACGATCTGATCAACTGAGGATGTCGGCCATTTTACCACAGGTGGTCGGCGTCGTGAGGAGATGATTTAGGCAAAAAAACTATTTTATTTTGACGATATTCAACCTTTAAACAGCGAAAAGTCTCTGAGTAAAGGATCTGAATACTCCTTCCACCGCAGGGGTGAATCCGACTTGTACATCAAGAAGTCAAAAACCCAATGGTGTCCCCGATGTTTGACGTGTGTCCGTCTCTCTAACAGCTGTCCTGGAGACGGTTTCTCTGGATAAGTTTCTCCCTGAGTCCCCAGCCAGCAGCGAGCCGGGCGACATGTCTCCCTGCCGCTCACCTTCCACGCCGCGGCACCTTCGCTACAGGCAGTCGGGAGGTACGACGCGCACCCACACTCACACATGCACGCTCAACGGTGTGTCCTTTTTAGTTTAGTTTGTTTTTAATGTCTCTCATCCCTCGCAGCGACACCGGGGGAGAACTCTCGCTGCACGATGTCTCCGGCGTCGGCGTTTGCGATCGCCACCGCTGCTGCGGGGCACAGCAGCTCCCAGGGTGAGCACGGCGAAGGTCAAAGGGCACAAACAGGGAGGGGACTGTAGCCTGTGGGGGGAAGTGCATTTACTCCAAGTACTGTAGAGCAGCTGTGAGGTGCTTGTTCATGTTCTGCTGCTTTCTACTCAGGGAAACATTGTTCTTTTCTGACTTTACTTACCTCGCAGGTTGAGATTAAGGCATTCAAAGGTCTTTTTTAACCACTAATGCTGCTGAAAATAACAGCAAACCTCTGCAGCAGCATGAGAAGAGTCCCTACACACAAACAACACTGACACTCCTGATCTGTATTTCTTTTTTATTCTCCAGGTTTTAGTAATTCTGACAAAGTCTGTGACAAAGAGTTCATCATCCGGAGAGCTGCCACCAACAGAGTCCTCAACGTGCTGCGACACTGGGTTTCCAAACACTCCCAGGTGAGTTCAGCTGCGTCCGCAAGACCTGAACCCGGAGAGGACGCTCTGAGTGTGTTTCCACGCACATCAGTGACCCGAAATGGCCGTACCCCGTGTAAGGGAATAACCAGATTATTGAAGTCTCCCTCGTTTACTTAAGAGGTTGAATGGTAAAAAGAGGGAGTAACTCTTCCTCCGGTGCAGCAGGTGGAGCTCCAACAACATCCAGCTGCTCTGAATACGGCTTTTTTACGGTTCACCTTTGTCAAAATCAAAAATTTGGGGAAAATGGCCGACTTTTGGACAGAATGAGGACAGAAACAGGTCTTCTTGGTAGCGATGGTGGTTGCCATGGTGAAGTCCTCCCTCGGTTTAAAGGGAACGCTCTGTTATTGTTGTTTTTCACGTTTTTCTGCGCTGTTGCTTCCTGGTTTATTCTATTTCTGGGTCAAAAGCCACCACGGCAGAGTGGGGAGCACGCGCAGACGAGAACCCTGATGGTAACCGGGGTAAGATGTTTTCATGCAAGAGAACTCCTGGTACTAAAGGAGTTCTCCTGGTACTAAAGAAGTTCTCCTGGTACTAAAGGAGTTCTCCTGGTACTAAAGGAGTTCTCCTGGTACTAAAGGAGTTCTCCTGGTGCTAAAGGAGTTCTCCTGGTACTAAAGGAGTTCTCCTGGTACTAAAGGAGTTCTCCTGGTACTAAAGGAGTTCTCCTGGTGCTAAAGGAGTTCTCCTGGTACAAAAGAAGTTCTCCTGGTACTAAAGGAGTTCTCCTGGTGCTAAAGAAGTTCTCCTGGTGCTAAAGGAGTTCTCCTGGTGCTAAAGGAGTTCTCCTGGTGCTAAAGAAGTTCTCCTGGTACTAAAGGAGTTCTCCTGGTACTAAAGAAGTTCTCCTGGTACTAAAGAAGTTCTCCTGGTACTAAAGGAGTTCTCCTGGTACTAAAGGAGATCTCCTGGTACTAAAGGAGTTCTCCTGGTACTAAAGGAGATCTCCTGGTACTAAAGGAGATCTCCTGGTGCTAAAGGAGTTCTCCTGGTACTAAAGGAGTTCTCCTGGTACTAAAGGAGTTCTCCTGGTACTAAAGGAGTTCTCCTGGTGCTAAAGGAGTTCTCCTGGTACTAAAGGAGTTCTCCAGGTGCTAAAGGAGTTCTCCTGGTGCTAAAGGAGTTCTCCTGGTACTAAAGGAGTTCTCCTGGTGCTAAAGGAGTTCTCCTGGTGCTAAAGGAGTTCTCCTGGTACTAAAGGAGTTGTCCCGGTACTAAAGGAGTTCTCCTGATGCTAAAGACGTTCTCCTGGTGCTAAAGGAGTTCTCCTGGTGCTAAAGACGTTCTCCTGGTGCTAAAGGAGTTCTCCTGGTACTAAAGGAGTTCTCCTGGTGGTAAAGGAGTTCTCCTGGTACTAAAGGAGTTCTCCTGGTACTAAAGGAGTTCTCCTGGTGCTAAAGAAGTTCTCCTGGTACTAAAGAAGTTATCCTGGTACTAAAGGAGTTCTCCTGGTGGTAAAGGAGTTCTCCTGGTACTAAAGGAGTTCTCCTGGTGCTAAAGAAGTTCTCCTGGTGCTAAAGGAGTTCTCCTGGTGCTAAAGACGTTCTCCTGGTGCTAAAGGAGTTCTCCTGGTACTAAAGGAGTTCTCCTGGTGCTAAAGGAGTTCTCCTGGTGCTAAAGGAGTTCTCCTGGTGCTAAAGGAGTTCTCCTGGTGCTAAAGGAGTTCTCCTGGTGCTAAAGGAGTTCTCCTGGTGCTAAAGGAGTTCTCCTGCTGCTAAAGGAGTTCTCCTGGTACTAAAGGAGTTCTCCTGCTGCTAAAGGAGTTCTCCCGGTACTAAAGGAGTTCTCCTGGTGCTAAAGGAGTTCTCCTGGTACCAAAGGAGTTCTCCTGGTACTAAAGGAGTTCTCCTGGTACTAAAGGAGTTCTCCTGGTGCTAAAGGAGTTCTCCTGGTGCTAAAGGAGTTCTCCTGGTGCTAAAGGAGTTCTCCCGGTGCTAAAGGAGTTCTCCCGGTACTAAAGGAGTTCTCCTGGTGCTAAAGGAGTTCTCCTGGTGCTAAAGGAGTTCTCCTGGTACCAAAGGAGTTCTCCTGGTACTAAAGGAGTTCTCCTGGTACTAAAGGAGTTCTCCTGGTGCTAAAGGAGTTCTCCTGGTGCTAAAGGAGTTCTCCTGCTGCTAAAGGAGTTCTCCTGCTGCTAAAGGAGTTCTCCTGGTACTAAAGGAGTTCTCCTGGTGCTAAAGAAGTTCTCATGGTACTAAAGGAGTTCTCCTGGTACTAAAGGAGTTCTCATGGTGCTAAAGGAGTTCTCCTGGTGCTAAAGGAGTTCTCCTGGTGCTAAAGGAGTTCTCCTGGTGCTAAAGGAGTTCACCTGCTGCTAAAGGAGTTCTCCTGCTGCTAAAGGAGTTCTCCTGGTACTAAAGGAGTTCTCCTGGTGCTAAAGGAGTTCTCCTGCTGCTAAAGGAGTTCTCCCGGTGCTAAAGGAGTTCTCCTGGTACTGAAGGAGTTCTCCTGGTGCTAAAGGAGTTCTCCTGGTACTAAAGGAGTTCTCCTGGTACTAAAGGAGTTCTCCTGGTACTAAAGGAGTTCTCCTGGTACTAAAGGAGTCCTCCTGGTGCTAAAGACGTTCTCCTGGTACTAAAGGAGTTCTCCTGGTGCTAAAGGAGTTCTCCTGGTGCTAAAGGAGTTCTCCTGGTGCTAAAGGAGTTCTCCTGGTACTGAATAAGTTCTCCTGGTACTAAAGGAGTTCTCCTGGTACTAAAGGAGTTCTCCTGGTACTGAATAAGTTCTCCTGGTACTAAAGGAGTTCTCCTGGTACTAAAGGAGTTCTCCTGGTGCTAAAGGAGTTCTCCCGGTACTAAAGGAGTTCTCCCGGTACTAAAGGAGTTCTCCCGGTGCTAAAGGAGTTCTCCTGGTACTAAAGAAGTTCTCCCGGTACTAAAGGAGTTCTCCTGGTACTAAAGAAGTTCTCCCGGTGCTAAAGGAGTTCTCCTGGTGCTAAAGGAGTTCTCCTGGTACTAAAGAAGTTCTCCCGGTACTAAAGGAGTTCTCCCGGTGCTAAAGGAGTTCTCCCGGTACTAAAGGAGTTCTCCCGGTACTAAAGGAGTTCTCCTGGTACTAAAGAAGTTCTCCTGGTACTAAAGGAGTTCTCCCGGTACTAAAGGAGTTCTCCCGGTACTAAAGGAGATCTCCCGGTACTAAAGGAGTTCTCCCGGTGCTAAAGGAGTTCTCCTGGTGCTAAAGGAGTTCTCCTGGTGCTAAAGGAGTTCTCCCGGTGCTAAAGGAGTTCTCCCGGTGCTAAAGGAGTTCTCCCGGTGCTAAAGGAGTTCTCCCGGTGCTAAAGGAGTTCTCCTGGTACTAAAGGAGTTCTCCTGGCGCTAAAGGAGTTCTCCTGGCGCTAAAGGAGTTCTCCTGGTACTAAAGGAGTTCTCCTGGTACTAAAGGAGTTCTCCTGGCGCTAAAGGAGTTCTCCTGGTGCTAAAGGAGTTCTCCTGGCGCTAAAGGAGTTCTCCTGGTGCTAAAGAAAGGAGTTCTCCTGGCGCTAAAGGAGTTCTCCTGGTGCTAAAGGAGTTCTCCTGGTGCTAAAGGAGTTCTCCTGGTGCTAAAGGAGTTCTCCTGGTGCTAAAGGAGTTCTCCTGGTACTAAAGGAGTTCTCCTGGTGCTAAAGGAGTTCTCCTGGTACTAAAGGAGTTCTCCTGGTACTAAAGGAGTCCTCCAGGTCTGTTACCCGGGGTACGAGAACTCCGATTTTCCCCGGGTAACGGCGTTTCCATGGTGATTGAGGTACCAGAGTCTGCCCCTAACCCGAATATGATCAGGTTTTTAAACAGCATGTAAACGCACTGTTTGAGTCCACCTGAAAGAGCCTGTTGTCTGTTTCCATCATCGTCTCCCTCCTGGTGTGTGTGTGTGTGTGTGTGTGTGTGTGTGTGTGTGTGTGTGTGTGTGTGTGTGTGTGTGTGTGTGTGTGTGTGTGTGTGTGTGTGTGTGTGTGTGTGTGTGTGTGTGTGTGTGTGTGTGTGTGTGTGTGTGTGTGTGTGTGTGTGTGTGTGTGTGTGTGTGTGTGTGTGTGTGTGTGTGTGTGTGTGTGTGTGTGTGTGTGTGTGTGTGTGTGTGTGTGTGTGTGTGTGTGTTTTCCCCCCCCCCACGGCGCTGCTCTTTGCTCTGCGTGTCTTTTCTCCGTGCAGAAAGGTCAGCGTCCTCCCCGGGGACACTCAAAGGACGCCGTTTTCTTTTAAGATGATGTAAGATGCTATTTTGGTACCTGGGTGTTTGGAGCAGGAAAAGTGAACAGTGATAAACGCACGTCAAACTTTATTTTGGGTGTACGAACACGCTCAACGTTACAAACACGATCACATGACGACCAGCTGGACGGATCACAGCGTCACAATACAACAGAGAAGAAGAAGAATTACTTTTAGTCATCCTGCCAGAGAAATTCAATTTGTTCACTGTTATTATTATTATTATACAGGACACACACACACACACACACACACACACACACACACAGGACCTATATACATGCAATTAATGGAGAGATGTTAGAGTGAGGGGGCTGCCAGTGGCTCAGCGCCCCGAGCAGTTGGGGGTTAGGTGCCTTGCCTTGCCCAGGAGATGAACTGGCACCTCTCCAGCCACCAGTCCACGCTCCATTCATGGTTCACACAGGGACTCAAACCGGCGACCCTCCGGTTCCCAGCTGAGTTAATCCTGGGTCCGCGTTGAAGATAGTTTTCTTCTTTTAAAAGCTCTGAAAACTTCCACGTAAAATTTGTGCGTGTGCATGCGTGTGTGCGTGTAACTGTGTGCGTGTAACTGTGTGTGTGTAACTGTGTGTACCCGTGTGTGTGTGTGTGTGTGTGTGTGTGTGTGTGTGTGTATACCTGACGTCCTCTGGAGGGCGTCCTTGTCCTGAGAGCTGATGATCGTATGTTTGACTAAAACAAGACAAAAATAATTAAATATTGTGGGACCGGAATCGTGTGTGTGTGTGTTTTACAGTGTGTGTGTGTGTGTGTGTGTGTAACTGTGTGTGTGTGTGTGTGTGTGTGTGTGTGTGTGTCTCCGTCAGGACTTTGAGATGAACAGCGAGCTGAAGGTGGGGGTGATGTGTCTGCTGGAGGAGGTGCTGCGAGACGCCGACCTGCTGCCACAGGAGCGCAAAGCAACGTCAAACATACTAAGGTACAACGTCACTGACGTTTTACACGATTTCTATCAATGAACTGTTTCTTTTTTTAATCATTAACATCTTTAAATATGTGTAAAATAAAACACTTTGACTTTTGGTCTTGAAACACCTGACCTTTATTTTGAAATCCTCAGACTTTTGGTCTTGAAACACTTTGAATTTTAGTATTGAAACACCTGACCATTATTTTGAAATCCGTAGACTTTTAGGCCTTAAAACACTTTGACTTTTAGTCTTGAAACACCTGACCTTTATTTTGAAATCCGAAAACTTTTTGTCTTAAAATACTTAGACTTTTAGTCTTGAAACACCTGACCTTTATTTTGAAATCCGTAGACTTTTAGTCTTAAAAAGTATTTTCAGGGTCTTTATTCAGCTTCAGAGGTGCAGCAGGAGGACCACACACACACACACACACACACACACACACACACACACACACACACACACACACGTTGTAACGGTGTGTGTGTGTGTGTGTCTCTGCAGTGCCCTTTCTCATGAAGACCAAGATGACGCTCAGCTCAGGATCGAGGACATCTTACAGATGGTCAGTATCACCACGCGTTCGTACCGATCGCTGCTTAAAGGTAGAATAATAATTTAATTTAAATAAGTGATTTAAATCCTCACCTGCAGAAAAGCTGCCCTCTGCTCCACTTCATCGTGGTAAGAACAACAACGTCACTCCCCTTAGTGAGCGCAGTGCAGTCGTAGACGGCCTCCCAGTGTGTGTGTGTGTGTGTGTGTGTGTGTGTGTGGACTCGTCTTAATGTTCTATAGTCGTTTGGAAAAGTTCTGAGCTCTGAGCTGTGTGTGTGTGTGTGTGTGTGTGTGTGTGTGTGTGTGTGTGTGTGTGTGTGTGTGTGTGTGTGTGTGTGTGTGTGTGTGTGTGTGTGTGTGTGTGTGTGTGTGTGTGTGTGTGTGTGTGTGTGTGTGTGTGTGTGTGTGTGTGTGTGTGTGTGTGTGTGTGTGTGTGTGTGTGTGTGTGTGTGTGTGTGTGTGTGTGTGTGTGTGTGTGTGTGTGTTCCAGGCGGAGAGTCCCAAAGCCGAGTGTTTCGAGTCTCTGTCGGCCATGGAGCTGGCCGAGCAGATCACGCTGCTGGACCACATCGTGTTCAGGGGGATTCCCTACGAGTGAGAACACACACACACACACACACACACACACTCACACACTCTCACACTCACACACTCTCACACTCTCACTCACTCACTCACACACTCTCACTCACACACTTCAGTACAGCACACTGTCTGTGGTTTAAAGTGTGTGTGTGTGTAACGGACTGTAACTGTGTGTGTGTGTGTAACGGACTGTAACTGTGTGTGTGTGTGTAACTGACTGTAACTGTGTGTGTGTGTAACTGACTGTGTGTGTGTAACTGACTTCGACTGTGTGTGTGTGTGTGTGTGTGTGTGTGTGTGTGTAACTGGCTGTAACTGTGTGTGTGTGTGTGTGTGTGTGTGTGTGTGTGTGTGTGTGTGTGTGTGTGTGTGTGTGTGTGTGTGTGTGTGTGTGTGTGTGTGTGTGTGTGTGTGTGTGTGTGTGTGTGTGTGTGTGTGTGTGTGTGTGTGTGTGTGTGTGTGCAGGGAGTTCCTGGGTCAGGGCTGGATGAAGGTGGATAAGACAGAGAGGACCCCGTACATCATGAAGACCAGTCAACATTTTAATGACGTGAGACTTTTAGAAACCTAGATTCAGCACTCCCACTGTGCCTCCGTCCCGTGCCCCGTGCTTTAGGGTCCTTGTCCCCCCCTCCAGGCCCGTTTGTACTAACACTACCTGGGCCTCGGAGAATGCTTCTTGCTGCCTATACGTCATCACGACGTAACACGTCACACGCATTGATGACGTCATGGCGATGCGTGGCTTTGTTTCCAGATCTTTCCGTAGACCTCGGAGTTTTTGTGCGTCTTGTCGACTGTTTTTGAATCTTTTCATCGACCAAATCTGCAGTAAACACTCCACCTCCGCATCACACCAACGTGAACCTTTCACCGCCATTGTTTGAAATGTCCGCGCATGGTCCCTCCTTCTTTTTTCTACGTCCCAACAGGCGCACAGGAAATGACCTCAGAACCGCCGTAGGCCTCGTGCTCGCACACGTGCGCACGCTCGTGCTCGTACATGTGCAAGCGTGCCGCTCCTAGACGTGGTACGGTTGCACTCACACTGGTCAAAGGAACTAGACTTTAGCCGTATGCTTGGGCACGGTACGGAGGCACAGTGGGAGTGCGCCCTGAGATCGTTTTATCCACGATCGTGTGAAAACAACCTCCCGTGGTCGTGGACTCTGCGTTCTTCATAACCCGGTACCTGACTCTGGTATATCCGACCCCTCCTCCACAGATGAGTAACCTGGTGGCGTCTCAGATAATGACCCACACTGACGTGGGCTCCCGGGCCGGCGCCATAGAGAAGTGGCTCGCCGTGGCCGACATCTGCCGCTGCCTCAACAACTACAACGGCGTGCTGGAGATCACCTCCGCCCTCAACCGCAGCGCCATCTACAGGCTGAAGAAGACCTGGGCCAAAGTGTGCAAACAGGTTTGGGATCTGCTCGTCTCTAACGGGCTCAAACGAAAGCTTCTTGATCTCGTTGTGATTATTTTATTTCCTCCGTTCAGACGAAGGCGCTCATGGACCGGCTGCAGAAGACCGTGTCCTCAGAGGGAAGGTTCAAGAACCTCCGAGAGACGCTGAAGAAGTAAATAACAGAACGGTCGAGTGATGGATGTTTGGATCCAGTGCTTAACGTGGTCTTAATGTGTGTGTGTGTGTGTGTGTGTGTGTGTGTGTGTGTGTGTGTGTGCGCGTGCGTGCGTGCAGCTGTAACCCTCCATGTGTCCCGTACCTGGGCATGTACCTCACGGACCTGGCGTTCATCGAGGAGGGAACGCCAAACTTCACAGAGGACGGCCTGGTGAACTTCTCCAAGATGAGGATGGTAAAGATTTCATTTTGCATCTATTTTTAGTCGTTTTGCATCTTTTTGTGCTGGTTTTGCATCTATTTTTAGTCATTTTGCATCTTTTTGTGGTGGTTTTGCATCTATTTTTAGTAATTTTGCATCTTTTTGTGGTGGTTTTGCATCTATTTTTAGTCATTTTGCATCTTTTTGTGGTGGTTTTGCATCTATTTTTAGTCATTTTGCATCTTTTTGTGCTGGTTTTGCATCTATTTTTAGTCATTTTGCATCTTTTGTGGTGGTTTTGCATCTATTTTTAATAATTTTGCATCTTTTTGTGGTGGTTTTGCATCTATTTTTAGTCATTTTGCATCTTTTGTGGTGGTTTTGCATCTATTTTTAATAATTTTGCATCTTTTTGTGGTGGTTTTGCATCTATTTTTAGTCATTTTGCATCTTTTGTGGTGGTTTTGCATCTATTTTTAATAATTTTGCATCTTTTTGTGGTGGTTTTGCATCTATTTTTAGTCATTTTGCATCTTTTTGTGGTGGTTTTGCATCTATTTTTAATAATTTTGCATCTATTTGTCGTGGTTTTGCATCTATTTTTAGTCATTTTGCATCTTTTTGTGGTGGTTTTGCATCTATTTTTAGTCATTTTGCATCTTTTTGTGGTGGTTTTGAATCTATTTTTAGTCATTTTGCATCTTTTTGAGGTGGTTTTGCATCTATTTTTAGTCATTTTGCATCCTCTTGTGATTGTTTTGCATCTATTTTGGTCATTTTACATTTTTTAAAAATTGTTTTATGTCTCTGTGTGATCGTACTGTGTCTATTTTCAGTCATTTAGCATCACTTCGTGGTCGTTTTGCATCCCTATAGTCATCTTCGGGGTGAAACGCTCCCGATTCACAGATGCAAGAGGCTTCATCAGTTCATGTACGCATCTGACCAGGCTGGGACCAGGCTGGGACTGGACCAGGACCAGGCTGGGACTGGACCAGGATCAGGCTGGGACTGGACCAGGACCAGGCTGGGACTGGACCAGGACCAGGCTGGGACTGGACCAGCACTAACCAAGTCCAGACCTACTTCCACCAACGACTGTCACTCTAACGACGCTCGTTGGCACTTGGAGCACAAAGGGTTCCAGTGACATCATCGACCATGTGAGAGGTTAAATACCTGGATCTCACACCAGTGAGTTGGATCAGTCCCAGCCTGGTCCTGGTCCTGATCCAGTCCCAGCCTGGTCCTGGTCCTGGTCCTGGTCCTGGTCAGGTGCGTACATGAACTGATGAAGCCTCTTGGATGAGAGGTGAAACGTCTTCCTGACAAAGAACCAAGTCCAGTTGCTTTGGACTGAAGTTGCTTTGAGGAGAACGACGACCTGGACACATGAGAACATCCACAGGCGGACGTGATTGCTGATTCACTCTCTCTGCTCTCTCAGATTTCTCATATTATCCGAGAGATTCGTCAGTTCCAGCAAGCCCCTTACAGGATCGAGCACCAGCCCAAGGTGTGTCCCGCGAAAAGCTTTTTATTCACACAATAAAACGTCATTTAAAAGGATCCGCTAACACTGAATCTGTTCTCCGTCCAGGTGACCCAGTTCCTCCTGGATAAGACCCTAGTGATGGATGAAGACACCCTCTACGAGCTCTCTCTGAAGATCGAACCGCGAGTACCACCTGGATAACTCCACCTTCGTTTCGCACGCACACACACACATGAATCCATTTTACGGTACGAGTCGCGGGTCAGCGCGGCTTCGGGGTTCTTTCTCGGTGAAGCGCCACTTGTTGTGCTCAGGAAACTCAGGAGAAAATGTGCCTTGCTGTCTGAATATCCCACGTGTTTATTCATAAAAACAGAACGATCTGTTCACAACTCTGCCATACAACACACAGTCCGCACAGCGTAGAGCGTAGAAACAACTGTGTCAGATGCAGAAACATGGCAGGAAGTCACGAGCTGCTGCTAAAACACTGTAAATACCAGAAACAGTCTCACACACAAACGCTGTCACATGAGTTTTGCATTATCTTTGTGATCGGGGGCTTAATGAGTCTTTAATGTGTAAATGAATTCAGAAAGAAACCACACAGCAGATAAATACACTGCAGATACACAGAGGACTCTAACACAGTCACTGATTTACACGTTTAAGACACTTTTTTTAAACAGCGATGGGGAAAACTAGAACGTCCCATCCATAACTGTGGGTTATTAAATCTGAAGTCTGCAGAATTGTTTACTTGTTTGCTTGTTGAATGGGGAAAAAAGTGCTTTTAAATCACTTTTATCGGCTTAAATTAAATTCAAATGATAATTTGCACCACGCAAAGCTCTGGATCTACCGCTCAGTCCTGGTTCCTACCCTCACCTGTGGTCATGAAAGCTGGGTCAGGACCCAAAGAACCAGGTCCAGGTCAGGACCCAAAGAACCAGGTCCAGGTCAGGACCCAAAGAACCAGGTCAGGACCCAAAGAACCAGGTCAGGACCCAAACAACCAGGTCCAGGTCCTAGTGTCTGAAATGTGTTTCCTCAGGAGGGGGGCTGGAGTCTCCCTTAGAGAGAGGGGGAGAAGTTCAGCATCCGTGAGGAACTCGGAGTAGAGCCGCTGCTCCTTTGTGTTGAAAGGAGCCAGTTGAGGTGGTTCAGGATCATCTGGTAAGGATGAACCCTGGGCGCCTCCCTAGGGAGGTGTTCCAGGCACGTCCAGCTGGGAGGAGGCCTCGGGGAAGACCCAGGACCAGGTGGAGAGATTAGATCTCCACACTGGCCTGGGAACGCCTCAGGATCCCCCAGTTAGAGCTGGTTAATGTGGCCCGGGAAAGGGAAGTTTGGGGTCCCCTGCTGGAGCTGCTGCCCCCGAGACCGGACCCCGGATAAGAGGCTGAAGATGAGATGAGATGAACTCTCATGCAGATGGAGTATTTTGTAGTGTCCCAGTGGGCGGCAACACGCCATGACGGACATTCCCTCACAGCTGAGGTAATGAGGGTCTGAGGGGCCGTCCACACGCACGCGGGTGTTTTTGAAAGTGTGTGTTTCTCTGTTTCACGGTTCGTCCATACGTTACCACAGCTGTTGCTCCTGAAACCAGAGTCTTTTGTAATTCCAGGGTGAACTTTTTGGAAAAGTGCAGTTCAGACGTCCTGTGTGGACAGTAAAACCAGTGTTTGACGTCACACTGTGCGACGGTAAATGGCCTCTTGTATCCATGGAGACGTGTGAAGCGCTCTAGCTATGACCAGCTGACTCTTCCTATTTAGCAGCTTCTCAGCACTTTGTGTGAGTCTCTGGGCCAGGACCAGGACCAGGCTGGGACTGGTCCAACTAACTGGTGTGGAGATCCAGGTATTTAACCTCTCACAAGGCCGATGATGTCACTGGAACCCTTTGTGCTGCGTCGTTAGAGTGACAGTCGATCGTGGGAAGTTGGTTTGGACTTCATTAGTGCTGGTCCAGTCCCAGCCTGGTCCTGGTCCTGGTCCTGGTCCAGTCGTAGGTGGGAAGTTGGTATGGACTTGGTTAGTGCTGGTCCAGTCCCAGCCTGGTCCTGGTCCAGTCCCAGCCTGGTCCTGGTCCTGTATCAGTCCACATGAAGGAATCTGCCCGGCCTCCGTTCAGCATTGTTGTTTTTCCTGGTATGACCTTTTCCAGCCTTGTGATTGGCTGAAAGGTCCTTCCTGTTAGGAGCTCTGTCACCACCTGCTGCTTTGGCGTGTGCACGACATGGTTTGAGGCGGATTTTGCAGTTTTAATGTCGACGGAGATCTTTTTTTATCAGGATTTTGATTTTTAAACGAGGGCTATAAAAGTTCAGTTTCAAAACTACCCGTGTTCGTGTGGACCGGGCCTCAATCTCTAGAGTTTTACCCAAAGACGTCTTCAAGATCAGGTGGTCAAAGTATCTTAAAGACTCAAGATGAGTTGTTTCCAGCGGCGTCTTTGTGGGTCAGATGTAACCGCAGTTGAGCCTCTGGGACTTCATCTCCCAGAGTTCCTTGGGAAGCGGAGCAGCGTCGACTGCGTGACGTCAGCAGATCGGCAGCTCTCACCTGCAGCGATGCGTCTGCGACTCGATGCGTCTGCGACTCGATGCGTCTGCCACTCGATGCGTCTGCGACTCGATGCGCCTGCGACTCGATGCGTCTGCGACTCGATGCGCCTGCCACTCGATGCGTCTGCCACTCGATGCGTCTGTGACTCGATGCGTCTGCCACTCGATGCGTCTGCGACTCGATGCGTCTGTGACTCGATGCGTCTGCCACTCGATGCGTCTGTGACTCGATGCGTCTGCCACTCGATGCGTCTGCGACTCGATGCGTCTGCCACTCGATGCGTCTGCCACTCGATGCGTCTGCCACTCGATGCGTCTGCGACTCGATGCGTCTGCGACTCGATACGCCTGCGACTCGATACGTCTGCGACTCGATACGTCTGCGACTCGATGCGCCTGCCACTCGATGCGTCTGCCACTCGATGCGTCTGCCACTCGATGCGTCTGCGAATCGATGCGTCTGCGACTCGAGGCGCCTGCGACTCGATGCGCCTGCCACTCGATGCGCCTGCCACTCGATGCGCCTGCGACTCGATGCGTCTGCGACTCGATGCGTCTGCGCCTTGATACGCCTGCGACTCGATGCGTCTGCCACTCGATGCGCCTGCGACTCGATGCGTCTGCGACTCGATGCGTCTGCGACTCAATGCGTCTGCGTCTGCGACTCGATGCGTCTGTCGATGCCAGACGCCAACGGGGCCGTGACAAAGCAGCGGTGTTCGGCGCCCCCCGGGAACGAGGACAGGCTGAACCGGCTCGTCCGTGGCGTCGACGTTAACGGGAGCATCTTAAAATACGATTTTCTCAGCTGTTGACACTGAAGGTTTATGTTGTTGCTGTTGCATTCGCACGTTCCAGAAACGACCTTTTTGTAGTTCACACACGTTTAGAGTCTGAAAAAAAGTTTTATTTCCACCACTAAATCACATTTTTCTGCTGTTTTTTGCTCATTTTGTGAACAAAACTGGTTTAAAATCCTCATTTCTGATCTTCTTCTCCCGTGATTCGCAGCCCTCCAGTTCAAGTTATTTGACTTTTATCACTTTTATTCGTTTCTCGTCAGTGTTTTCTTTTAACGTACTCGTATTTAAACCCTGTTGTTTAGTGAGATATTAATATCTTTGCACTATTCGTTTGTAAAGAACGTCATTAGACTCTAAATGTGTTTTGTAGCATGAGTGTAGCACGGTGTCCTCCTGCTCTCGTCCTGATAGTCGACTGTTAATGACTTTTATTAGGTTTATTCACTTTTTCTGGCACTTTCCTGACGTCGGGGTCTTCACACGCTTGTTTTCTTACATTACATGTTTATGTTGAAGTTCTGGCACCGCTGTTGTATTTTTCCATGCATTTCTCTGTGAACTGTACAGATATTTACACACAATAAAAGAGAAAAGATGTGAATTATAATGTTTGTTTTTATGGCGATGAGGAAGATTCAGTCGGCCCTGAGAGCGACTCAACGCGACTGAAGCACACAAGGAATCAAAGACAGAAACAAAAAGTGTTAAAAACAAATACAGAAACGCACCGAAAATACAATAAAGGTTAAAATGAGTTACAAAAAAGCACCGCAAACACAAAAAAATGTTCAAATAAGTCAAAGAAACGCACCTTAAATACAAAAAATGTTCAAATAAGTTAAAGAAATGCACCGAAAATACACAAAAATGTTCAAATAAATTACAGAAATGCACCGAAAATACAAAAAAATTTTCAAATAAGTTAAAGAAACGCACCGAAAATACACAAAAATGTTCAAATAAATTACAGAAATGCACCGAAAATACAAAAAAATGTTCAAATAAGTTAAAGAAACGCACCGAAAATACACAAAAATGTTCAAATAAATGACAAACGCAGCTTAAATACAATTTTCTTTTTTAAACACCAAGTTCAGAAACGCTAAACAAACACAAAACGACACATCTGATGAATAGAAACGCACCGGAAAAACTTTTTTTTTTTTAAAAATGCAGAAATGTGCTGGGATACCAAAATGTGCTGTAAGTAAAGAGTACAACCCAACACAGACACATGCCACAAACACAACAAAAACACAAACGCTGCGAGTTACACACAAGAAAATGGAACGAAAAGTTACAAAAGAAGCTTTAAAGGGCACATTACACCTGTCAGTCCTGCATCTGGGCACATAACACCTGTCAGTCCTGCATCTGGGCACATTACACCTGTCAGTCCTGCATCTGGGCACATAACACCTGTCAGTCCTGCATCTGGGCACATAACACCTGTCAGTCCTGCATCTGGGCACATAACACTTGGCAGTCCTGCATCTGGGCACATTACGCCTGTCAGTCCTGCATCTGGGCACATAACACCTGTCAGTCCTGCATCTGGGCACATAACACCTGTCAGTCCTGCATCTGGGCACATAACACTTGGCAGTCCTGCATCTGGGCACATTACACCTGTCAGTCCTGCATCTGGGCACATTACACCTGTCAGTCCTGCATCTGGGCACATTTAACCTGTCAGTCCTGCATCTGGGCACATTAAACCTGTGTCTTGATGGAAGCAGTTTAAATTCAGGTGCTAAGGGACGGCTCGGGTCATCAGGACCAGTCTCTCTTTGTTCAGGGCCCTGGTTTTGAACAAGATGCTAATGTCCGTGAGTGGAGTACCCATCATTTTACTGCTCACTCTAACGACGCCCTGAAGTCTGCTGCGGTTCTTAGGGTTCATTGACTCGAACCAGCAGATAAAAGCAAACGTCAGGACAGATTCAATAAAACAAGAATGAAACATTTCCACGAGTTAGGAGTCAATGTTTATGTTCCTGAGCTTCTGAAGAAAGTCCACGCGCTGGTTGGCTTTTCTGCACGCTGCATCGACCTGATGCTCAAACTCCACACTAACGTAGAGTGAGTGTGTTCCCTGTGAGGGCGGCTGCAGAGAGAGTTTGTGCTTTGGTGTGCACCCGTTAGCACGTAGCAGCAGGGATGCTAACATCACTACCACAGGAACCTGCGTGTCAGCGAGTGCTCATCAGGGTTTAGTGGAAACCTCTCGTGTGTAACTTTTAAAATGTGCGTTCGTCTTCTGCGTTTGGTCGTTTCTCTGTATTCGCAGCATGTTTCAGGTGTTCTCTCAGGTGTTACTCTCCGTGGAGTGTGTGCAGCTCACAGAAGGGTCAGACCGAGCGAGCAGGAAATATCAAGGTCAAACTGGACGGTGACATCGGACCCGGGGTGGTCGTGGCTAACCGTGCTGGTGGCCCTCCATTGGTTTGTCTCTGGATTGACGATTGGCCCCCGTGTGTTTTAATCCCACACGCGGGGGAGGAGCCCCCTGAGCCGGGGGTGAAAAGCTCCTTCAGGAGAGACCTTCAGAGAGCAGGCAGAGCAGCTTTCCCACAGGTACTGTACCTTCTTCTTTTCTTATTTCTCTTTAGCTTCACGCGTCTCACACTGGTTGTAGACGTCACAGACTGTGCTCCGTCTTCTCCGCATGCTTTTGTTACATTTGAGGTTAAATGTGAGGACTTCACCCGTCGAGTGCATGTAAAATTAAACTGTTTCCAATGGGAAAGATGGATAAAAGTTGGACTTTGCATGAATATTATTCTATTTCAAATGTTTTATTGCAAATGCATGAATGTGACATTGACTCTGCTGTGTCCTCTGGAGAGGACGGAGCCGCTCCGACGTCCTGGACGCGCTCCCTCCGAGGTAAAAGGTCACGGTGGGGAGGCTGATCCCAGGTCTGTAGTGGTTCTGGTGTAATCCTGACCGTAAGACCATATGATCCGCAGTGTCGGTTGGCAGCGGGGGCTTTACACGACGAGAGCACCCTTTGAGAAATCTGCCTCGCCTCCGTGCAGGTCGTACCCGTCCTCGTCCCCGTTTCCGTCCCCTGTCCTGCTGACGTGGGTGGGGAGGTGGGGGGCTTCACGAGGGTCCGGTCTTGTGACCAGTTCAGAAGTGAATGTCCCCGTGCTGTGAGCCAGAGCAGGCTTGGTTCTTGGCACTGGATCCTGGCAGCACGACCGGCCCTCAGTGATCTATAAATAACATCCGCGCTGACCCAAAGAGAGTCCAGTGACCTGCACAGAGCGCGGGGGACGGAGTCAGGCCATGGAAAAACCCACTTCTTGTCTTTAGCTCGAGCGTCTCTCCTTGGACCGGATTAGCAGGAGTCCTCAAAGCTCCTCCCTTCATTCACACCGGTGTCGTGGAAACTACGTCGGTGAAGGACAGGATCAAATATCACCTTTTATTAAGAACAGGGAATTAAAGTCTTACATTCACGTTATTCAATTTGTACTTTTTGCAGCTAGAGACGGATTTCTTCCTCAGCTCTCACACTTTTTCCTCCTGTGACTTTAAGACGAGAGGACGTCTCCAGGTGACCGCTCATTACTGAAGCATTAGTGCACGTATGAACCCTGCTGCTCTGTGGGTGGGGGACCGTGCTAATGCTAAGAGGCTAAGAGCATCAGCCGCGACCCCACCTCCTCTAAGCTCGTTACTGTATTAAACACAAAACCCCGGGGTGGGGGCGGCGAAGCAGCAGGCGGGATTCACTTTGTGCACTAACGCAGTTGCATTTAAGGACGTTTAACATTTAGATTTGGTGGAAAAGGTCAAATCTGCTGCAAGACCACATGACTTAAGCACATAGTTGAAATCAACAGCAGCAAAATACACTTTTTAAAGGTTGAATATGTTGAATCTTTATTAAAATATAAAGTAATACACTCACGGGGCGTTTTCAGGGGTACAGAATGAAAGTTTTGCTTTTACATTAAAAAAAATATATATATATTAAGTCTGAATTAATATTTTAAACATTTTTTGACGGGTTGGACGATGACTTCCTGTCCCGTTCTGTTTCCATGGTAGCAGCCAATAGCGTTGGGCGTTGCTGGTTGCCAGAGTTGACTGTTGTTGCTACAGAAACAAGGAATCATGTTGGCCTGAGAGGGGAGTGCACCGGTGTTCCCAGCTCTGTTTTTCCACAGTCAGTGATGAATACCCCAGAAAATAGGCCGATGTAGGTGCAACGGGTGCAAACGAGCTGCTGAACGGCGCCGAGCTCGAGTCCTTTGTCTGTTCTGTTTGTACTTGTGCGTTTAAACCTCACGAACGTGGATGAAACCAGCTGTAAACCTACTTTGTCTGTTATTCCCTTCAGCTCATTCTCTACTGATAAAGAGTAACCAACTATCCCCAAGATGGCGAGCTCTTTCACACGCTTGATCTCCGGCCGCAACACGGCCGTGCTGTTGGCCAGCTTGGGCGCGGGAACGATGGCGACGGGCTTCCTGTTGAGTGAAAACGGCCTTTCTGCCGAGGCGAGGACGAAGCTCTACCCCCCCAGGTAAGAAGGGCCGACGTCGACGCCGCAGATGCAACAGGAAGGGGAAATACCGAAACACGCGACGACACAACTCAAATCTTTCCTCTGCTGCAGCTCGGACTTCCCCGACCTGAGGAAACACAACAACTGCATGGCCGCGGCTCTGACTCCGGCCATTTACGCCAAACTGAGGGACAAGGTCACCCCCAACAACTGGACCCTGGACCAGAGCATCCAGACCGGAGTCGACAACCCCGGACACCCGTTCATCAAGACGGTGGGCTGCGTGGCCGGTGACGAGGAGAGCTACGAGGTAAGAGAGGTCAAAGGTCACAGTGGTGTCTGTGCAGGGGCGTGCGAAAAGGTAAAGAAGGGCACTTTAACACAAGTTTGGCTCCTAGAGGACACTTTAACACACGTTTTGACTCCTAGAGGACACTTTAGCACATGTTTTGGCTCCTAGAGGACACTTTAGCACACGTTTGGCTCCTAGAGGACACTTTGGCACACTTTTTTGCACCTAGAGTACACTTTAGCACACGTTCTGGCTCCTAGAGGACACTTTAGCACACGTTTGGCTCCTAGAGTACACTTTAGCACACGTTCTGGCTCCTAGAGGACACTTTAGCACACGTTTGGCTCCTAGAGTACACTTTAGCACACGTTCTGGCTCCTAGAGGACACTTTAGCACACGTTTTGGCTCTTAGAGGACACTTTAGCACACGTTTTGGCTCCTAGAGGACACTTTAACACATGTTTTGGCTCCTAGAGGACACTTTAGCACACGTTTTGGCTCCTAGAGGACACTTTAGCACATGTTTTGGCTCCTAGAGGACACTTTAGCACACGTTTTGGATCCTAGAGGACACTTTAGCACACGTTTGGGCTCCTAGAGGGCACTTGAGCACACGTTTAGGCTCCTAAAGGGCACTTTAGCACATGTTTTGGCTCCTAGAGGACACTTTAGCACACGTTTTGGCTCCTAGAGGACACTTTAGCACATGTTTGGCTCCTAGAGGACACTTTAGCACACGTTTATGCTCCTAGAGGACACTTTAGCACACGTTTTAGCTCCTAGAGGACACTTTAGCACATGTTTTGGCTCGTAGAGGACACTTTAACACAAGTTTTGGCTCCTAGGGGACACTTTAGCACACATTTTGGCTCCAAAAGAGCACTTTAACACATGTCTTGGCTTCTAGAGGACACTTTAGAACACGTTTTGGCTCCTAGAGGACACTTTAACACACGTTTTGGCTCCTAGAGGACACTTTAGCACATGTTTTGGCTCCTAGAGGACACTTTAGCACACGTTTTGGATCCTAGAGGACACTTTAGCACACGTTTGGGCTCCTAGAGGGCACTTGAGCACACGTTTAGGCTCCTAAAGGGCACTTTAGCACATGTTTTGGCTCCTAGAGGACACTTTAGCACACGTTTTGGCTCCTAGAGGACACTTTAGCACATGTTTGGCTCCTAGAGGACACTTTAGCACACGTTTATGCTCCTAGAGGACACTTTAGCACACGTTTTAGCTCCTAGAGGACACTTTAGCACATGTTTTGGCTCGTAGAGGACACTTTAACACAAGTTTTGGCTCCTAGGGGACACTTTAGCACACATTTTGGCTCCAAAAGAGCACTTTAACACATGTCTTGGCTCCTAGAGGACACTTTAGCACACTTTTAGGCTCCTAGAGGACACTTAAGCACACGTTTTGGCTCCTAGAGGGCACTTTAGCTCATGTTTTGGCTCAGAGAGGACACTTTAGCACATGTTTTAGCTCCTAGAGGACACTTTAGCACACGTTTTGGCTCCTAGAGGGCACTTTAGCACACGTTTTGGCTCCTAGAGGACACTTTGGCACATGTTTTGGCTCCTAGAGGACACTTTAGCACACGTTTTGGCTCCTAGAGGGCACTTTAGCACATGTTTTGGCTCCTAGAGGGCACTTTAGCTCATGTTTTGGCTCCTAGAGGACACTTTAGCTCACGTTTTGGCTCCTAGAGGACACATTAGCACACGTTTGGCTCCTAAGAGGACACTTTAGCACGTTTGGCGCCTAAAGGACACTTTAGCACACATTTTGGCTCTTAGAGGGCACTTTAACACACGTTGTGGCTCCTAGAGGACACTTTAGCACACATTTAGGCTCCTAGAGGGCACTTTAACACACGTTTATGCTCCTAGAGGACAGTTAAGCATATGTCTTGGCTCCTAGAGGACACTTTAGCACGTGTAAGCACAACCACCTGGCTTGGCGTAGAGGTTCAAAGTAAATGTTTGATCTTAAAAACATCTTTTTGCTTCTTTGTTTATTGCTTTTAAACACTTGTGAAACCAAGCCTTTCTTCTGGAACGTTCTCTCCAGGTGTTTGCTGAACTCTTCGACCCCGTCATCAAAGACCGCCACAACGGCTACGACCCCAAAACCATGACACACCCCACCGACCTGGACGCCTCCAAGGTGTTTAACCCACAACCACCACCTGCATGATGGCTCCACCCACCTGCTGCTCCGTCACGTATTAAACCACTTTCTTTCTCTCTGCCCTCGACCTCAAGATCACCCACGGCATGTTTGACGAGAACTACGTCCTGTCCTCTCGCGTCCGCACCGGTCGCAGTATCCGCGGGCTGAGCCTGCCCCCGGCCTGTTCCAGGGCGGAGCGACGTGAGGTGGAGCGGGTGGTGGTGACGGCCCTGGCCGGTCTGAAGGGAGACCTGGCGGGACGCTACTACAGCCTGGAAGGGATGACGGACAAGGAGCAGCAGCAGCTCATTGACGTGAGTCCGTTTTTCTGTGATCTTTGATGCGAACGAGCGACTGACTCTCATATTTGGGCAGTTTGAACTATTCCTCTGATGTTTTTAAGAACATATTACGCTTTATAAACCCAATAATTTCAGTCTTTTACGTTAGTTTGACCTTGAACAATTTCCCCCCTGGGATTATTTAAGTGTTTCTGATTCTGAACATTTGAATTTATCTAGTTTTATATTTAGTTTTTACTCTTTTAGAGCCCTAATGTTGGGAACCACTGCTACTGGGTCAAATTTAAATTAAAATATGACATTCTGTACGATAAGTAAGGATTTAGTGCAAATAAGAATCCATATTTGAACCGATTTAGGAGATTTTCACCTGTAATAATATTCAGTGGACAGCCGATAACACCATGAATGTGTCTTCTGCACGTGTTCCTCCTGTTTACATGTATCCAAACTGTGTCTTACTGTTTATATCATGTATTATTTTACACATATCTACATTACTTTACTGGTTTTTACACTTCTCCCGATGCTAAATTAGTTTAACCTCCAACAGTTTGAGTGTTTGACCCACACTGATACACATGATACAAACGTCTCTCTTCATCACAGTCCTCGGACTTTATCCTGGTTTTTATTTCACTGTTTTTTGGACACAGTTAAAAGAGCTGACACGTTAATGACTGTTTGTTTTTTTACATTAAACCATGGTTACGTATCTCCAGACTTACAGATGTCGTAGTTTGAGAAGAAAACTCGTAGTTTAAGAATAATAGTCGTAGCATTTCGAGACTAAAAGTCGTAGTTTGATAATAAGTCGGATTTTATGAATAAAAATCGTATTTGGAGATTAAAGTTGTAGCGTTTTAAGACTAAAAGTCGTAGTTTAATAATAAAAGTCGTAGCATTTCGAGAATAAAAATCGTATTTGGAGATTAAAGTTGTAGCGTTTTAAGACTAAAAGTCGTAGTTTAATAATAAAAGTCGTAGCATTTCGAGAATAAAAATCGTATTTGGAGATTAAAGTCGTAGCGTTTTAAGACTAAAAGTCGTAGTTTAATAATAAAAGTCGTAGCATTTCGAGAATAAAAGTCGTATTTTGGGAACAAAAGTCGTGTGACACATGAAACCTGGTGTTGTCCCTTTTATTTCATAGATAATAACATTAAATATTTATTGATATATTGATCCCAAACTGGAAACGTCCTGTAACTACATGAGCAAAAGTCACAACAGGACCATTAGTACACTCATATTTTATTAACCTGTAGATGAGCGGTGCTCGGTCCCATGGGTGGTGTGTGTGCGTGTCCTTTAATTGACCTTCCTGTTCTGATTATCTCACGCTGCGCCACATAAGGATCACTTCCTGTTTGACAAGCCCGTGTCTCCGTTGCTCACCTCGGCCTTCATGGCTCGAGACTGGCCCGACTCCAGGGGCATCTGGTAAGAAACCCCGACCCCCGTAACGGGAGGGGATGAACCCCCCCCCCCCTCCCTCCCTTTAACCTTTGCTCTCTCCTCCCCGAGTGCTAGAAGTCATCCTCTCTAACGCCCTCGGCTTCTGTCCCCCCACCTGCCTTTACCCCCCCCCCCTCCACACCTTCAGGACCACTTCCTGTTTGACAAACCCGTCTCTCCGTTGTTGACGTGCGCCTTTATGGCCAGAGACTGGCCCGACGCCAGGGGCATCTGGTGGGTCCAGCTCTGCTGCACGTCTGCTGTGCCCCTGCTCAGACTGGTGCATGTCCCTGATTCACTCCGGCTGCTTTTTCTGGTGTTTTTAACTTGATGCTGCTTTTTACACGATGAGCTTCACTGTGATGGGAAGGGACACGGAGAGGAAGTCAGAATATTTAGAGAAAAAATTATAATTAGAGAAAAAAATATATTATCTAGAGAAAAAAGTAATAAGAGAAAACTTTTGACACAAAAATCGTAATAAATTTAAGAAAAAAGTTGTAATAATAAGAGAAAAAAATATATTTAGAGAAAAAAAACGTTTTGATAAAAAAAAAGTTGTAATATTAAAAATAATAATAATAATTTTGATGACGAAAATCGTTATATTTAGAGAAAATATGTTTTAATGAAAAAAGTTTTAATAATTTGAGAAAAAAAGTAATAAGAGAAAACAATAATATTTTGACAAAAGTCTAAATAAATTTATAAAAAAGTTGTAATATTTTGCAAAAACAAAATTGTAATATTTAGAGAAAGAAATTGTAATATTATAAACTACTATTTTGATGAAAAAAGTCAATATTTTAAGAAAAAAAGTTGTAATATTTTGCAATTTTTTTTAATATTTAGAGACAAAAAATATAATTTTGATGGCAAATTTGTATTATTTAGAGAGAAAATTAAATTTCAATTAAAAGAGTTATAAAAATATATACTGTATTTTGATGAAAAAATTGTCATATTTTTGAATAAGAGTCTTAATATTTAGAGAAAATATATTTTGATGGAAAAAGTTATAACATTTAGAGAAAACAAGTATAACAAATATTTTGCCATTTTTTTAATATTTAGAGAAAAAGTTGTAATAATAAAATATAATAATTTAGAGGAAAAAAGTTGTAATTTTTTTTTAATTTGTAATATTAAGAAAAAATATATATTTAGAGGAAAAAAAGTTGTAATATTCAAGAAAAAAGTTGTAATATTTAGAGAAAAAATTATATTTAGTGTAAAAAAGTTGTAATATTTGGAGGAAAAGAGTCTTAATATTTTGAGCCCACTGACACAAACTTACCTAAGTTTTTAAACGCAGGACTTTTCCTTGGAGCTGAACTCGTTTCCTTGAGTCCAGGATGTGAACTCTTGTTCCTCCTCTGAGCAGATTCAATAACCTCTCTACAGAAGCAGTCGCTGCTCCGACTGAGACGCATGTTGGTGTAAAAACGTGTTTGGTGTGTGGTGATTAAAGCAGCATGAACATAAAGGAGCGTTAATCTACGAGCTCTTTGTTCATTCAGTGGTTTCTCTTCAGGCACAACAACGAGAAGACCTTCCTGATCTGGGTCAACGAGGAGGACCACACCCGGGTCATCTCCATGGAGAAGGGCGGCAACATGAAGAGGGTGTTTGAGCGCTTCTGCAGAGGACTCAAGCAGGTGATGGCTTCAGTGTCCGCGGAGATAACCCTAACAGCTGCTGGATGCATGGGCTTCACTTCCTGTCCACAGACAGAACCCTAACCCTAACAGCTGCTGGATGCATGGGCTTCACGTCCTGTCCACAGAAAGAACCCTAACCCTTACAGCTGCCGGATGCATGGGCTTCACTTCCTGTCCGCAGAAATAACCCTAACCCTGACAGCTGCTGGATGCATGGGCTTCACTTCCTGTCTGCAGAAATAACCCTAACCCTGACAGCTGCTGGATGCATGGGCTTCACTTCCTGTCCGCGGAGATATCCCTAACCCTAACCCTAACAGCTGCTGGATGCATGGGCTTCACTTCCTGTCCGCAGAAATAACCCTTACAGCTGCTGGATGCATGGGCTTCACTTCCTGTCCGCAGAAATAACCCTTACAGCTGCTGGATGCATGGGCTTCACTTCCTGTCCGCAGAAATAACCCTAACCCTTACAGCTGCTGGATGCATGGGCTTCACTTCCTGTCCGCAGAAATAACCCTAACTCTTACAGCTGCTGGATGCATGGGCTTCACTTCCTGTCCGCAGAAATAACCCCAACCCTAACAGCTGCTGGATGCATGGGCTTCACTTCCTGTCCGCAGAAATAACCCCAACCCTAACAGCTGCTGGATGCATGGGCTTCACTTCCTGTCCGCAGAAATAACCCTAACAGCTGCTGGATGCATGGGCTTCACTTCCTGTCCGCAGAAATAACCCTTACAGCTGCTGGATGCATGGGCTTCACTTCCTGTCCGCAGAAATAACCCTAACCCTTACAGCTGCTGGATGCATGGGCTTCACTTCCTGTCCGCAGAAATAACCCTAACTCTTACAGCTGCTGGATGCATGGGCTTCACTTCCTGTCCGCAGAAATAACCCCAACCCTAACAGCTGCTGGATGCATGGGCTTCACTTCCTGTCCGCAGAAATAACCCCAACCCTAACAGCTGCTGGATGCATGGGCTTCACTTCCTGTCCGCAGAAATAACCCTAACAGCTGCTGGATGCATGGGCTTCACTTCCTGTCCGCAGAAATAACCCCAACCCTAACAGCTGCTGGATGCATGGGCTTCACTTCCTGTCCGCTGAAATAACCCTAACAGCTGCTGGATGCATGGGCTTCACTTCCTGTCCGCAGAAATAACCCTAACTCTTACAGCTGCTGGATGCATGGGCTTCACTTCCTGTCCGCAGAAATAACCCTAACCCTGACAGCTGCTGGATGCATGGGCTTCACTTCCTGTCCGCAGAAATAACCCTTACCCTGACTTTCCCGTCTTCCTTTCCTCTTGCACCGTCATCAGCTCAACACCTTAACGTGTCCGATCCTTTATTACTCTACATCTTTCACCTACGTAGTGAAAGGGCGGCTCATGTTAAAACGTTTAAAGCTTCAGTTTGAACTCAAACTGAGTCTTTAAAGATCTCGTGCTGTGCCGCAGGTGGAGCACCTGATCCAGGAGAGAGGCTGGGAGTTCATGTGGAACGAGCGCCTGGGCTACGTCCTCACCTGTCCCTCCAACCTGGGCACGGGCCTCAGGGCGGGCGTGCACGTGCGCCTGCCAAAGCTCAGCACGGTAACACACACACACACGCACACACACACACACACACACACACACACACACACACACACGCACACGCACACGCACACGCACACACACACACATTCAGACGGACACACGCTCACACATCTTACTGCATGTTACAAAGAGCTCCGTTTGATCGAACTCCCTCTGCAGGACCCGCGCTTCTCCAAAATCCTGGACCACCTGCGGCTGCAGAAGAGAGGCACAGGTGGCGTGGACACAGCTGCTACCGGGGACACCTTCGACATCTCCAACAACGACCGTCTGGGCAAATCTGAGGTGAGGCTTGCTGTGGGAATTTTGGAGATATGTAATTTCGTCAGGTCAGACGCAGCTCAGTGTCTCCTCTGTTTAACCTGATCATGTGACGAGTCCAGGGGCGGGCAGTCCCGGTCCTGGAGCCACTGTCCTGCGTGTTTTAGGTTCCTCTCTGCTCTCACACACCTGAGTCTGATGCTCTGCTCGTTATCAAGCAGCTGAAGCTCGTCACAGTGTGATTGTTGTTGGACTTGATGAGCGTTGGTTGGGATTTAATCCCAATACGTAATGTGAATTAAAACACGGCTTATAGTTTAATGAAAAAACGCATTAATATCATTTTCAGTGTACTGTCTGTGCAGTGTGTTTTGATTTACAGTGATGTTTTATTTTCTTTTTGTTATAATAAAGCTTTATTATAATCATGTGTTGCATGTGTCGGACCCCGGGAAGAATGGCGGCAGCAGACTGGACTAAACTACATGATGTTCAGGCTGTTCTCATGCGTTTTTCGTACATACAACAACGAAAGTAACGCACGGTCATTTGTGTGTATTCCACGTATCGAAAGCACGAGACGTAGGATAAGACAGCGAAAGGACGTAGCACTTTTACGCGGGCGGGTGGGGTTTGTACCCTCGGCTGCATCCGTCCAGAGTTCGACGGTCTCAACCAAACCACGACGTTTTTTTCAATCCTAACCGAGTGTCACTGTTGTTGTGTTGGCTAAAATCGGCCACGTAACGGTATTTCCGGTGCTTTGTTGTCACGGACCACTTCTTGTCCTTCGTCTTCTAGTCCCCAACTTCACGGCCCATCGCCGTCTTTTGTCCGACCTTCGTTCACCGTTTAGTGAGATATCACACGAGTTTGTGTGCAGAACTTTCCGTACGATATCCTGCAAACCTGTTCACGAGAATACGTTGCAATGTTACGTAGAGTAACTCATCTTCATTAACGTTTACTCGGCAGAAATGAACTCTGGCGTGTGTGTTTCCGTAGGTGGAGCTGGTGCAGATGCTGGTCGACGGAGTCAACTACCTGATTGAGTGTGAGAAGAAGCTGGAGAAGGGCCAGGACATCAAAGTCCCGGCTCCCATCGCTCAGTTCAGGAAGTAGAAGCTGGACTCATCGTGACGTCAGTGTTAGGGCGGAGGAGAGCGGCGCTCTGCTCGGAGCTCCGTCACACACACACACACACACCTCAGAAGGACGTGTGTGTGTGTGTTACAGAGAAAGACAAAAACTTTTAGGGTAACCTAATCTTAGACGTGAGCTGCAGTTAGGGGGGATTCTACCTCAGCTTTAAGGTCCTCGCTGTCACCCTGACTCTAATAAAACCAACAGCGTTCAACACTTTGGCTGTGCCGTGTTTTCCTTGACTCGTCTACGGAGGCCCTCAACGCGCTGCTGCGTAAAATACTCTCACTGTGTCGGATCGTTGCCTCCGCGGAGGAACTTAGGTTTTGTCTCTCTCAGCAAAACTGCAGATTTTCAAGGAAACTTTGTGGAAAAATTACACATTAAAGTTTAATTCCGGCGCAAAATCATCCCATTGTTTTTCCCGCAGCTTGAATAATTCATTAAAACAGTTTTTTTTGTGTAACAACTGTTAACGGAGACGTGGCTAACAGTGATTAGCTCGGGGCAGTACGGTGAAGGCATTCAAAGGTCTTTTTTAACCACTAATGCTGCTGAAAATACAACATTTCCCTGTGGTTTGTTCATTCAGACCGGTTGTGTATCAAAGAGGACACCTTTAGGGTAAAATATAGTAGCGTACGGATGAACGTAGTGCACCATTAGCCCCGAAATAATCAGAATAATGTGACAAAAATCCATTATCACATCTTCCAAAATTCACACTTTGTCACTTTAAAACCTAAATAAAGTCATATTTTTATAATTCAAGAAGAATCGGGGGTAAATAAACACGACACGGTTTAGATTAAGCATCCATCGCAAATCTTTATTCATGAACGAGCTTCTGTCCTCCAGCTGCAGTTGGATGTGTCGCCTCTGTACGTGAGGGCGTGTCAGAGATAAGAGCGTATAGTAACTGGATAATTACATCGTGTTTATTGACGGAGGAGAGAAAAAAACAACAATTAGGAGCTGAAAAAAAACGAGAGTGCGACGCTAGAACCAATCAGTGCTTTGCGGAGCTTCTTCTGAATGTGAAACCTTCTCCTCTGCGGGACTGAACGGCCGTGAACGTGAGGGAGGGGAACGGAAATCAGCTGGATTTAAGATCGTTTATATAAAAAAGAGAAAAGATAGTGAAGTGCATTCAGGACTGAGTCTGACATCCAGTAGTTTATCTGCATTTAAAACGACATCATTCTCACGTTCCTTAAAGGACAACAAAGATAAAAAGGATTTAACGAGCGGATTTTTCCCCCGAACAGCTCAGAGACACAAACATTTGAAGGGACGCGAGTGTGTTTCCGTGTGCATCAATAACAAAACTTCAATTTTCCTCTTCTGCGACAGGTGATCTCACAAAGTACAGTGTATGTTAAGGGCAAAACAAAGACAACAGTTAGCTTTAAACTCTGTAAACATGTCGGCAGGAGCGAGGGATTAATGTGAACGTGAAAAAAACCCACTGAAGGAAGCGGAACAGCACTTTTTAAATTTGTATTATCTCAGATATTGGACTTTCCAGGATGCCACCTCTGACCATTTTCTGTTGTTTTTCTAAAAACAAATCAGTAAGAAAGAAGTCAAAACAACCCAGCGGTGACACCTAGAGGCCGCAGCCTGCCATTCACCAAAAAGTCTCTTTTGTTTTTGGCAAAGTGAGACAGAAACACGAGCCTCTATGAAGGAGCGAGTGCGAAAAACAAGCAGGTATGCGAGAACGGGGCATCTCTGTAGTTTGGGGGGTAAGAGCAGAGAGTCGAGGCGCGCCCTTCGAACAGGAAATAGAAAGGAGGCCCACGGCGGCGGCGGGTGTCGTCAGTCGACGGGCCGCTTTTCACTGTATTTCCTCGTGAACTCCTCGGCGTTCTTCATGAATTTGGCGTGGTCTTTGCTGTACTCCTCGGCCAGGTCGGCCCTCAGCGGGTGCTCCGGCTGGGGGCTGTTCACCAGACTAATGAGGTTGTGGATCACTGGAGGGGAGAGAGGGAACAGTTTAGGCTTTGACGTTCAGCTGAGAGGAAACCTTTCCTGCATTTCATCGCCCCTTAAAAAAAATGATCCTGTCTTTAGGAGGAGCTGCATCGAGCATGTTAACCCGTCACAGTTGATCTGTTGCTCTTGTTTTCTTTAGGACGTGTTTCCGGCCGGACACTTTCAAAAAACTTTAATTATATTCATCAGACTAATTCTTCCCTTTCTGGCGTTTTACAGTTTTTCTTTATTAATCTTTAAAAGCTCCTAACAAGAGTGTGGCACTAAAATGTGAAAGAAATCCACCAGGTGTTGAAACTCATCAATGTTCAACTCCGTCGCTCCGTTTCACTTGCGCTGCTCATGCTGTGTTCAAGTGCCAAGGGAAGTCTGAAGTTTCGGACCTCCAACTAGGCAAAGAAGATCCTCGATCTCTAGTAGGAGGTTCCACTTTGACAGGCACTCCAGTACCCTTTGCCTAGGTGGAGCTCCGAAACTTCCCATAGCACTCGAACGCAGCATTTCTCTCTCACTGCGCGTGTCAGGGGAGGAGGGAGGGTCAGAGGTCAGGCAGGACTTTGGAGGGCAGCGCTGTGAGACATGCAAGAGAGGTAAGAGTTGCTTTAACTCCTTTATTTTGTATTTATTGTGTTCTAACCCGGCCTGTGTGATTAAGGAGCTTTTACTGAATACTTCTGCGTTTTAATTAAAGTCTCCTCTCCTTTTCAACCTTCTTAAGTTTAAACAATGCTTCATCTTTTATCTCACAGACCCACTGGAACATGAGGAGAGTTTACAGCGAGCGAGTGGGCGTGTTTATGACGTTTATGTCACGGGCTCACAGATACCAGAAGATAACAAACCACTGAGGGAGGGGGAGGCGGCACGACACGAAGAGCGCAATGAAAATGCCTAACTGGAGAGAACCTCGGACGCCGAAGCGTTTATGATCAAATTACAAAGTGGCAAAGTGACCGTAATCCCCGTCATGTCCGGCCTGCTGCTCACTCTACCCAGGTGCCGCCCCTCCTCGCCTCAGGCGCACATTTGCGACACACACAAGGTTTCCTGTTGTGTGTTGTGTGTCTCTCCTGGTGAATCGGGGCCCCGTCTGTGTGACGTCCCGTTGTGTTCTTTAACCCTCTAACGTAGCGCAACGTGTGCGTTTCCTGTCAGATCGCTTATGATCGGACATTTCCGACTGCACCAAAGATACAGAGCGACAAACAGCTGCTTCACAAACTCCCAGGGAGTTTTTTATCTCCGGGGGCCGGATGTTTACGGTTGACTGTAAGGGACTCTCGCACCGGCGCCACATGATTGGGCACCGGCGCCACATGATTGGGCACCGCGGTGTGACGCCGGGGCTCATTTCTCCAAAAGTTAATTGCGTTTTTTTCACCGGATCTCGTGAAGATTGCTTATTTGAGCACATCTGTGGTAAAGGATCAGTTGAGAAACTGGTACGGGTGTTTGAGGAGTAGGTGGATCTCGAGGCGTTTGAGTGCGGACGGGCCTCGAGCCTCACCTTGATCAGTTTTGGTGGCTGGTTTCCAGTTCTCCACACTGATGATGGGCAGGCACACCTGGCCCTTCTCGTCGATGTTGGGGTGGTAGATCTTCGTCTTGAAAGTGATCTTCGGGGGCTTGAAGGGGTACTCTGCGGGGAAGATGACCTCGATCCGAAATGCTCCTTTGTCGTATGGAGGAGAATCCTTGGAGAGATAAAAAAAAACGTTAATAAAAGCTTCAATGACGGGACAATTGAAGTTACAACACTATAATATCATATTTGGAGTCAGTACTTACAGGAACAAGAAGCCCTTGCCAGTTCAAAATATTTGAGTCATCCACTTGAATGTTGCGGAAATGCTTCGCTCCCCGTCCGCGAATTTCCTCAAGCTCCTGAAACAGAACGACAGGTTTAAAATGGGACACATGAGCCTGAGACTGAGGAGACAAAAGGACGCACAGTTCGCCTCCTCTCCTCTCCAAAGACGTAGTTTAGATCCAAATGATCGACTCTGAACACGACGTAACAAAGAAATATGACGACGGGTTTGATTCATTTCAAAAATAACAGGATTGTTGGTCGGCGTGCGTAGATGAAACACCAGATTCTGTTAAAATAAAGTTTATTTCTATGAAAATTATCCTCAAATCCTAACCTTGAAAACAAAAACCAAAACACGAGTTAAAATGAAGAGCGCCTGCGGTGACGTCATCAACTGTCTGTCCGTCTAAAAACGCCAAAGATTTTCAGCTTTCTGGCGTATATAGGTGCACTCACACTGTCCCCCTCCCTCTCCCCCCGAGGCCCATGCCCGTTCGTCATCACATTACTTGAAATGATCCGGGCCGCGGCGTGAATGCGTATTGATTAATACGTCATCACCCCTCGGGAATTTAACTTCGTCAGACTGTTTTTGAGCGTTGCATCCGTCCGAGCAAACACTTCACCTCCACATCAAATCACCGTGAACCATTCGGAGGCTTTTTAAAGGTCCATAGTGGGAATAGGCATCACAAGTCCACCGCTATCAACCGGGCCGGGCCGGGCCGGGCCTGAGCGCTGTACAGTTGTACTCGCACTGGTCAAACAAACTAGACTTTGGCTGTGACTCATGTTTGGGCACGGTACGGATGGACAGTGAGTGCGCCCTAAGACTAAAAGAATATTCTAATGTGACGACTAAACTTTGTCGCAGATGAAAAGATTCAAAAACAGTCGACAAGACGCACAAAAACTCCGAGGTCTACGGAAAGATCTGGAAACAAAGCCACGCATCGCCATGACGTCATCAATGCGTGTGACGTGTTACGGCGTGATGACGTATAGGCAGCAAGAAGCATTCTCCGAGGCCCAGGTAGTGTGAGTACAAACGGGCCTGGAGGGGGGGACAAGGACCCTAAAGCACGGGGCACGGGACGGAGGAACAGTGGGAGGGCGCCCTAAGAACAATATTTTTGTATACAAATGACATTAAAGCTGTAAAGCTCTTTAAAGTTTAGTTCCCATTGTCTAAACTGAGATGGGAGAGATCTGTGTGTCTTTATGTGGAACAGGAAATACAGAGATGGGATCAAAGTCCATAGTTTTTAAGATAAAACTTTGATTCACAACGTACCCGGCACTATAAATATAAATAAAGAGATAGAGAGGAACAAACCGCACCTTTACCTGCTGCAGCATTAAAGTAGTGCACACATGAAAGCATCAATAATCAGAATTAAATAACATATCGTGATCCTTTAAATGGGGGATTCTGCATAATGAGCACATGTGTTTTTGTGGTAAATACTTTCACTTAAGTAAGCTTTTGAATGCAGGTGGAGTTTTTCTGTATTTACTTTATTAAACGATCCGTTTGCTCCGTCCTTCTTTGATAGATTTTTTTTTTAAAGCAGGTAATGAAGCTGCGTTCTGCCCGTCAGCAGACGCGTCACCGTCATTAACCTGACGTGTAAAACTGGATTGTCAGGGGAATTCAAAGAGCACATTGATAACAAGGCCGGCTGCTCACATTTAACACAGGGGAATTCCTCTCGCACACACACACACACACACACACAGGCTCGGTTGTATCAGACACACACACAAACACACACAGGCTCGGTTTTATAAGACACACACACACATACACACAGGCTCGGTTGTATCAGACACACGCCAGGATCAAACCCAAAAGCGCTGCTGTGCGGATGTGCGTACCCTACAGGGGGATTGTTGGGTCTTCACCTGCTCTGTAAAGTGTCCTGAGGTCACTGTTGTTATGATTTGGCACTTTAAATAAAATGAAACTGAAAGAATTGAATTTAATTGAATTGCTGTGTCACAATGAAAGTGTAAGTAAGTGTGAAACGGAGCAGACAGCTCAACACGCTCCCGTTAAACACGTTTATTTTCTCTTTATTATTTACAATCGTTTTTATTTAAATTATTATATTTTATTTTTATTATTATTAATTCTCAATAAGATTATTATACCCGAGTTGTTAAATTCCTCCGCTATTTTAAAACAGATTTAAAAATTATTCTCGTCATTATTGACTCTTTTTGTTTCTTATTCTCTCAATAATATTATCATTAATTTTCTGTTTTTCCTCATTTACATTATTATTTACAAGAATATTGTTTATTTTTCTAATTATGTTTTTATTTCAATTATTATTAAATCTCAATAATAGCATTATTTATTTTCCCTTTTTCCTCCCAATTATTACATTATTATTTACAATATTTTTTTTCTTATTATAATTTTATTTCAATTATTATTATTTATTATCAATAACTATTTATTTTCTCTTTTTCCTTTCAATCATTACATCCTTATTTTCTAATTATGTTTTTAAATTATTATTTATTCTCAATAAGAATATTATAATAATTGAGTAGTTAAATTCTTTCAGTATTTATATAAAAAACAGATTAGATTTGAACATTAATAACGGTTGTTTTGTCTCTTATTCTCTCAATAATAATTACTTATATTTATTTAAATTATTAATATTATTTATTCTCAATAACGACATTAATAACGGTTGTTTTGTCTCTTATTCTCTCAGTAATAACATTATTATTATTTATTTAAATTATTAATATTATTTATTCTCAATAACGACATTAATAACTGTTGTTTTGTCTCTTATTCTCTCAGTAATAACATTATTATTATTTATTTAAATTATTAATATTATTTATTCTCAATAACGACATTAATAACGGTTGTTTTGTCTCTTATTCTCTCAGTAATAACATTATAATTATTTATTTAAATTATTAATATTATTTAATCTCAATAACGACATTAATAACTGTTGTTTTGTCTTTTATTCTCTCAGTAATAATAATAATAATTCTTATTATAATTCATTTAAATTATTAATATTATTTATTCTGAATAACGACATTAATAACGGTTGTTTTGTCTCTTATTCTCTCAGTAATAATAATAATTTATATTTAATTAAATTATTAATATTATTTATTCTCAATAGCCACATTAATAACGGTTGTTTTGTCTCTTATTCTCTCAATAATAATTATTTATATTTATTTAAATTATTAATATTATTTATTCTCAATAACGACATTAATAACGGTTGTTTTGTCTCTTATTCTCTCAGTAATAATAACATTATTATTTATTTAAATTATTAATATAATTTATTCTCAATAACGACATTAATAACGGTTGTTTTGTCTCTTATTCTCTCAATAATAATAATAATTATTATTATTTATTTAAATTATTAATATTATTTATTCTCAATAACGACATTAATAACGGTTGTTTTGTCTCTTATTCTCTCAGTAATAATCATTTATATTTAATTAAATTATGAATATTATTTATTCTCAATAACAACATTAATAACAGTTGTTTTGTCTCTTATTCTCTCAGTAATAATAATTATTTATATTTATTTAAATTATTAATATTATTTATTCTCAATAGCGACATTAATAACGGTTGTTTTGTCTCTTATTCTCTCAGTAATAGCATTATTATTTATTTAAATTATTAATATTATTTATTCTCAATAACGACATTAATAACGGTTGTTTTGTCTTTTATTCTCTCAATAATAATTACTTATATTTATTTAAATTATTAATATTATTTATTCTCAATAACGACATTAATAACGGTTGTTCTGTCTCTTATTCTCTCAGTAATTATAATAATTTATATGTATTTAAATTATTAATATTATTTATTCTGAATAACGACATTAAGAACGGTTGTTTTGTCTCTTATTCTCTAAGTAATAGCATTATTATTATTTATTTAAATTATTAATATTATTTATTCTAAATAACGACATTAATAACGGTTGTTTTGTCTCTTATTCTCTCAGTAATAACATTATTATTATTTATTTAAATTATTAATATTATTTATTCTCAATAACGACATTAATAACGATAGTTTTGTCTCTTATTCTCTCAGTAATAACATTATTATAATTTATTTAAATTATTAATATTATTTAATCTCAATAACGACACTAATAACGGTTGTTTTGTCTCTTATTTTCTCAGTAATTATAATAATTTATATGTATTTAAATTATTAATATTATTTATTCTGAATAACGACATTAATAACGGTTGTTTTGTCTCTTATTCTCTCAGTAATAATAATAATAATTATTATTTATTTGTATTTTGTTTTCATTGTCAGTTGGGACCGTGGGCTCTGACGTCACGCCCAGCCCGAGCAGGCTCCATGTTGTCTCCGGCGGTGACAGCGCGTTAAAAAGCGCCGCCTCAGCTCCTCTTCCTCCGCCGTTTAAAGCTTTAAAGACCGAAACCGCGGCACAAAAGGACGAGAATCTGAGGTGACGCGTCTGTTTCTACGCCCTGACTCAAACTAACTAAACTAGTTTCCCCTCAGTCACCGTGTGTGTGTGTGTGTGTGTGTGTGTGTGTGTGTCGTCGGTATTCTTTCATTTTCTCGCGCAGATTAACGGTTAAAATGACGCGTTCACGACGTTTTCTTTGGCGGGCGCGGCTGTAGGCGCGAGCACGAAGCCGCATTAAGTCGCTTTAAGCCTCTCAAAGTGTGTTAAATGCCGTAACTGTGGCTGTTTTTGTTACCTTTGCTATTCTTTTATTCATTGTGGAGCCGATGATGTTGTCGTTGTCTTCTTCTTCTCCTTCTTCTTCTTCTTCTTCTTCCTGTTTCCTGCTCGACTCCGCTCGCGTCTTCTTCTTCTTCTGTGGTTCGTGGCGGACCGCAAACCGACGTGTATGGTGCGTACCGCCACCTACTGTACCGAACTGCCTGTGATCATAATCATAATAATAACAACATAATAATAACAACATAATTATATATTATCATAATAATAATAACATAATAACAAACCGAAATACCTGTAATAATAATAATAATAAACCTAATGACCTATGATAATATAACAACATAATAATAAACCGAACTACCTATAATAATAACATACAATATTAATAACAATATAATGATAACATGATAATAACATAATAAACCTAATTACCTTTATTATAATAATAAAAACAAAATAACTAATAATATAATTATAATAATAACAACATAATGATAATAGCATAATAATAACCTAATTACCCATAATAATTATTGTTATTATAATAATTAAAATAAAAACATAATGATAATAACAACATAATAAGAAACTTAATTACCAATAATAATAATAATATTAATAATAATAATTATTATTTTTATTATTATAATTTCAATAATAAACGTAGTTACCAAAAATAACAATAATGGTAATAATAATAAACTTAATTACTACTACTACTAGTAATAATAATTATAATTATTATAATAATAATAAACTCAATTACCAATAATGATATTAATGTTTACTGCACTTTGCACTTTCTTGTGAAGCACTTTGGTGCAGCTCAGCCGTTTGTAAATGTGCTATATAAATAACATTTTACTTGATAATAATAAACTTAACTACCAATAATAATAATAATAATAATACACTTAATTACCAATAATAACAACAACAACAACAATAATAATAATAATACTGGCGTCCTGTCCAGGGTGGACCCCGCCTCACTCCCAATAAGGACCGCGCCAGGGACAAGAGGCTGAAGGTGGATGGATTATTATACTTCTGCAACCTTTGGGATCAAACCTGAGATGCAATAATAAAAAGAGACAAAACACACAATACAGAGGCACTATGATTACAAGTAATATCTACAGTCAATATGAAACATATGAAAAGTGCATAAAATAGAGCATGTGTTCAAGGGAAAGACTGCACTGAAACACTGAACCATCACTGTGTGTGTGTGTGTGTGTGTGTGTGTGTGTGTGTGTGTGTGTGTGTGTGTGTGTGTGTGTGTGTGTGTGTGTGTGTGTGTGTGTGTGTGTGTGTGTGTGTGTGTGTGTGTGTGTGTGTGTGTGTGTGTGTGTGTGTGTGTGTGTGTGTTTACTGAGATGTAGTGGAGTACAAGTACAACGTAGCAAAACATGAAAACACTCGAGTAAAGTACAAGTATGCCTCAAAATGATACTTAAGTACTTGAGTTAATGTACTTAGACGCGTGTCACCACTTATAAATATTGCTCTACATTTATCTGACAGCTATTTTTAAGAATAAGATTTTACAAACAAAACATGTTATGAAAATATAAAATATGTTCTGTGTTAGAGACTTCAGTGTCAAATAGGTAAGCTGCACATGTCATTCTGGAATATGCTTTCATTTGGAGCAGGTGATGTTTTATGCAAAGGCATAAAACTGGTTATACAACAGGTTTCATACAACAGCACAGGGCAGCTCACAGCGCCCCCAGGTGGCGGTGCACTGTTACTACACAGAGTATGGTCAAGGCATCGTTTATTACAGCTTTATGGGACTAATGTGAGGGAAATATTTGATTTAATTAATTTATAAAATACTCTTAAATATCTTCAGTTGAAAGGAAATCAGTAAAACCCGGTTTACCTCCTCTGTGGTTAGTTTAACCAGTGACCATGTGACCCCTCTCCACAATCCCCCAATAAGTGCACTTATTCACAGGTTGAATGGACTTGTACTTATAAAGCGTCTTTCTAGTCTTCTGACTCCTCAAGGTGCTTTCACTGTGTTTGTCACATTCACACTGATGGCAGTGGACATCTACAGACCATCTAATCTGACCATTCACACCACATTTAATTCAATTCAATTTTATTTATAGTGTCAAATCATAACAAAAGTTATCTCAGGACACTTTACAGAGTAGGTAAAGACCACACTCAATGACTTATTTATGATTTACAGAGACCCAACAATTCCCCCGTAGAGTACGGTGGCAACGAAAACCTTCACTATAACAGACAGGAACGTCAGACAGACCCAGCTCTGTGGAGGACGCACATCTGTCTGCACCGGAGAGAGGAAGAAAAGGAGAGAGAGAGAGAGAGAGAAAAGACGGACAGATGGACAGAGAGAGACAAAGACAGACAGAGAGAGACAGAGACAGACCCAGCTCTGTGGAGGACGCACATCTGTCTGCACTGGAGAGAGGAAGAGAAGGAGAGAGAGAGAGAGAAAAGACACACAGATGGACAGAGAGAGACAGACAGAGACACTTCCAGAGATGCAAGCAAAGCCTAACAGTAACTATAATATTTATAGTAATGTGAATATAACGTATATGTCAAGGCAGTTAATACAACAGAATAGTAGAAAAATACACAGCCATGCGCAGCACGAGGAGCAATTCACGGTTCAGGTTGCTGATCCTCTGAGCTTCTCTCCTCTCTGTTTGTATCATTCATGTCTCATCACTGCATGTTACTAATTCACTTCTTCCCCGGAGTTGTTTGTGCTTTGCCGTCTCTCAGATCTCTGCTGATGGTGGTGGTGCCTGCTGCCGTGGTCCTGTGTGTAGGTCTCTGCTGATGGTGGTGGTGCCTGCTGCCGTGGTCCTGTGTGCAAGGTCTCTGCTGATGGTGGTGGTGCCTGCTGCCGTGGTCCTGTGTGCAGGTCTCTGCTGATGGTGGTGGTGCCTGCTGCCGTGGTCCTGTGTGTAGGTCTCTGCTGATGGTGGTGGTGCACGCTGTCATGGTCCTGTGCTATGGTCTCTGCTGATGGTGGTGGTGCCTGCTGCCGTGGTCCTGCATGACGCTTCCTGCTGCTGTTATAATTTATCACCTCAGCTGTGCTTGTTTCTGCTGTTCTGCTGTATTAATAAGTCATATTCACATTACTATAGATGTTATTATAGTTACTGGAAGTGTGTCTGTCTCTGTCTCTCTCTGTCCATCTGTCTGTTTTGTCTCTGTCCTTTTCTTCCTCTCTTCTCCGTCCTGCATGGATCTGGGTCCGTTCAACGTTCCTGTCTGTTAAAGGGAAGGTTTTCGTCGCCTCTCTGTGTGCACATGATTGCTGTTGCTGCTCATGGAGGAATTGTTGGGTCTCTGTAAATCATAAATAAGTCAAAGAGTGTGGTCTTTACCCACTCCACATGTAAAATGCTGTTGAGCAAGGCCCCGAACCCCCAACTGCTCGGGGTGTCGATCCATTGGCAGTCCCCTCACTCTAACATCTCTCCATTAATTGCATGTATATAGGTCCTGTGTGTGTGTGTGTGTGTGTGTGTGTGTGTGTGTGTGTGTGTGTGTGTGTGTAAAACATGATTATTAATAATAGAGTGAAAAAATTCTTCTTCTTCTTTACTTTCTATTATTCTGTTTATATCATGTTCTTTTTTAATGTATGAAAGCATTGTATAATTCATTGAATTTGCTTATTTGTATTGTATTTTGCACTTAAAATACAATTATTTAAACAATAATAATAAAAAAATAAAAAAACACCTCTGTGGCTGAGCAGATCCTGTGACGTCACGGGCGGTCTAATTCAAGATGGCCGCCGCTCCCTGAGTGGAGAATCCAACACATCTCCAATAAAACTAAATCCAACTGCTGCTAGCCTCTCCCCCAACAACAACAACAACTTTAACCGTCTTTACCGGACCATGAGACGGCGAAGTACGGGTGACAAGTGTTCTCCTTTCTCTAAAAACCCGGAATATGAGCACAATTGTTGAGGACGACGCCGGAGTTATGGAGTAAAACTGGTGAGAAATCCCCAAACAAATCCAGGTTAAACCCACAGTTAGCTAGCTAGCTGCTAACGTTAGCTGCTAAATTAGCTGCTAAATTAGCCCACAACAACAACAGGCTGTTTATGAAAGAGTATAAACAGGCAGCACTTTAATTAACACTCAAAGATTATAACGTTAAGGGTGTTGTGGTGAAATGTCAGTTGCTAATGTTAGCTGCTAACGTTAGCTGCTAAATTAGCTGCTAAATTAGCCCACAACAACAACAACAGGCTGTTTATGAAAGAGTATAAACAGGCAGCACTTTAATTTACACTCAAAGATTATAACGTTAAGGGTGTTTTGGTGAAATGTCAGTTGCTAATGTTAGCTGCTAACGTTAGCTGCTAAATTAGCTGCTAAATTAGCCAACAACAACAACAACAACAACAGGCTGTTTATGAAAGAGTATAAACAGGCAGCACGTTAATTAACACTCAAAGACAATAACGTTAAGGGTGTTGTGGTGAAATGTCAGTTGCTAATGTTAGCTGCTAACGTTTATTATGTGTCGTTAGCTTACTGGTTAGCTTGTTGGCTAATGTGTTACAGATTTATACATTTGACTTGGTGTTAGCTGTGGAAAATGTCGTCTAAACTGTCTTTTTCTGTGGTAAAGTGACTAAAGATTCATGTTAATGCTGTGCAGTAAAAAGTGCATTTGTCTCTGAGATGTAGTGAAGCCTTTAAACAGTACTCACATCATTATATTTGTGTTAAAGCAGAAATAACACAGTCTAAATACAAGTATAAATATAACATTACAGGTCAAATAATTATATATTATTAGTTTTTATTATCAGCTAAAAAGGACTCAAAGTACTGACAGTAAAAGGCTCCTTTCAAAGTGTATGTTATCATAGAGTATTATATTTTAATTATAGTTTTTATTACTAATGAATACTTGTATATATATTTGTCAAGCCAGTTTAAGATATCTTCTGTTTCTGTGTCAAAACTCAAAGTAACTAAAGATTCAGATTAATGTAGTGGAGTGAAAAGTTCAATATTTGCCACCTGAGATTTAGTGAAGTAGAGGAAATACTCAGATTTTTTTTTCAAAATGTGACGTAAGTACAAAAATAAAAGTGATGTCACGTTATTATAGGATATTATATTATTGTTTCTAATGTTAACATGTACGAGCATTTTAATGTTATAGTTATTTAATGTGTGTCAATATTTATCAAGCTGATTTTAGAGACTTTATAGATTCAAGATTCAAGAAGCTTTATTTATTTATCCCGAGGGAAATTATTGTGCAACAGTTTCAATGCAAAGGTGGAAAAGGATCAGAGTGACAATAAACATAAACATAAATCAAATCAAAATAAAGCTAACATCAAATAAATCAAACAATGACTAAGTGTGACAGAGTGCAACAGACATCGTGGTTAAGCGTAGGTATATACAATATACAACAATACGCAGCGTTTCGTCAGGCAGATTCGTCATTTTAATACGGCAACATATTACAATATTACCCTGAGATGTAGTGGATTATTAGTGAAGTACGTCAAAATTTAAGAACAGAACTGTAAAAAAAAAAGGTATAATGTTTAATGTGTAATATAATGTAAAATATGCATAAATAAATGTATGAATAAATACATAAATGAATAAATAAATAACTGCATTAATAAATGTAGAAAACACGACATGAATAAATTAATAAATGCAGAAAGAAATAAACAACTGCATGAATAAATGTATGAATAAATAAATAAATGCTGAAATAAATGAATAAATAAATAACCCCGCCTCAACGGTTGAAGTTGGATGGACGGATGGACGGATGGATAAATAACTGCATGGATAAATGTATAAATAACTACAGGAATAAATAAATAAATGCTGAAATAATTGAATAAATAAATAACTGCATGGATAAATGTATAAATAAATCAAAGAGTATCAAACTCGATCACCTCATGGCATTTAGACGAGGTCACACATTCATATGAACTCGTGATTCACATATAAAATCATAACCAGTGAAAATTACATTTACTCATGGACTGTAGCTAAGAACGCCTTTGAGGTACTTTACTTATAAATATAGTTATATTTTTACTACATTTGCTTTAAAACTATAGTAACTGGTTTCTCTGCAGACTCTGATTTTATGATCATCTTATTCACATACGGAGGACTTTCTGAGTATTTTTGCTACTTTTCAATAAGTAAAAAACGTATATTTCTTCCACTCCTGGCTGTAAATGTGTTATTGTGACGCCTCACATCTTCCCTAACCCAGAGACACCAAAGTGAACTTCTACCTGTCGCCTGCAGCAACTCTTTAATAAAAGTTAATGTTTGATTGTCAGAGAAACCGCAGATAACTGTTGTTAACGACTGATAACTCCAGATTTATGGAAGTGCATATTTCACTGTGACGATTAACCGTAACTCGTGTGTTTTGTCAGACTGACTTCCTCATTCCCGACTATATTTAGCGCCACAGTTAGCAGCGTGACACTGCAGCACACAGAGCGTTACTGAGGGATGGGGTTTGGAAAACAGTTACACTTCGCTGAGCGACACACATTGACAAGTGTCTCCATGATTCAAGTCATTTGTGTTGCGAGTGTACACCAGTCAATCTCTGTGTGTTTGTACTCAGACATGCAATGACAACGTAAAGCTGGAAGAAGTTGCCACAAGTTTGTTTAATTACAATGATTCAGGAACTGTCATCTGATCAAAACGCTGAACACTTCAAGAGTAATCCGACGTGTTCGTTCTGCTTTTTATCCGCAGAATCATCTGGAAAGTCAAGTAGCACATATTGTCTTAAGGCGGTGCAGCTACTTTGTACAGTTATGGCTTTAAAGGTTCCTTTAAAGGCAGCTGCTGGTTATTTTTGGAGAAGATCCTTTTATCAAGCAGCTGATTCTTAGAAACTGGGCTGTTTGCCTTCAGCTTCAACTTATTTTTAAATTTGCTTTCCTTCGATTTGACCCATTTTCATTCCCAGTAACATTAACCCGTTTCTGATTTAGCTTCCACAAATCCAGTTTTAAACCACGGGCGTGTCAGATTAAGATTTGTTAAAGGTCTTAAAGTTAAATTTGATCATGGACCAAAGAGTTTTTTATGAAACAGCGTGAGCAGATCAGAGCTCACTTTAGTGTTTTTACCTTTACACGCAAACACAACGCTGGAGCAGGTCAGAGCTCATGTTTAGTGTTTTTACCTTTACACGCAAACACAACGCTGGAGCAGATCAGAGCTCACTTTAGTGTTTTTACCTTTACACGCAAACACAACGCTGGAGCAGATCAGAGCTCACTTTAGTGTTTTTACCTTTACACGCAAACAGAACGCTGGAGCAGATCAGAGCTCACTTTAGTGTTTTTAACTTTACACGCAAACACAACGCTGGAGCAGCTCAGAGCTCACTTTAGTGTTTTTACCTTTACACGCAAACACAACGCCGGAGCAGATCAGAGCTCACTTTAGTGTTTTTACCTTTACACGCAAACACAACGCCGGAGCAGATCAGAGCTCACTTTAGTGTTTTTACCTTTACACGCAAACACAACGCTGGAGCAGATCAGAGCTCACTTTAGTGTTTTTACCTTTACACGCAAACACAACGCTGGAGCAGATCAGAGCTCACTTTGGTGTTTTTACCTTTACACGCAAACACAACGCCGGAGCAGATCAGAGCTCACTTTGGTGTTTTTACCTTTACACGCAAACACAACGCTGGAGCAGATCAGAGCTCACTTTGGTGTTTTTACCTTTACACGCAAACACAACGCTGGAGCAGATCAGAGCTCACTTTAGTGTTTTTACCTTTACACTCAAACACAACGCTGGAGCAGATCAGAGCTCACTTTAGTGTTTTTACCTTTACACGCAAACACAACGCTGGAGCAGACCAGAGCTCACTTTAGTGTTTTTACCTTTACACGCAAACACAACGCCGGAGGTTTTTTTTTCCACTTTTTTGCTATTTTAAGCCCCGTTAAAAACACTGTCACAATCTAAATGAAAGGCCGATCTGATAAAGTATTTAGTTGTTTTTACTCTTGATCATTGTCGTGTAAACAGAGCCTTTGAATTTGGGCGTTTAGTTCAGGGTGGGGGCTTTTTACGTTACTGTGTCCGGGGGCCGTTGTCTCATTATCCATCCATGGTTATTTCTCATTTCACTCTTACTGTGAGTCTCTTTTTGTCAAGTATCCCCTCTCAACGCTGCTTGTTGTGACATTTGAGACAACTGTGATGACAAAAACACAGTTGTTACTATTTCCCTCTGGCAAAAGTCCACTCTCAATGTGACTCCTGTGCAACATGGAGGGAGAAAGTCATGACTTCGCCCCCCGGTGGAAGTGCTCAAGCCCGACCGTGTCACAGGGAATCAGTCAAGTTGTATTGTAGATTCAGCAGAATTAAATCAGCAAGTTAAACAGTAGTACACTCACATAATCAACCCTGTTTTACCCAGAAGAAGCTGCTTCATCAGTGATCAATATTCCTCATGTGTTGACTGATCACATGACGTGTTTACCGTGAAACCTGTGTGTGTGTGTGTGTGTGTGTGTGTGTGTGTGTGTGTGTGTGTGTGTGTGTGTGTGTGTGTGTGTGTGAGAGAGGCGCTGACACTTCCCTTTTCATGCAGGTTATAAAACGTACTTAAACCTGATATGTTGTGTGTTTTTTCCAGCTTTTGCATTAAGCGTCTAATTGGTGGATATATATATATGTTGTGTGAATGTGAAATAATACTTTCTCTTTCCAGTATGACAACAAGTCTTGTTTTTCTCTCTCTGTAGGGATTGGAGGGGGTTAAGGACCCTTTGTTTTAGCCCAGCATGGACAGCTTCTTCAAGGCAGCTGTGTGTGATCTGGACAAACTGCTCGACGACTTTGAGCTCAATACCGGTGAGAAACAGTGCAGGGCTGCAACAGAGCTGAGAAAAGCATCAAATCCTCACTTAAAAGAAACTGGAAGTGGTTGAATTTTAGCGCGAACGCATTCAGGATCAGACTTATTAACCAAGAATGTGAGCACCTACGAGGAAAATTACAACCTGTTCAGATGACGCTGAGGTAGACATACTTGTCACTGAAATGAGAGAAGCTGGTCCGCCTCAAAAGTCAGCCCACTGCGAGTTAGGGCGCACTCCCACTGTCCATCCGTAACCTGCCCAAGCACGGTCCACGGCTAAAGTCTGGTTCCTTTGACCAGTGTGAGTGCAACCGTACCGCGTCTAGGAGCGGCACGCTTGCCGTCCACGGCCCGTTTGGGAGAGGTGGGCTTTAGTAAAGCACGTTTGCACATGTACGAGCACGAGCGTGCGCACGTGTACGAGCACGAGGCCTACGGCGGCTCTGAGGTCATTTCCTGTGCGCCTGTTGGGACATAGAAAAAAGAAGGAGGGACCATGCGCGGACATTTCAAACAATGGCGGTGAAAGGTTCACGTTGGTGTGATGCGGAGGTGGAGTGTTTACTGCAGATTTGGTCGATGAAAAGATTCAAAAAGAGTCGACAAGACGCACAAAAACTCCGAGGTCTACGGAAAGATCTGGAAACAAAGCCACGCATCGCCATGACGTCATCAATGCGTGTGACGTGTTACGGCGTGATGACGTATAGGCAGCAAGAAGCATTCTCCGAGGCCCAGGTAGTGTGAGTACAAACGGGCCTGGAGGGGGGGACAAGGACCCTAAAGCACGGGGCACGGGACGGAGGCACAGTGGGAGGGCGCCCTTAGAGATGATTCACTTTCTCTGTGCCCTGGTGAAGGACTGACAGACTGGAGGTTGTAGGGACGTGTTTGGGAGGGGTAATTCTTTCCATGGTGTGAAAAATATGCTAAATAAATAACAATAAAATGTTCTAAATCAATAGGATGAATAGGTTTGGACTTATTTTTACTGATCCATGAGACTTTAAAGGTTTTTCTTTGTGCCAATTCTTGCAAATCCACTTAAATCATTATTAAAAACATAAATACATCTGGGAGTAAGTATTTTAATTGTACTACTCACAGTGTTAGAAATAAAAGTATTGGGGAGGCTGTCCGTCTAAAAATATCGGGGCATTAACAAAGTTTTGCGGTCACTTTTAAAACTGAGTAACAAGTGCGTAAAGTTAAAGGAGCTCCAGATTAAAGTGCAAACAGTCATCACCTTGTGCCAACGTGAGTACATAAAAAGCATACTCTTGCTATTATCGGTGCATTTCTCTGCTGTTTGTTTCAGAGACGGAAATGGAAATTAAATGAATTTAATGTAAATAAAATAATGGCTTAATGTAGGATTTAGATATTAGCCTTTATCAGTGATGTACCTTATTTTTCGGACTATAACTATAACATATAGAACATGCTCTACGTTTATCAAACACTCCGTCACTGCTAATCACTAAATCCATGAACTCTTCTTCCTCGCTGTCACTTCTGAACAACTCCGCCAACTCAACGGTACGGAAGTAGCAGCTAGCATCTTTTTTTTCACAACGCGCTTCTGCCATGACCCGCCCCCGCCGAATTTTGATTGGTTGACGTGTGTGTGTGACGATTGCTGATATACGCCTAGTCTCTTACGTGACTGAGATAAATAATAGCCCGGGCAATTTTTTAATATTTTACGGTAATGTGTTAATAATTTCACACATAAGTCGCTCCAGAGTAAAAGTCGCACCCCCCGCCACACTATGAAAAAAAATGCGACTTATAATCCGAAAAATACGGTAATAAAGAAATCTTGGGAACAAGGTTTGACCCTTGATTGTGTTTTTGGGGGCATTTGGAGATTTTGTCCCCCTTGAGCGTATCTGAGTCTAACGTGTCTTGTTTTTGTTTTTATTCCAGAGGAACACGAATGCAAGTCTGTTTTCCTGAAGCCGTCTGTGTACCCCTTCTCCTCCCTGGGCTCTCAGTGTTTACCCTCTGAGGCGTCCACTGTTCCACCGAACCCCCCTGACCTTAACTCTCTTCATTATGGTTCTGCCACCAGCTGTCCCGACCGCTCCGGCAGTCAAAACCGCAGCCCCGATGACAGAGAGGTCAAAGGTCAGCCTCTCACCGGAGTGGACCTCCTCTCCTCCGTGGACTGCAGGCCGGCTAAAAGCTCTGCCCCTCCCCTCCCCGACAGAGCCCTGAAGCCGGTGTGCGACCTTGTGAACGACACAAGCTCGGCCATCCTGGTCAGGGCCAACAGCCACGATGCTTTCAGCGAGCTGGACGTGGTGGAAAAGCAAATGGAGGCGGAGGCGGAGGAGGAGGAGCCGCTACTTGTGGACTTTGAAAGCCCTGCGGTCACTGCACACGAAGAGGAGCGAGCACAGCCAAGCCTGAGTGCTGGCTGCAGGGACGCCACGGAAGAGCAGGTCTCCGCGGGGAAAGAGGAGCTGTTGGGTTTGGATTCCCACGTGCAGAGCGGCGGGTACTCTGCCTCGCTCAGTCTGCTGGATGTTATTCTTCCCGCTGCAGTGGAGAGGAGCTGTGAGTCCACAGATGATTCACTGTCCACAAGGACCACTGAGTCAGCTGAGGAGGAGGAGAGGGACTGTGAGGAGGTGGCTTGCACAAACCAAGTGGTGGATAACCCCTGTGCGGACCTCTGTGAACCGCACGCCACTCTGCCTGTCTATAGCATTAAAGTAACAACAACAACCTCAGCAAACGAAGAGGCCGAGTCACAAGAAGCCTTGGATGAAGGTGCGTCAGAGTCTCCTGTCGATCTAAAGTCAGAGAGTGAATCATTAGGGTTATCGTGCCTGCCCTTAGCTGTGTCCATGTGTGGAGCTCTGGTGAAGGCAACGACCACAGAGGACGAGGCCGCGGATGCTACAGAGCAGTGCAATGAGGCAGACGTCTCCGAGAGCACAGAGGCAGACTCCCTGTCAGCTTTGGAAGCCAGGGAGGACAGGTCCTGTTTAAAGGAACTTGTTCATTTGTCGGTGTGCCAGCGGGTTGCAGAGGGCAGGGCGTCACCTGAGGGGCAGCACCTTGCTCTTGAACCTGCTGCTCCCGCTGTCCCCTCTGCAGACCTCTCCTCCCGCGATCGCTCAGAGCCCAGCCCCGTTGATCCTCCCGAGTTCGGCTTTGAATATCTGCCTGAGAGCGACCAGGCGGAGCTGCTGGTTACAGACGAGGAGCTGGACGCGTTCCTGCAGGCACACACAGAAGCAGAGCAAGGGAGCGGCGTCTCCTTCTGCAGCAGCTCTGGAGAGTTCAGTCAACCCGAGAGTCATTCAGAGGTAAATGGAGATCTGGAGGGCATGCTCGTGGGAGAGGAGCTGAGGGTCTGTGGTCAAGCTAGACGGGAGGATCTAGAGGGTCTGGCTTCTCCGGAGAGCGACAGAGCGATGTGTGTGTCCGTAGAGGGAAGTTTTAACCCCGGTGCTTCATCACAGGACTCTTGCAGACCTTGCCAAGAGGAGCCAGAACTATCCTCTGGGGTGAGCCTTTCTTTGACCAGCAACACTTTCCAGTCCCAGCACGGCAGTGACCCCGATCAGCAGCCCTCCTATGGAGGTGCGAGACCAAAACGGCTACACTGCCATACTGCTACATCTCCACCAGCAGGGGAAGAAGGGGAGGAGCAGGCTCAGACGCCCAGTACAGCAGAGGAGGATGACGAGAGTTCATCCACAAGTCTCACAGAGGAGCACGCCAACATTAGGGATTTGAGCCCGATGTACGCCTCTCAGAACCATCAGGATTACAGCGTGGGGTACGATGAACTCTCAGAGCCCCCGCCTTACCCCGTTGAGTCACCCACAGATGTTGCCAAGTCGGTGAACTGGAAGAGAGAGGGAGGGGAGGAGCTGGGGAGCAGACAGCCTGCCTGGGTGCCGGACTCTGAAGCTCCCAACTGTATGAACTGCTACCAGAGGTTCACTTTCACTAAGAGGCGGCATCACTGTCGAGCATGCGGGAAGGTACGTTAGTCAGCTTAAAGACTTCATTGCAGCGGTGGGCGATAAGGCAAAAATATCATATCACAATTGTATCAGTATGTATTTTACTGTATAACAAGTTTAACTTAAATGTTGTTCTGTTGTATGAAAACACCTGGACACGTCTGGGGCCTGTTTCACAAAGCAGGTTTAGTGAAAACTCTGAGTCTGTTAACCCTGAAATGAGGGAAACTCTGAGTTTTCCGTTTCACAAAGGGAGGTAACTCAAACCAGAGACAGAGGGGTAACTCTAGCCTGTTTCACAAAGAGAGGTAACTTAACCTCTCGGTCAGTTACCATGGTAACATGCTCTCTGAAACTAACCTGGTCGGGACCAGGTTTTTCTCAGAAAACCTTGAGTTTCTCTCTGTCTCCGCCCTCTTTCAGCCACACACGGTGTTTGATTTCCTCATTCAGTCAGCACGCGAGTTTTGGCGTAGTATAGTTCCGTCTGTTTTTTCAGAAAATCACTGCAAACATCAGACATTAGAAGTTATATTAGGTGGCGACTATTTCCACTACCATGGCATGTCCTTTTGATAACCATCCCGTGGATGAAGCTGCAGCATTACTGCGCAGATAGTTAAATATTCGTCGGGAGATGATTATCAAACTATTGATTATAGATGTTCTTGCATTTCCAGGCAATTCTCTGTTTGAGCGGTACCGTTTCATGTCACAGCAGATATTCTGTATTGCGCTGCGTTTTTTTGCAAACGGGAGATGATTATCAGACCGCGCATAGACGTCCTTAATATACTGCAGCCATAATTACAAAATGAATGAAATGGATCTTTTGAGCAAGTTGAATGTGTTTGACTCAGCGTTTCCTAAATAAAATCCCAGCTTTTCTTGCAATTCATAGGTTCAAAAGTGTGTGCTTTTAGTTGGGTTACCGGTATATAAACTACTCCTATAGGTGGAAACAACAGCCTTCTGATCCAGAATATCACCTATAATGCGAGGGGGCTGAATACGCACAACACCCTTTCATGTCACAGTCCATCTCATCCCTCCTTACATTTCCAACATTAACAACCAGTAATGCTCTCATATCACAGCAGATATTGTGTGTTGCGCTGCGTTTTTTTGCAAATGGGAGTTTTTTATACAACATTGATATGTTGTATAAAAAACAGCCACTTACGGTAATATTTACTTTACGATATTAAACATGCACAAAATGAGGCGTCACCATGAGACTGTGCTGAGGTTTTACCTGTTTGAAAAATGTTTTTATGTTTCATCTTAAGCTGCACTTCTCCCCCGCGGGGTTGCACCTAAATGAAATAAACTAATAGGCTCCCACTCATGCAGTTCCCCCTGTGATATTACTGTGATTGCAACAGGACTACATTTAAACTTAGGCACTGACCCGAGCAGCAATGTTCTCCAGCACCGTCTCCCTCTCTTTTGCCGCTGCAGCGCTGTAAACCTGCTTAAACTCTCCGTATGAGCGCATTAATATTTCCAATTCCAGTTGTAGCGTAGCCCTTCGCTTCCCCGTTGCCATGGTGACTCGTCGAATCAGGGCTCCATTGATGCTGTCTTTTTTTACTTGTGGTGCACGCGCTTAACTCCAGGTCAAACTACCCTGAGTTGATCAACCTAACGCAAATCTGCTGTTCTGGAACCGAAAACTCAGAGTTCCCTATCTCAGAGTAGATCAACTCAGAGTTCAGGGTTAGACTCAGAGTTTTTTGAACCTGCTTTGTGAAACAGGCCCCTGGTCAGCTGTAAAAACAATAATAATGCAGTTTACAAATGTAAAAAACCCATTGTGACATGTTGAAATGGCCTTTACTCTGGACAACACTCTAAAACCCAAAATATTCAGTGTATTATCAAAGAACACAACCACCTAAACCTCACGTTTGAGATGCTGGGTTCAGTTTATTTTTGGCATTTTTGCCTCAAAGGATCCTTAAACGATTCGTTGATTATCAAAACTGCAAATTTGTTTTTGTTGATCAAACAAATAAATTAACAAATCATAAACTAGCGGTCGGTCGCCACTCGCCAAATGCAACTAAAATATTCCCCATGTGACGTAATTTTGGAGGGCTACATGCCACGGGGCGGGTAAATGGTTCTCAGGTTAGTGAGCGTCATCTAGAAGTCGGTCTGCAAGGCTTCAGCTTTATCAGAGGCCTGAGCGAGCCTGACGTCCTCATTTACTACATACAACACACCTAATTGTCACTAATGTTATATCACAACAATCACAACAACATAAATACCAGTACAGGGAGGAGTTTAACAATGTGCACATAGCTATACAGGTTACAGTTTAATATCATAACAGTAAATAACGAACTTCCGTCAGTGTTGTGTATAGTGTTCTTCAAGATATGAGAAGTCTTTACAAGGCATGACGTGTCAGGTTTCATTCATTATCTCTCAAATTAAACATCTTATCACGAGAAAACAGAGGGAATAAAACACATGTATGTATGACCCTTTAGGGCTTCCGTAGGTATGAGTTTGTTTCTGCAGATTGTATAATTAGTCATGCGTTTACACCAGTATCATACGTGAAGTGAAGTGAAGTGAAAGTTCAGATGGAGCGTGTGTTTCAGAAATAGTCCAATAAAACGGGATTACGTCCCAGGTCCAAATGTAGCACAGTGGACTCACGGACGCGGAGAGCATGAGTCAGCAGTTCTTTCCTCTGCACTGAGGCTGCCGTGCGTCCTAAACATGGAGCTAAGTCCTTTAAAGGCCAGTGATTAAAACGGCATTAGTGACGACTGTTTGTTATTGTTGCTGCTGCTTAAGGGACTGGTTGGTTACGCAGACATGTGGAGATGTACCGTGAATGGTTGCATCTTCTTCTTCTTCTCTCACGCATGCAACTGTCTCTCTGTGGTCACGGCAGGTTTACTGCGCGGTGTGCTGCAACAGGAAGTGTAAGCTGAAGTACCTGGAGAAGGAGGCTCGCGTGTGCGTCGTCTGCTTCGATACCATACACAGAGGTAAGGCCACAATTCGCTCTGATCCACATGTTTCTCAGGCACATGTGAGCAAAGACTAGTCACTATTAAGTGTGCACAGTTTCCTTATTCTGGAAGGTGATGGTGGAGAATCAGCTGTAAACTGTTGTGTATGCTCAGATTATTTATTTATGCGTAAAGAAGGACCTTTTCAAAAAGCTTTTTAATGTTGTGATTTAGATTATAATGTTATTTGCTTTCATTGTACAGGGTTCCTTAAATGGTCCTAAAAGGCTTTAAATTATTATGTTATTAAAATGTCTTTAATCAAACTTATAAAGGTCCTAATAATGTAAACACGTAAAGTGGGATTTTCGCCCCGTGCTTTAGGGTCCTTGTCCCCCCCTCCAGGCCCGTTTGTACTCACACTACCTGGGCCTCGGAGAATGCTTCTTGCTGCCTATACGTCATCACGCCGTAACACGTCACACACATTGATGACGTCATGGCGATGCGTGGCTTTGTTTCCAGATCTTTCCGTAGACCTCGGAGTTTTTGTGCGTCTTGTCGACTGTTTTTGAATCTTTTCATCGACCAAATCTGCAGTAAACACTCCACCTCCGCATCACACCAACGTGAACCTTTCACCGCCATTGTTTGAAATGTCCGTGCATGGCCCCTCCTTCTTTTTTCTACGTCCCAACAGGCGCACAGGAAATGACCTCAGAACCGCCGTAGGCCTCGTGCTCGTACACGTGCGCACGCTCGTGCTCGTACACGTGCAAACGTGCTTTACTAAAGCCCACCTCTCCCAAACGGGCCGTGGACGGCAAGCGTGCCGCTCCTAGACGCGGTACAGTTGCACTCACACTGGTCAAAGGAACCAGACTTTAGCCATGAAACGTGCTCGGGCACGGGACGGATGGACAGTGTGAGTGCGCCCTTCCACAATCTTTACATTTTAGAATTAATGGTGTACCGTGAACTGTGTCGGCCATGTGGTTCTTCCTCACAAACGACCATTGCAACAATCAACGGTACTCTGACGTTATACTCTCATCAAAGCGAGTCTCGAGAGACTGGCGTTGACCTTTGACCTTTATGCGAGAGTGGAGCGGAGACGCTGTGAACAAACAACAAAGCTTCAGTTTACTGGTTCATAACTTGGTACTCGGGCCATAAACCGGTTCATGGTCCATTTTAAGCGCACCGCGTATCCACGTAGTCGCATCTTTAACATTAAATACTCAGTTAATACAGTTTGTCGGTTGTCCACAGTTGTTCCTGCGTCTATATGGGGGTAAGTAAATATATTAACATGTGGCATATTTTCACCTACTCACAGGAACAGACTAAAGTACGAGAGCTCTTTAAATAGACCGACTTCACTGATCGTCATTAAAACTTAATAACATCTCAGTAACAGTTTCATCGTGCAGCGGATGAATATTTAAGGCACGAAACCCCCCAAAAACATCCTGTACCAAAGAGCCTCAGGGACCCTCTCTTTCACTCTGAACACTCACACGAAGAGTTGATTTAAAACAATATTTAAAACCAGATCCGTGCCTGTGCTTTACTTTTCTGCTTGGATGATAAAGGTTTGTTTCAGAGAGGCTCCTTTTTATAGTTAAAGACTGCAGCACGGACATGGAGAGAGAGAGACACGGGGAGGGGAGGAAGATGGATGAGGGGAGGAGAGGTACAGCAGGACGTTGGCATTTGTCCTTGATTTTGTGTGTGTGCGTGTGTGTGTGTGTGTGTGTGCTCCAGGACCCGCCTAACGCAGTAGACATGTGACGCTCGCACACGGCGTCTAAATTAAGAAGAAAGAGGTGATCCACTTTTTGCGGCTGATGGATGCTCGAGCGGTGCGACACGATCCCTCTCTCCCTCTCTCCTCTACGTCACCTCACCTCCCATCCTCCCTCCCTCCCTCACCGTCTCTCTCCGTCTCTCATAACAGTGCTGCATGTGAGGCTTAGCGCGCACACACACACACACACACACGCCAGCCTAAAGCTAACGGGCTATCACGGCTAAAAACGACAGATAAAAATGAGCATCGGCTTCAGGAAAAGCTGCGATGGGAGTGTCTAAAGTGAGACTAAGGAACAGACTCGCACTGATTTGGACTGGTTGAGTTTTTTAGCAGAGAGGATGATGAGGAGGAGGAGGAGGTAAGATGCATCAGACTTCTGTTTGTTGTTGTTTACACCTGCTTCGGTTTGTTGTCTCCTTTATCATCTGTGCAGAGGAACATTTGCGTACATGAGTGCGAAACTTAAAATGGGGTCGCTGTGGATTACTTACTTGTACTTGAAGCTGTTTGCCTTTTTGTGCCTTGTCACTCTGCAGAAGAAGGTGAAACAGCCCGCGATGCTTCCGTGTGTCTGATAAGATACTTTGTTTTCTGTTAACTAGACTCTGAACGACTGTAATGTCTTTGGTGTTTGCTGTGGACGCGTCCGTGCGCTTTTGTAAACCACACTAGTTGTTGTCAGTACACAACAGATCAATACAGAGCTATGATGCTTAATCAATATAAAGTAGACGAGTGCTGCATCAGCGTTTTGCACAACCGTAAAGGGGATTGCGAGACAACAACTCATGTCTGTCCCGTTTGCAATAACCTTCATTCATCTGCGTAATGTACCGTAGGGGAAGCAGAGCTGTCACTCACTATGTTAACGTGCAGGCTCATGTTTTCTGAATAAAGCTGCAACCATAAGAGATTTGTTTTTAATGCTAAAATGGCAGAAGATGCTGTTTTCAGCCCCTCAAATATGGATATTTCCTGCTTTTCTCTGTTTTTACATCACGTTAAACTGAAAAGCTTTCACCTGCACAGACACTAAAGATGGAAAGTAGCTTAATCTGGTACAAAGCAGACAAAGTATAAAGCAGTAAGTAAAGTATAAAGTCTTCCCCTTTTTGAGATTAATGGGTTTTTTTGTCCCGGATGTAAATGAACTTAATGAACTAAACTTAACTTTGGGTTTTGGACAAAACAACACACCTAAAGGCATCAACTCGGACCATTTTTAATTGATGAATCTAGAAAATAATTGGCAGATTAATCAATAATGAACGTAACATTGCCTGATGAAGACATGTGGGATGTGTCTATTGTTCAGCACATTCAGAATATGCAAATTTTTACACCAGTTTGCGACAGTTTATGGTCTTTTGCCTGTTTACGGTCAGCTCCTGGAGCCGATCCCAGCTGACATCGGGCGTGAGGCGGGGTCCACCCTGGACAGGACGCCAGTCTATCACAGGACACATAGAGACGAACAGAGACAGACAACCATTCACACCTACGGGTGATTTAGAGTCATCAATGAACCCAACACCTGCACGTCTTTGGACTGTGGGAGGAAACCGGAGAACCCGGAGAAAACCCACGCAGACACGGGGACAACATGCAAACTCCACACAGAAGGGCCCCAGCTGGGATGCCGTTTCATCAACCGACTAATTTTCATTAGCCATGTAAACAGCTTAGCAGGAATATTGTTTATTTGACTGGAATAAGAGCAAGAACTGAAACATTTTCAAATGTTAAATGTGTCTGAATTTATCCAGAATAGCAGCACAACCACACCAAATAAGCTTTTCCTCGTACTTTAGAAAAGTAGAAAAGTGCCGCAGTGTTGTTGCTGTTGCACAGAAGCAGTTCCCAAACACAAATGAGTCGGGACAGTGATGACAAATCACAGTCACTGCCTTGTGGTCACCGCAACACGGCTACAACGCGGCTGCAACGCGGCTGCAACGCTGCGTGCAGCCTGTTTTTTTATCTGTCCGGCTGAACGTCCCCTGAGCTCGCACGGTCACGCTCCTCATGCTCCACTTCTGCCTCTGCGTTATCTGATCTGATATCTGATATCACATCCTCCTCAAACCTTTAATTTCACAGTTTCCATTATTAGAATCACCTCCAGCATCAGAGAAACGTCCTCATCCTTGTGTCTGCGTTAATTTAAAATATCGGCGACACAAAATGAGCCTAAACAGGAAACAGAACATCACCTGGATATCATGAAAACAACGTCACACTCTTATAAAGCTCAGGTGTCAAATACGCTGTACATGTTTCAGAGAAAGACATTTTCAACAGCTTTGATCACTGGTCAGTTACAAACTGTCAGCTGGTCGAAATGGCACAGTCGAGCGAGCTAGATAGTGAATGAGGAGAGGGATCGCTGTTATCCAGAACAAAGCAGTGACTCAGAGAAATAAAACTTTATTTTTGCCATTTCATCACAACTAGAAATGCAGCAGTAGTGAGTATCTCTCTGTCTCTGTCCTCATTTGTATTTTATGATGCTACAAATTATATCCAGCTATGTAAAAAGCCTGAAATACAGAAGTTATAGGGAATGTACCGCCAGTCGGACGCCGTTCGGTGGTACTGGACGGATCCAGTCTACCGCTTTTAGTGGTGCTTTTACTGGGTGATCGCTGCCACAGTGCAAGTAGAATTCATTTACACACATCTAAGAATCTACAAGTGATATTTCATTTTTTGTACGTGAACATTTTCGCGTCAGATTAGTAAAATAAAGTGTTTATGAGAGAAAGCAGTCAGAACGTTTGGGCGACGCTCAGCCTTAGTGGCTCAGGTGGTGGTTTACATTCAAAATGGAAACGAAGAAGGCTTTATGCCTTATTTTGGAGCTGTTAAAGCATGGACTTTTATTGTGAAGGACTGAACTTTGGTCCTGGATGTTTGAACCACATTGATGGGCTTTTATTGTGAAGGACCGAAGTTTGGTCCTGGATGTTTGGACAACATTGATGGGCTTTTATTGTGAAGGACTGAAGTTTGGACAACATTGATGTTAATGTTGACGACCAGCAGCTCCGAGTGTTTACGGAGAGGAGATATAAAGGGTTAGCACGCGGCTAACTCAGCGTGTTAGCATGTTAGCGTCCTTTTGACCACTCTGGTTCACACAAAGATAAATCAGGACGTTAAAACCAGATCTGGTTACAAAGAGAAGAAGTTAGACTTTAGTTTAAAAACATTAAATTAACTCTAAACATTACACTATCATTTATATTTGTATGTTAAACAGAAATTTTGATCGAATTTAGACAAAAACTGTCCGACTGGAGACACAGTTTGCTAGTTAGCAGAAAGTCGTTGTTATGGAAAAGACACACGGCCTTCGTCTCGTGCCAAAATCTTGGGTCTGAACTGGGATCTACGCTCTAATGCACAAATATTTACCTCATGGTGGCGCTAGAGAAAAAGTCAGAGGATCACCAACGTCAGTCGGGTTCATCGTCTGTCTGTAGAGAAAATCATGACATTAAATCCGGTGCTTGTAGAGATATTTGAGTCTGGAATAACATTTCCCTCCATAGAGCCGAGCAGCCGGTGAAGTGGAGCTGCCATAGTGCGGATATTCGAGTAGAGGAAAATGAGTTAACGCTAAAATGAACTCACCTGTGTTTCTCCTTGTAGCCCAGGCCCTGGAGCGGATGATGAGTCCTGCGGGTCCCAGTCCAAACCCCAACGTCCCATCTGAGTACTGCAGCACCATCCCCCCTCTGCAGCAGGCTCGAGCCGCCGGCACTCTTAACTCTCCTCCGCCGACCGTCATGGTGCCTGTGTCTGTCCTGAAACACCCCAACAACGACAGTATGACTTCTCTTTTAACACATCGTCTGTGCTTGTACTGCTTGGCGTCCTTTCCTCTGGGCTGTAACCATGACTCCCCGTTGTCTGTGTGTTGTCAGGTTGTCCTCGGGAACAGAAGCGCGTGTGGTTCGCTGACGGCATCTTGCCAAACGGGGAGGTGGCAGACACGACCAAGCTGTCGGTGACGAGCCGCCGGAGCTCCCAGGAGTTCAGCGCCATCTCTCCAGACCAGACGACAGTAAGACAGGGATCCAGCGCCCACACAGTCTTTCTACAGAGAAACCTTAGTTAAAAATGGTTAATGAGCTACTTTCCTGCTTCACTGAGCCACCGCAATGACCGACCCTCTCTCTCTCTCATGTTTCAGCCGGGGTCAGAGGTTGGTGTCGGTGGCTCCTCCGCCCCCGAAGCTTCTGGGGCTGTGGAGGTGGTTCGACCTCCGTTGTCCGGACCCTGGGACTACGCCCTGCTCTCTGGGATCGGTACTTCTGTAAAGAGGGTTCCCAGTCTGCTGCCAGAGGACGAGGATGAGCTCCCTCCTCTGCTGATCACCACTGGAGAGGACGAAGCGGGAGGTACGTGCGTTGAATGGTGTCAGTGGTTTTAAAGCGTCTTTCCACAGCACGGGAAAGGCCGCTAGCAACCGATAAGGTGGAGTGAGTTCTCGACTCTGCAGAAGGCAGATGAAGGGGTGTTAATTTCTCCTCTGTTGATCGTCTTTTAACACCTCATGCTGTGGCGTGTGGCATTGGTTTATGTTTATGTCACATGCTCCCTGTGCAAATATACATTAAATAAATAATAATAAATACTGCAGATCACCTAAATGTGCTGTTACGTCTGAATAAAGTACGTCTGACTGACACTTTAACAGATAGATTCATGTGACTTTGCGGTGTTCTCTTCCAGATGTTTTGGTGGAGGAGAGTCCGGCCCCGTGCCAGATTCTGCACCTATTAGAGGAGGGGGGGCCGCGGCCTCTGACCTTTGTCCTGAACGCCAACCTGCTGGTCAACGTCAAACTGGTGACATGTGAGTGGACTATGTCTCTTCAAACCTCGGTTCATTACACAACCACTTATTATTCTATGTCTGAAAAAGCATTCTGAAGTATCAAGTAACCTTATTAATATTTATATTATTTGATTTTATTATTTTTAAATCCTCTGGGACATTTGACTGGACACAAACAAGCTTTGTGGCAAGAGATTATGAACTTTGAACACTTTATGCAGCGGATAAAAATAAGAATCATGGATGCGTTTACGCGTTCTTCCTCTTAAAGCTGCAGTCTGCAAGATTTTTTTGATCATTCTCACTGAAACCGACACTATGCTCTGATACAACAAGATGAATCAGCCAGTTTTGCACCTCTACGTCCAACTAGAACCTGTTATTTGTTTTGCAAAACTCCACCGCGCCCGCTTCATCCTGTCGACGCAGCGCAGGGCTGTTTGAGAGCCGACTGTCATGCACAGTTCGTGCACACGCCATGGATCCTACCTCGCGCATGTTACATTATCACTATCACTAGAACCTTGCTGCTTAAAATCTATACTTTTAATCACAGTCATACGTTTCACAACTTTCATATCAGCACAGACACAGTGATGTGTATTATCATCTAAGACATGGGTGTCAAACTGATCCAGTAAAGAGTCGCTGTGGCTGCAGGTTTTCATTCCAACCAATCAAAAACACACCTGCTCCAACAAATCAACCGTGTGAAGACAGTTCAGGTGATGAGTAAGTCGAGTCAGGTGTGTTCTTGATTGGTTGGAGTGAAAACCTGCAGCAGCACGGCTCTTTACTGGATCAGTTTGACACCCCTGTTCTACATCTAAGACGTATATACAGTTCTGTACGCCGAGCTAGGCATACGCTAATTGATGTTAGCAATTGCTATCTAAGATTAAGTTAGCCAGCCAGCCGACCTCCGTGTAGGGTTTACTCCATGGACATATGATGTACGGTACTGAAGAGAGGGGCACGTTCACAGAAGTGAGACTTGTAAACATTCAAAATAAGCCCCCTCCATCTGCCAGACTCACCGACTCTTTAACGTTTGTGTTTTCAGACTCCGGTCGGCAGTGTTGGTGTTTCGGCTCTAACGGGCTGCAGGCTCTGGGTCAGAGGGAGCTGGTGTTTCTTTTGGAGTGTTTGCCGGAGGAAAAAACTCTTCCGAAAGACCTCTTCACGCTCTATCTCAACATTTACCAAGAAGCCCAGAAAGGTAGATGCAGCACATGATCTACAGCTTTGTCTGCGTTTGTAAAAACCACAGACTGAACAGAGACATCGCCTTCTGTTGCAGGGAAGTTCCTTGAGGAGCTGGACAATGTGACGTTCACCAGCAGCTTTCTGGGCAGTAAGGACCACGCCGGGATGCTCTTCTTCTCTCCCACCTGTCAGCCCCTGGACGGCCTCACTCTCCCCCCTCAGCCCTTCCTGTTCGGCATGCTCGTGCAGAAGCTGGAGGTGCCCTGGGCCAAGGTCTTCCCCCTCAGGCTGCTTCTGCGGCTTGGAGCTGAATATAACGGTGTGTGTGTGTGTGTGTTTACTGTTGCTTTAATGTGTTACTCGTATGTTTGGGTTTATTTTGCACACGTTTTAAAAGAAAAGGCAGAATACCTTATTATAACATAATAAACAAGTTACTCACAACTAATCAAATAAATGAAATATTGCTCTATGGGCGCACTCCCACTGTGCCTCCGTCCCGTGCCCCGTGCTTTAGGGTACTTGTCCCCCCCTCCAGGCCCGTTTGTACTCGCACTACCTGGGCCTCGGAGAATGCTTCTTGCTGCCTATACGTCATCACGCCGTAACACGTCACACGCATTGATGACGTCATGGCGATGCGTGGCTTTGTTTCCAGATCTTTCCGTAGACCTCGGAGTTTTTGTGCGTCTTGTCGACTGTTTTTGAATCTTTTCATCGACCAAATCTGCAGTAAACACTCCACCTCCGCATCACACCAACGTGAACCTTTCACCGCCATTGTTTTAAATGTCCGCGCATGGTCCCTCCTTCTTTTTTCTACGTCCCAACAGGCGCACAGGAAATGACCTCAGAACCGCCATAGGCCTCGTGCTCGTACACGTGCGCACGCTCGTGCTCGTACACGTGCAAACGTGCTTTACTAAAGCCCACCTCTCCCAAACGGGCCGTGGACGGCAAGCGTACCGCTCCTAGGCGTGGTATGGTTGCACTCACACTGGTCAAAGGAACCAGACTTTAGCCGTGAAACGTCCTGGGGCACGGTACGGAGGCACAGTGTGAGTGCGCCCTTAAACACATTCAACCACGAAAATAGTCCTTTACAACAACCAAAACCAAATCAAATTGTACTCCTGCACCTGCTTCTAGTGTCTTTGGTTCTCTTACAAGTTTTCTTTTGTTCCACCTGTGCATTAATGTACGTACACGTGTCATTCCTGTTATTTTAATCTGTTTTTTTAATAATTAAAATAAAATAAATGAAATGAAAATACCTTCTGTTGCCCACAGGACACCACTGTGTGGCAGCAGAACACAACACACTGGCTCTAACATTGTCTGTACATTTCTCACCAAGCTCTTTGTTATAATTTGCAGATGAAGATGATTAGTTACAGTCTTCCTCACCAGTGATGTTATGCTTTTATTCAGCGAGTATAATCTTTCCTTCTTCTCTTTTCAGTGTACCCGACTGCATTGATAAGCGTCCGTTTTCGGGACTCTGTGTACCGAGAGACGGGACACACCATAATGAATTTACTGGCTGTAAGTACTGAACCACACGCAGGAAGACGCCTTTGTTCTCAGCTGTCGTACAAAGCCTTGAAGCCGTGAACTCGAGTTCTTAATCCCACTGAAACCACACGTTTAAAAACAGCTTCTAATGAAGTGACTGAGGAGCTTCTGTTAATCATTCACTACAATTCCCAGCAGGCACCGAGGGCCTGACGTGCTTCAATCTATTTAAAAGAAAATTAATTTAGACCTTCATCTCTGTGTCATCGTGAACCAGTGTTTCTTTCATGAGTAAAACTGGAACCGGTCCAGAATGTTTAAGCTGAAAAGAATCATCTGACTCAGCAGTTTCAGATCAAAGCACTTTGACATTTCCTAGATTCCTGGGCGCATTCACACTTGACCCAGATGATCCGTGCCGTGCTGTAGCGTGACTGTCCCCCCTCCCCCCCAGGCCCGCCTGCACTCACACTACTAAGGGTGCCCTCCCACTGTGCCTCCGTCCCGTGCCCCGTGCTTTAGGGTCCTTGTCCCCCCCTCCAGGCCCGTTTGTACTCACACTACCTGGGCCTCGGAGAATGCTTCTTGCTGCCTATACGTCACCACGCCGTAACACGTCGCACGCATTGATGACGTCATGGCGATGCGTGGCTTTGTTTCCAGATCTTTCCGTAGACCTCAGAGTTTTTGTGCGTCTTGTCGACTGTTTTTGAATCTTTTCATCGACCAAATCTGCAGTAAACACTCCACCTCCGCATCACACCAACGTGAACCTTTCACCGCCATTGTTTTAAATGTCCGCGCCTGGTCCCTCCTTCTTTTTTCTACGTCCCAACAGGTGCACAGGAAATGACCTCAGAACCGCCGTAGGTGCAACATAATGAGTGAAATAGCTAAAGCAGCAATAGCAGATGCACTTTGTGGGCAAACATGAAGATAGTTTGCAGACATGGTTCAGTGAACAGTGAACTGTTTTCTCCACAGGACCTGAGGAACTACCAGTACAGTCTGTCAGTGGTGGAGGGCCTGAGAATCCACATGGAAATGGGCCACAGCTACATCGACATTCCCAAAAAAAGCTTCAATGAGGTGAGAGAGTTGTTAACGAATAAACACATAAACGGACATTTTGGGACATAAAGTCATCCGCTGCACGCACAGCCGCAGTACTGTGAACGTGTTCTCTGTGTCTTACAGATGCAGAAGGTGGTAAACGCATCCAATGAGCACGTCATCAGCATCGGAGCGCGCTTCAGCTCGGAGGCCGACTCTCACCTGGTGTGTTTCCAGAACGAGGAGGGGAACTATCAGACGCAGGCCAACAGCAAGCCCGGGGAGACCCGCACAGGTGAGAGCCGTCAGTCCCCCTGCCTACTCCTCCGACAAATCCACATAAAGACGACGAGTGAGCAAAAAGGCTCCACACACACATTAACAAAACGATGGTTATTGTTGTGTCTTTAATTGTGTTTTCTGTGAACGGTTTGTTACAGTGACTGGGGCCAGTTTTGTGGTGTTCAACGGCGCTCTGAAGGCCTCCTCAGGCTTCATTGCCAAGTCCAGCATTGTTGAAGGTAAACGTGCTCATTTGTTTCCTACAGTAAGTTCAGTTTTTATGCTGCAGGCCTGCTGCAAACCTCAGCTCCTTTAACCAATTTAGACCGGATGCAGCTTTTGCACGTGTATTACGGAAGTGTTGTGTTTGTATTTTGGATGATCCCATCGTTTTTTAAGACAGCTGACCGATGAACAGGGTTCCTACGCAGCATGGAAAAGTATGAAATTTAATTTGAGTGATTCCCAGGTCTTGATAAGTTTGGAAAAATGTCTGTGTTGTTTCCAGACTATTATCTCACTTTCTAAAATAAAATATATTAATAAATACCAGGGGTCTGCAACCTTAACTATCAAAAGAGCCATTTTGCCTCTTCCACCAGATAAAATTTGGAGCCGTAAAACATGTTTGATGTCACAGCTCATAAAGGTTTATATAAAGTTACTGTTGACATTTTATTCCTATTGTTACCTGTCCTAAAATTGTGGTTGTTCGCTAATTTCTCACCACATATCAAGCAAACCACCATCATGTGAAAGCAAATTAATATGACCACGAAACACTATTTTTCTCTGCGGTTATCCACCATCAGTGCGGTTCACCAACTCCAGATTAGCACCTGCAGGGAAAGGCGCTGGTCCGTACACCGAGGATGTGACACATATTTTAGTTTCACCTAATCCCTCAAGAGAGAATTCAATTTTTTCACTGTTATCATTCATGTTACACACACACAGGCCCGAAATACACACACACACACACACACACATGCACAATCAGGACCTGTATCCATGCAATTAATGGAGAGTTGTCAGAGCGAGTTGTTTTACACTGTTGCTAATCTTCCTTTTCGCAGCATCAAATGTCGTTTTATAGGTTTGTGACCGACGCTTTGAGAGTTTCATGTGAAGCACTTTGAACGTCCTTGTTGTTGAAATGCGCTGTACAAATAAACTCGCCTTGCCTCGTTCTGAGAGCGACTCTGACTGGAGTTTCTCTGTTTGTCAGACGGGTTGATGGTGCAAATTCCTCCCGAGACGATGGAGTCTCTGCGCGCCGCCCTGAGGGAGCAGACGGACTTCCACATACCCTGTGGCAGGAACGACGGAGAGGAGGTCCGAGAAAACGTCACTGTCCGCTGGGTCGATTTGAGTTCACCTGTCAACACAGGGTAACGCACACACACAACTGTTTACACACCCTTGTGCAATCAGCCCACTGCTGCGCTGCTATCACAAGTCTGTCCTTTCAAGTCCAGATAAAGAGATAGACTAAATGTTTACCTGTGATGTGACTTTGTGACCACGCAGAAGGACCAGCGGGGTCGATGGGAGATCTCTGGATGGCGTCCGCAGCGTGAGGATGCAGCAGGACGCAGAGTTTGAGTCCGACGGACGCGCCATCAGATGCACCGAGGTTCGTTTTTTAAAATTTCCGGGTGAATGTTTAACGACGGTTTCGTAGAAACAAGTCCAGGTGTGTGAAATGTCTGAACGCTCCTCGCAGGTTTTCTACCAGCTCAAGAATCCGGACTGCAGCCTGGCGTCGGTGCTGTCGTCCTGCGGCGTGTTCCAGAAGGAGATGGCGTTGGCGGCCTGCAGCGCTCTGACTCCTCACCTCGCTGTCCTCACCTGCAGTGGCATCAACTCGCTCTCGCTTCGCATCTCCACACAGGATGATATGGTAAATGTTTGGTTGGGGGATGCGACCTGCAGTTCGCTACGTTCCACAAGCTTCTCTGAGTGTCCACTAGGGGCAGGTTTCATAACAGAGCAGTTTCTCATTGAGCCCCATGTTAAACAGGCCGTTTACACAGCATCATTAAACCTGTTTAAGGACAAAAGAACATTCTAGTCTGTGTGTTTAGCTCAGATCTCCATGGCAACACTGAGGGGGAGGGGCTAGTTTTTATTTTATTGGAGGTTAAAGTTCATGAATAATTATGGGCGTGGCCTCTTGAGTGACAGCTAGCCTCTGGCCCTCACTTCTCCTCTGAGGTAAACGTCAGCCAGATGGACGTACGCCCCTCCCCCCAACGTCACATACATGCCTTTTATGGTCAGAGGAAATGAGTTGGAGTCAAACTCTGACAAGATGGAGACTCCCGTAGGCGAGGACGACTGGATCAAGTTGAGAGAACGAACCTCGACGGAGACGCTACGTCCGTTTTTATACAGTCTGTGATTTGGACTTCATTCAATCAGGACAGAAACTAAATAAAACTCACCAAACCCGTCGTGGTTAGTCTTCTCACTCTTCCTGTGTCTTGCTCTCTCATTGGTTCCTGGACTCCCCGGCAGCTCCAGATAATCAGCCTGCTAGATCTTGGCGGCTAAAAAATCAGGACTAAAGTCAAACCATTTTCAGTTTAAAGGCCTTTTACACCCCAGGGATGTTTTTCCTGTGATTTCATTTGCACGTCAATGTATTTATGTGAGTACTTTCTCACAGAATGCGGAAATTACACGGTGACAGGCGGAGTCAAGGTCAATTTTTCAGGGCTTTCGCACCACTGATCAAGACATCAACCGGTCAGGTTGTTTCTTTACATATGAGGATTATAAGACAACGACTCAAAGTTCTGCTGCGGTAGACCGAAAAACTATTTTACTACTTCAACCTTGACAAAGGCAGCGCAGATAGCTTCACCTCTTCCCTTTCACAATAAAAGCGCTACGTAGTTTAAGTGTAGTTCCGACGCAAAAATCATCCCATGGTCTTTTTCAGTATTCACCGTACTGCCCCGAGCTAATCACTGTTAGCCACGTCCAGCTGTTAGCGACTCTCCTCGGATTTCTCTGTTAATAGTTGTTACACAAAAAAGGTCTTGATGGCGTATTTGATGAATGTAACTGCTGAAAAAGACCAGATGATGGGACGATTTCGCGCCAGAATGACACTTTAACTGTTTACCAGAGGGAACTCAGGTTGATTCAGAGCATTTCACTAAAAGGAAACTTAACGAAATATCTCACAGTAGCTCAGTTTGAGCTTTTCCTGCTTCGGCTTCCTGACTGTGTTCAGAAATCACAGGAAGAGATGCTTTTATTTTGTCATCTGGTGGAAACCTCTGGATTTAACCTCCGTCGCTTCACTTAGCAGCAGAAACAAGACCCGGGACTCCGCCGCAGGTCTTTCACATTTACTCGATATCTTCACGCACACATCCAGGGGGATCAAACAGCCACACTGTTGCCCTAACACGGTAAAGCATTCATAACATCTTCTGCTCAGTTGATAAAGGTATTTCTCTGTGCGTTTGCTCTCAGGTGGAGTACCAGGCCGGCTCCGGGGGCAGGCTCCTCCCTCAGCGCTACATGAACGAGCTGGACGGCGCCCTGATCCCCGTCATCCACGGAGGTAGCGCTAGCGTACCACAGACTGCCATGGACATGGAGTTCATCTTCTACATCACACACACTATCTAACTCACATGCAAACACACTACAGAAGTATTGAAAAACCGAAGGCGGTCGAGCACAGAGAGAGAGACACTGTCGACCGCGGCGGGACACGCTGATGAAACGGCTAATTTTTTTGTTGTCGCGGAGGACGCGTAGCCGCCGGCACGACATCCCCGCTCTGAGGTTGGGGCTGTGTTGTCTGGAAGGATGTGAACTGATTTTCTGTTGAGGAAGCGTTGTGTGTTTCGTTCTCACCAAACCTGCTTTAACGCGAGAAGCCAAACTCTAAACAAGGACGACGACGACGACGACGCGACCAAATACAACCAAACTATTCAAACCGTCTCTTCTTCTGCTCTGCCTTCCAGGCTCCCTGCTGGCCTCCGTCAGCTCGGAGCACCTCAGTGAATGTTTCCCACAGACGCTCTTATTGAAATGTCTCTCATTTGGATGTATTTATTATATTTTAATATGAGCTTATTGAATGAAATTATATTAAAGCAAAGGGGGACATTACTGACTGCAGTGTTCAGTGCTTTGGGTTGTGTTCAGGTGCTCGCTCCGATCATCTTACACACACAAGAACTCCCATCTCATTTCCTCTCAAAGGTTCTACGCTTTCATTACATGATGCTGGGTCGTGATGAGACTGCAAAGGAAAACGCCGGGGCCTCATTCAGGAACATTTATCGTGTCTTAAAGTTGTTTTCCTTTAGTGAAGTACGATTGTTCCAAGGGGAGCGTCGCTTTGTTCCCAGGCTCCATATCTCCGCAGCGGTTGAACAGATTTTTACCATTCAAGCTTCATTTGGAACGTCCGTCTCCCTTTTTAGGGCGCACTCACACTGTCCTTCCGCACAGGGCTAAAACAGGTTTTACGGGTAACGCCTAGTTCGTTTGACCAGTGTGAGTGCAACCGCTCCGAGCATAACTGCGGTCAGCTGGCCGTCCACGGCCCGTTTGAGAGAGGTGGGCTTTAGTAAAGCACGTTTGCACATGTACGAGCACGAGTGTGCGCACGTGTACGAACACGAGGCCTACGGCGGTTGTGAGGTCATTTCCTGTGCGCCTGTTGGGACGTAGAAAAAAGAAGGAGGGACCATGCGCGGACATTTCAAACAATGGCGGTGAAAGGTTCACGTTGGTGTGATGCGGAGGTGGAGTGTTTACTGCAGATTTGGTCGATGAAAAGATTCAAAAACAGTCGACAAGACGCACAAAAACTCCGAGGTCTACGGAAAGATCTGGAAACAAAGCCACGCATCGCCATGACGTCATCAATGCGTGTGACGTGTTACGGCGTGATGACGTATAGGCAGCAAGAAGCATTCTCCGAGGCCCAGGTAGTGTGAGTACAAACGGGCCTGGAGGGGGGGACAAGGACCCTAAAGCACGGGATGGAGGAACAGTGTCCTGTGATGATAAAAAAAGTTCCTCTGAGTCATTATGGAAAAAATAACTAAAAAATGATGATTTAATAACTCAAACGTATGACTTATTTACTCAAAATGACTAAAAATAATGACTTAGTAACTAAAAATTAGAAACTTCCTCCAAAGTTACTGACTCATGACTTCAGAAAGCTTCTCATAATAACTTGCCTGATCTTTTCTCTCGTATTGGCGCTAATGGGCTTCCGTAGTTAGCACCTGTGTTAGCATGACCCGCTCAAAGCTTTGCAGAAGAACGTTTTCTCCATTTTCAGGTCAAACTTCTCGTTCCAGAGTCTCTGAACTTCTGTCCGAATGTATAAAAGATCGACTGTATTCAAAGAGGTTTTCTTATTTTACTTTATTATTATTTTTCTCGAATCATTGATAAAAACGTTTTAACTAAACGGTCGAAGAGTTCGTATTTTTGATAGGAAACAAAAGAAAAACAGTTAATTCCAGAAATAAACAAATGTTTTGTTTAATTTTGTCATAAAGTGGGAAATATAAAATAATCCCAGGATGCACTGCACGAAGAACAATGTCGGTAAAGGTGTGAAAAACTAAATTAAAGCAGCTTTACACCGGCTGTGAGCTCTGGCTCTGTTTATCTCATCTCATCTTCAGCCTCTTATCCGGGGTCGGGTCTCAGGGGCAGCAGCTTTAGCAGGGGACCCCAAACTTCCCTTTCCCGGGCCACATTAACCAGCTCTAACTGGGGGATCCTGAGGCGTTCCCAGGCCAGTGTGGAGATCTAATCTCTCCACCTGGTCCTGGGTCTTCCCCGAGGCCTCCTCCCAGCTGGACGTGCCTGGAACACCTCCCTAGGGAGGCGCCCAGGGTTCATCCTTACCAGATGATCCTGAACCACCTCAACTGGCTCCTTTCAACACAAAGGAGCAGCGGCTCTACTCCGAGTTCCTCACGGATGCTGAACTTCTCCCCCTCTCTCTAACGGAGACTCCAGACCCCCTCCTGAGGAAACACATTTCACACACTTGGACCTGGACCTGGTTCTTTGGGTCCTGACCTGGACCTGGTTCTTTGGGTCCTGACCCAGCTTTCATGACCACAGGTGAGGGTAGGAACCAGGACTGACCGGTAGATCCAGAGCTTTGTCTTCCTCAGCTCTCTTTTCGTCCCAACGGTGCGGTAGAGCGACTGCAGCTCCGCCCCCGCTGCTCCGATTCTCCGGCCAAACTCACGCTCCATCGTCCCCTCACTCGTGAACAAGATCCCGAGCTACTTGAACCCCTTCACTTGGGGTCAGGACTCATTCCCTACCTGGAGTAACAATCCACCGGTTTCCTGCTAAAATACAACCAGGAACCGTCCTTAAAGAGCCGAGAGAGTAAAACAGGACTTTTGACAGTGAACCCAATGAATCTGCGTCCTGATTGGTGCGTGCAAATAAGTGACATCACCTTTTTCCCCCATCTAAGCCCCGCCCACTTCACACTAGAGAGACTTACCGCTCTCACTTTAACAGATAATTAATGTTCTCGCCGCTCAAATCAAGATTGAGAAAATATGTTTTTAAGCTTCATTAATGTGCATCTTGATCATCCCCGCCACATGCTTTTATTTTGAAAGTCTCAATAAACACAGGTCGGTTTTAAAAGTGAAAGTCCGGCTTAAAAATCATCCCGTGGTCTTTTTCTGCACCAGGAGAGTCGCTAACAGCCGGACGTGGCTAACAGTGATTAGCTCGGGCAGTACGGTGAAGGCATTCAAAGGTCTTTTTTAACCACTAATGCTGCTGAAAATAACAGCAAACCTCTGCAGCAGCATGAGAAGACTGAGCATGAGAGCGATGAGACAAAACCTCCACAAAAAGATACAAAACCACCACAAAAAGATACAAAACCACCACAAAAAGATGCAAAACCACCACAAAAAGATGCAAAACCACCACAAAAAGATGCAAAACCACCACAAAAAGATGCAAAACCACCACAAAAAGATACAAAACCACCACAAAAAGATACAAAACCAACACAAAAAGATACAAAACCACCACAAAAAGATGCAAAACCACCACAAAAAGATACAAACCACCACAAAAAGATGCAAAACCACCACAAAAAGATACAAAACCACCACAAAAAGATGCAAAACCACCACAAAAAGATACAAAACCACCACAAAAAGATGCAAACCCACCACAAAAAGATGCAAAACCACCACAAAAAGATACAAAACCACCACAAAAAGATGCAAAACCACCACAAAAAGATGCAAAACCACCACAAAAAGATGCAAAACCAACACAAAAAGATGCAAAACCACCACAAAAAGATGCAAACCCACCACAAAAAGATGCAAAACCACCACAAAAAGATACAAAACCACCACAAAAAGACTCAAAACCACCACAAAAAGATGCAAAACCACCACAAAAAGATACAAAACCACCACAAAAAGATGAAAAACCACCACAAAAAGATACAGGTTCACTCTCTACGCCGATGATGCTTTGTTGTGTGTGTAGGGACTCTTCTCATGCTGCTGCAGAGGTTTGCTGTTATTTTCAGCAGCATTAGTGGTTAAAAAAGACCTTTGAATGCCTTCACCGTGCTGCCCCGAGCTAATCACTGTTAGCCACGTCCGGCTGTTAGCATCTCTCCTGGATCTCCGCGTTACTTTAGAGATGTTTCCTCTGAGGAGTTTGATTATTATTATTTTTCTCTGATCAAAACAAAAAACTTCCCATCTTTTCCCTTTCTGCTTCATGATTGTTTTTGTTTTTTGTGTAAATCATTTATTTATTCATAAACACCAGCTTTTATTTTGGCGAGCCTGGTCTCTGGGTCCTGATCAGCACTTCCTGATTCGTGTATTTAAAGAATAAAATGAGTTTTAAATGATTTGATTATAATGTTTTCTTTTGTTAATCCCAGAAAACTTTGTGTTAATTCATTTTATTCATTTTTACTTTTCATCTTAATTTTATTTTTAAATTTTTTTTCTTTAATGAAGAAACAAATTTAATCAAGACGTTGAATTAAAAATAATACAAATAAATATATAAATGCAGCAATAATGTAATAAAGCAGTTGTTGGAGATGGTGTTTAAACATTAATAAAAGCTTTTCTTAAAAGATAAAATGATGTAAATACTCCTCACTTTTAATAAAGTTAAACATTTTAAGCGTGATTTTTACTTAATAAATCAAAATAACTCAAACTCATAAACATCTTAATTGTAATTATAGTGAAGAAACAAATTTAATCGAGATTTAATTAAAAATAATCAACATCTTATGAATTACTTTTATTTCGTGACTCAAAACAATAATTTAATGACTAAATAAAAAATAATAATAGTGAAGGAACAAATTTAATCAAGACATTTAATTAAAAATAATAAATAAATAAATATGCAGCAATAATGTAATAAAGCAGTTGTTGGAGATGGTGTTTAAATATTAATAAAATCTTTTCTTAAAAGATAAAATGATACGAATAATAATTATCATTATTATTATATTTATAATTTTAACCTTTATTTAACCCGGAGAAACTCAAAAACAAACATTTACAAACCAAAACAAAATCTATAGAATAAAAAAAGACACAATTTCCAAAACATCGGATAATTACAAATAAAAGTAAATGAACCGAGAACAATTTAAAAACAATAAAAACATTAAAAACATTAAAAGCTTTGATGTGTCTGGAGTTTGACACCATTTCTTTTATTTTTGATTTAAAACCACTGAATTAATAATTAATGCACTTTAAGTTTAAGTCGTTCTGCAGTAAATTAAATTAAATTAAATTAATTAAATTAAATTAAATTAAATGATCGGAGTTTAAAGAAAACAAAAACTTTTAATCAAGTTAAACTTTTTATTCATGACTTTAACTTCTTTGTTTCCTCTGGTTTCACTTCTTTTGAGTTGTGTGTGTGTGTGTGTGTGTGTGTGTGTGTGTCGCAACAGCTAATGGGGTGAAAGTGTGTGTGTGTGTGTGTGTCTCTGTGTGTGTGTGTGTGTGTGTGTGTGTGTGTGTGTGTGTGTGTGTGTGTGTGTGTGTGTGTGTGTGTGTGTGTGTGTGTGTGTGTGTGTGTGTGTGTGTGTGTGTGTGTGTGTGTGTGTGTGTGTGTGTGTGTGTGAGCAGGAGGCGTGGTGTGGACTGGAGCACCTGCAGTTTCACTCCATTCTCAGTTTGTGTGGCAGCGACTCAGCAGCAGCAGCGACTCAGCAGCAGCGACTCAGCAGCAGCGACTCAGCAGCAGCAGCGACCATGAGCGGACGAGTGGGAGACCTGAGCCCCAAACAGGAGCAACTTTTAACTGAGGTACAAACACTTTCAATGTATGTGTGTGTGTGTGTGTGTGTGTGTGTGTGTGTGTGTGTGTGTGTGTGTGTGTGTGTGTGTGTGTGTGTGTGTGTGTGTGTGTGTGAGCAGGAGGCGTGGTGTGGACTGGAGCACCTGCAGTTTCACTCCATTCTCAGTTTGTGTGGCAGCGACTCAGCAGCAGCAGCGACTCAGCAGCAGCGACTCAGCAGCAGCGACTCAGCAGCAGCAGCGACCATGAGCGGACGAGTGGGAGACCTGAGCCCCAAACAGGAGCAACTTTTAACTGAGGTACAAACACTTTCAATGTATGTGTGTGTGTGTGTGTGTGTGTGTGTGTGTGTGTCTGTGTCTGTGTGTCTGTGTGTGTGTGTGTGGAGGCTTTTGTTGTGGTTTCACACTGATCCCATAGAAACTGAGCGTCATGTTCTTTATTTAGCGTCTGTGCTACAGTTACTCAATAAATAGGTAGATAAATAGATTAAATAATAATATATAAACATATTAATTAAAAGGATAAATAATAATTAATGAATCAATTATTTCAAAAACAAATCAAACTAAAACGTTTCATATTCGGCTCCTTCTTCTGATTCTCTGGCTCCAGTTCAGGGGGAGGATCCAGGACGTGCTCCCCGACCTGCCGGCTCAGCACGACCACTACCTCCTGCGCTGGCTCAGAGGTGACACACACACACACACACACGCACACACACACACACACACACACAAAACACACAGGCCCACGCACACACACACACACACACTCACACACACACAGGCGCACACACAAGCACACACACACACACACGATCACACACACACACACACACACGCACACACACACACACACAGCAAAAATTGGTTGACAGTGGCAACTTCACAACTGTTGATTGCTCAAGTTAAAGTTTGGTTGTCAAGACGACCCATAATCGTTTTATTGTTATTGTTGTTGTTTTGTTTTGTTTGTTTTCATCTCTTGTCAAAGTGTCTCTGAACTCACAGAAAAGCTCTGTATAAATGTGATGTATTATTATTATTATTAAAACTTTTCACTACCACATATTTCAAAACGAAATATTATTCAAAGTTGATTATTTTATTGAAAGTATTAAATCTTTTTTTAAATCAGATCTATAATCAGATTTTAAGCTGCACAGATGAAACAACAGGGAGGACAATCATATAATATACTCATGTCTGTGCAGACCTCAGACCTCACGTCTGTTCAGACCTCAGACCTCAAGTCTGTGCAGACCTCAGACCTCACGTCTGTTCAGACCTCAGACCTCAAGTCTGTGCAGACCTCAGACCTCACGTCTGTGCAGACCTCAGACCTCACGTCTGTGCAGACCTCAGACCTCACGTCTGTGCAGACCTCAGACCTCACGTCTGTGCAGACCTCAGACCTCAGTCTGTGCAGACCTCACGTCTGTGCAGACCTCAGACCTCATGTCTGTGCAGACCTCAGACCTCACGTCTGTGCAGACCTCATGTCTGTGCAGACCTCAGACCTCAGTCTGTGCAGACCTCACGTCTGTGCAGACCTCAGACCTCAGTCTGTGCAGACCTCAGACCTCACGTCCGTGCAGACCTCAGACCTCACGTCTGTGCAGACCTCAGACCTCAGTCTGTGCAGACCTCAGACCTCACGTCTGTGCAGACCTCAGACCTCACGTCTGTGCAGACCTCAGACCTCACGTCTGTGCAGACCTCACGTCTGTGCGGACCTCAGACCTCATGTCTGTGCAGACCTCAGACCTCATGTCTGTGCAGACCTCACGTCTGTGCAGACCTCACGTCTGTGCAGACCTCAGACCTCATGTCTGTGCAGACCTCAGACCTCACGTCTGTGCAGACCTCAGACCTCACGTCTGTGCAGACCTCAGACCTCACGTCTGTGTAGACCTCACGTCTGTGCAGACCTCAGACCTCACGTCTGTGTAGACCTCACGTCTGTGCAGACCTCAGACCTCACGTCTGTGCAGACCTCAGACCTCACGTCTGTGCAGACCTCACGTCTCTTTGGTTCATCAGTGACCTGTGTTCCTCTGAAACAGTCAAACACACATTGTTTACTGCTCTCAGGTCTGTTTCCTAACGTAACTCCAGCTCAGTGAAGCTGCAGAGATGTGAGCGGCTGCACGTTCGCCTCCTTTAAACGCAGCGTGCTTCAGATGTGACGCCGCTGATGAAAGACGGCGTTCAGAGGTTCACATGTGCTCAGAACTAAAGTCCAACCATCAGCAGTGTTTGTGCTGTGGAGCCGGTGGATCGTGGACGCGGTGTTCTGGGGTCGGTCGATGGGGAACTCTGTGACAGCAGATCAATATTTACTCCGGCTGTCGACCTCCGTCCACCCAGAGCAACAACACATGCTTCAGTCCACGCAGAGCACCAACACATGCTTCAGTCCACCCAGAGCAACAACACATGCTTCAGTCCACGGAGAGCAACAACACATGCTTCAGTCCACCCAGAGCAACAACACATGCTTCAGTCCACGGAGAGCAACAACACATGCTTCAGTCCACCCAGAGCAACAACACATGCTTCAGTCCACGCAGAGCAACAACACATGCTTCAGTCCACGGAGAGCAACAACACATGCTTCAGTCCACCCAGAGCAACAACACATGCTTCAGTCCACGCAGAGCAACAACACATGCTTCAGTCCACCCAGAGCAACAACACATGCTTCAGTCCACCCAGAGCAACAACACATGCTTCCGTCCACCCAGAGCAACAACACATGCTTCAGTCCACCCAGAGCAACAACACATGCTTCAGTCCACCCAGAGCAACAACACATGCTTCAGTCCACGCAGAGCAACAACACATGCTTCAGTCCACCCAGAGCAACAACACATGCTTCAGTCCACACAGAGCAACAACACATGCTTCAGTCCACCCAGAGCAACAACACATGCTTCAGTCCACCCAGAGCAACAACACATGCTTCAGTCCACGCAGAGCAACAACACATGCTTCAGTCCACCCAGAGCAACAACACATGCTTCAGTCCACACAGAGCAACAACACATGCTTCAGTCCACCCAGAGCAACAACACATGCTTCAGTCCACCCAGAGCAACAACACATGCTTCAGTCCACACAGAGCAACAACACATGCTTCAGTCCACCCAGAGCAACAACACATGCTTCAGTCCACGCAGAGCAACAACACATGCTTCAGTCCACCCAGAGCAACAACACATGCTTCAGTCCACGCAGAGCAACAACACATGCTTCAGTCCACGGAGAGCAACAACACATGCTTCAGTCCACCCAGAGCAACAACACATGCTTCAGTCCACACAGAGCAACAACACATGCTCCAGTCCACCCAGAGCAACAACACATGCTTCAGTCCACACAGAGCAACAGCACATGCTTCAGTCCACCCAGAGCAACAACACATGCTTCAGTCCACACAGAGCAACAACACATGCTTCAGTCCACCCAGAGCAACAACACATGCTTCAGTCCACGCAGAGCAACAACACATGCTTCAGTCCACCCAGAGCAACAACACATGCTTCAGTCCACCCAGAGCAACAACACATGCTTCAGTCCACACAGAGCAACAACACATGCTTCAGTCCACCCAGAGCAACAACACATGCTTCAGTCCACCCAGAGCAACAACACATGCTTCAGTCCACGCAGAGCAACAACACATGCTTCAGTCCACCCAGAGCAACAACACATGCTTCAGTCCACCCAGAGCAACAACACATGCTTCAGTGCACCCAGAGCAACAACACATGCTTCAGTCCACGCAGAGCAACAACACATGCTTCAGTCCACCCAGAGCAACAACACATGCTTCAGTCCACCCGGAGCAACAACACATGCTTCAGTCCACCCAGAGCAACAACACATGCTTCAGTCCACACAGAGCAACAACACATGCTTCAGTCCACGCAGAGCAACAACACATGCTTCAGTCCACACAGAGCAACAACACATGCTTCAGTCCACACAGAGCAACAACACATGCTTCAGTCCACACAGAGCAACAACACATGCTTCAGTCCACCCAGAGCAACAACACATGCTTCAGTCCACCCAGAGCAACAACACATGCTTCAGTCCACACAGAGCAACAACACATGCTTCAGTCCACCCAGAGCAACAACACATGCTTCAGTCCACCCAGAGCAACAACACATGCTTCAGTCCACGCAGAGCAACAACACATGCTTCAGTCCACCCAGAGCAACAACACATGCTTCAGTCCACCCAGAGCAACAACACATGCTTCAGTCCACACAGAGCAACAACACATGCTTCAGTCCACCCAGAGCAACAACACATGCTTCAGTCCACCCTGAGCAACAACACATGCTTCAGTCCACGCAGAGCAACAACACATGCTTCCGTCCACGCAGAGCAACAACACATGCTTCAGTCCACCCAGAGCAACAACACATGCTTCAGTCCACCCAGAGCAACAACACATGCTTCAGTGCACCCAGAGCAACAACACATGCTTCAGTCCACGCAGAGCAACAACACATGCTTCAGTCCACCCAGAGCAACAACACATGCTTCAGTCCACCCGGAGCAACAACACATGCTTCAGTCCACCCAGAGCAACAACACATGCTTCAGTCCACACAGAGCAACAACACATGCTTCAGTCCACGCAGAGCAACAACACATGCTTCAGTCCACACAGAGCAACAACACATGCTTCAGTCCACACAGAGCAACAACACATGCTTCAGTCCACACAGAGCAACAACACATGCTTCAGTCCACACAGAGCAACAACACATGCTTCAGTCCACCCAGAGCAACAACACATGCTTCAGTCCACCCAGAGCAACAACACATGCTTCAGTCCACACAGAGCAACAACACATGCTTCAGTCCACGCAGAGCAACAACACATGCTTCAGTCCACACAGAGCAACAACACATGCTTCAGTCCACACAGAGCAACAACACATGCTTCAGTCCACCCAGAGCAACAACACATGCTTCAGTCCACACACACTCACTCCTCAGGAACAGTTTATTATGATATTTATATATTTATATATATTTATATTTATTTAAATGATATAAATAATAAATGAGCATAAACATTAAACTCTTCTGTTGTTTGTTTCTGCAGCTCGAAGCTTCAATGTTCAGAAATCTGAAGCCATGATCAGAAAGGTGAGTTTCTCCCTCTAACACCAGCTGATCGACCTTTAACCTCTGTTTAACCTGTGTGTGTGTGTGTGTGTGTCTGTGTCTGTGTCTGTGTGTGTGCAGCACCTGGTCTTCAGGAGGAAGATGAACGTAGACTCCATCTTGTCAGAGTGGAACCCTCCGGAGGTAAAAACAATCAACCTGATGCCACCATTTTTATTTAAAACACACACACACACACACACACACACACACACACACACACACACACACACACACACACACACACACACAGACACATACACATACACATACACATACACATACACACACAGACACAGACACACAGACACAGACACAGACACAGACACAGACAGACACACACACACACACACACACACACACACACACACACACACACACACACACACACACGCACAGACACAGACACAGACACAGACAGACACACACACACACACACACACATCTTTCCCTACGGTATTTGAGTGTGACGTGCCCGAGCGTCAGTGAACGCACAGGCCCATCATGGTTCTGGGTCCTGACGGTGACAGTGACAGTGACGGTGGCGTTAACGGTGGCGGTGGCGGCGGCGCCCCGGTCCCCTCTGCAGGTGATCGAGCGGTACGTGTCCGGGGGCATGTGTGGCTACGACAGAGAGGGCAGCCCCGTGTGGTATGATGTCATCGGGCCCCTGGACCCCAAAGGCCTGTTGCTGTCGGCAACCAAACAGGACTTCCTGAAGACCAAGATCCGCCACACGGAGATGCTGCACCGCGAGTGTCGCCGGCAGACGGAGAAGGTGACGCTCCACCTCTTCCTCCTCTACTCCTCCTCCTCTACTCCCCCTTTTTCTCTCTGCACCTCCTTCCCCCTCTTCTTCACTCCTCTTTCCTCTCTCTCTCCTCTCCGCCTCACCCGTCCTCACCCATCTCTCCTCTCGTCTCTACTCCTCCCCTCCTAACCCATCCTCTCTTGTCTCTCCTCTCCTCCTCTCCTCCTCACCCGTCTTTCCTCTCTTGTCTCTCCTCCCCTTCTCACCCGTCTTCACCCATCTCTCCTCTCCTCCTGTCATCCTCACCCGTCCTCACATGTCCTCACCCGTCTCTCCTCTCCTCCTCACCCATCCTCACCCATCTCCCCTCTCCTCCTCCTCTCCTCCCGTCCTCACCCGTCTCCCCCTGTCTCTCAGTTGGGTCAGAATATTGGAGCCATCTCTCCTCTCCTCACCCCCCCTCCTCACCCGTCCTCACCCTTCTCTTCTCTCCTCTTCCTCTCCTCCCCTCCTCACCCCTTTCTCCTCTCCCCCCCCTCACCCGTCCTCACCCGTCTCCCCCTCTCTCTCAGTTGGGTCAGAACATTGAAGCCATCTCTCCTCTCCTCTCCTCCTCTCTTGTCTCTCCTCTCCTCTCCTCTCCTCACCCATCCTCACCCGTCGCTCCTCTTGTCTCTCCTCCTCCCCTCCTCACCCGTCTCCCCCTTCTCTCCTCTCCTCTTCCTCTCCTCCCCTCCTCACCCGTCTCTCCTCCTCTCCTCTCCCCCCTCACCCGTCCTCACCCGTCTCTCCTCCCCTCCCCACCCCTCACCCGTCCTCACCCGTCTCCCCCTCTCTCTCTCAGTTGGGTCAGAACATTGAAGCCATCTCTCCTCTCCTCCCCTCCTCACCCGTCTCTCCTCTCCCCCCCCCCCCTCACCCGTCCTCACCCGTCTCCCTCTCTCTCTCAGTTGGGTCAGAACATTGAAGCCATCTCTCTGATCTACGACTGTGAAGGTCTGGGACTGAAGCACATCTGGAAACCTGCGGTGGAGACGTACGGAGAGGTTTGTCCTCTGCACCACGTTCAGTTCAGTCACGTGTGTTTTTAACCATGAAACATTAAATAAATATTAATAATTATTAATTATTATTATTATTATTCATGTGGCGTAGGTCCTCACCATGTTTGAAGAGAACTATCCAGAGGGGCTCAAACGGGTGTTTCTCATCAAAGGTGCTTCATCTGCTCTTCCTCTTCCTCTTCCTCACTTCCTCACATCCTGCAGCTCTTTTTTTATTTATTTAATTTATGTTTTTAATTTATGTTTTTGTTCTGCAGCTCCTAAAATGTTCCCCGTGGCGTACAACCTCATCAAACACTTCCTGTGCGAGGAGACGAGACGCAAGATCATCGTTTTGGGAAGTAAGGCCACTTTTTGCATCTTTTTGTGCTGGTTTTGCATCTATTTTTAGAAATTTTGCATCTTTTTGTGGTGGTTTTGCATCTATTTTTAGTCATTTTGCATCTTTTTGTGGTGGTTTTGCATCTATTTTTAGTCATTTTGCATCTTTTTGTGGTGGTTTTGCATCTATTTTTAGTCATTTTGCATCATTTTGTGGTGGTTTTGCATCTATTTTTAGTCATTTTGCATCTTTTTGTGGTGGTTTTGCATCTATTTTTAGTCATTTTGCCTCTTTTTGTGGTGGTTTTGCATCTATTTTGAGTCATTTTGCATCTTTTTGTGGTGGTTTGCATCTATTTTGAGTCATTTTGCATCTATTTTTAATCATTTTGTGTGTCTTTGTGATCATTTGTTGTGTCTTTGTGATCATTCTGTGTTTTGTCAGCGACACTTTATGAGCCCTGTGTCCCGTTGACCCGTTCAGTCACCCAGTGACGCCTGAACCATGTTACTTTAAACCCATTTCATGGAGGTCCATCCAACAGTTGTTGTGACTGTTTACCTGATTCCTCCCTCACACTCCCGTGTTTACAGGTAACTGGCAGGAAGTGTTGCGTGAACACATCGACCCTGAGCAGCTTCCTGTGGTGTACGGAGGAACCCTGACGGACCCTGACGGAGACCCTCGCTGCAGAACCATGGTGAGAGCAGAGCAGAGACTCCTCTGTCTGGTGGGGTTTATGGGGATTGAAACGCTGATGTGTTGTGTTTTCGCAGATAAATTACGGCGGGACGGTTCCCAGGTCGTACTACGTCCAGGACTCGGTGAAGGTTCAGTACGACGGCAGCGTGACCGTCAGCCGCGGCTCCGTCCTCCAGCTGGAATATGACGTCACAGCCGCCGGCAGCCTGCTGAGGTACGAAACAACACTTTAACCTTCGTTCACCTGCAAAAAAACAAACTTTACAACGTTTGATCAGCTCAGCGACGGAGGTTCAATGCTTTTTATGAACATATCCAGTGAAAGTCACGCGCAGCGGACACAGGAGATTTGAGCCCAACAGTTAGGATCCTGTGTGACGAAAAGAGAGCTGAGGAAGGAAAAGCTCTCGATCTACCGGTCCATCTTTGTTCCTACTCTCACCTGTGGTCCTGAAAGCTGGGTCAGGACCCAAAGAACCAGGTCCAGGTCCAAGCGTCTGAAATGTGTTTCCTCAGGAGGGGGGCTGGAGTCTCCCTTAGAGAGAGGGGGAGAAGTTCAGCATCCGTGAGGAACTCGGAGTAGAGCCGCTGCTCCTTTGCGTTGAAAGGAGCCAGTTGAGGTGGTTCAGGATCATCTGGTAAGGATGAACCCTGGGCGCCTCCCTAGGGAGGTGTTCCAGGCACGTCCAGCTGGGAGGAGGCCTCGGGGAAGACCCAGGACCAGGTGGAGAGATTAGATCTCCACACTGGCCTGGGAACGCCTCAGGATCCCCCAGTTAGAGCTGGTTAATGTGGCCCGGGAAAGGGAAGTTTGGGGTCCCCTGCTAAAGCTGCTGCCCCCGAGACCCGACCCCGGATAAGAGGCTGAAGATGAGATGAGATGAGTTAGGATCATACATATTCTCTTGAAGAAAAGTCATTTAAATACATAAAGTTTGATAATTAGATCCATGTTTCCTCTCAGGTGGCAGTTTTGCAGCGACGGAGCGGACATCGGGTTCGGAGTTTACCGACGCACCAAAGAGGGCGCCGCTCAGAAAGTGTCCCAGATGCTGCAGGTTCTGCCCAGCGAGCGCTACAACGCTCACCTGGTCCCTGAGGACAGCTGCCTCACCTGCCCCGAAGCTGGAGTCTGTGAGTGCACGCACGCATGCGCACACACACACACACACACACACGCACGCACACACACACACAGATATTAACGCCTTCAAAATAAAAGTCTCTGCTACTTTCATGTTCTCGTCTCCTCTGTATCCACCCTCATCTCCCCTGTCTCCCCCTTGTCTCCTCTGTGTCCCCCCTCGTCCCCCCCTTGTCTCCTCTGTGTCCCCCCTCGTCTCCACCTTAACAAACTAACTGTCACTGTGTTGTTTTGCAGACGTGCTGTGTTTCGACAACAGCTACAGCATCCTGCAGTCCAAGAGGGTGAGCTACAAAGTGGAGGTTCTACCTCCTGCGGACGAACCCGTGCAGAGTTTAAGCACCCGAGGAGACTGAAGGGTGCTCACCGCGTGTCACCGCGTGTCACCGCGTGTCACCGACGGCAAAACCAACCAGCCGAGGACACCATGTTAACACTCGAACCATTTCCCCCGCTCTGTGTTTGTGTTAGTTCTTCATCAGAGATGAACCTGTGAGGGGGGGACAGGAGAGACAAGGGGGAGACAGGGGAGACGAGGGAGAGACAGAGGAGACGAGGGAGAGACAGAGGAGACGAGGGAGAGACAGAGGAGACGAGGGAGAGACAGTGGAGATGAGGGGGAGACAGGAGAGACAAGGGGAAGACAGGGGAGATGAGGGGAAGACAGGAGAGACAAGGGGGAGACAGAAGAGACGAGGGGGACACAGGAGAGACGAGGGGGACACAAGGGAGACGAGGGGGACACAGGGGAGACGAGGGGGACACAGGGGAGACGAGGGGGAGACAGGAGAGACGAGGGGGACACAAGGGAGACGAGGGGGACACAGGGGAGACGAGGGGGAGACAGGAGAGATGAGAGAGACGCAGGGGAGACGAGGGGGAGACAGGAGAGACGAGGGGGACACAGGAGAGACGAGGGGGACACAGGAGAGACGAGGGGGAGACGTCCCCTTCAACATTTGCAGCAGGTGCATTTTTAACGCCTAATGATAACATGAAAGTAGCAGACTTTTATTTTGAAGGTGTTAATATCTGTGAAATGTGTTAAAATGAAGGATGATTATGATTATATTATTTTTATTATAATTATAAGTTTTTATTGACAAAAGCATGTAAACAAAAATATATTTTTTAATTTATGAAGAATCTTTGGAAAACTTTTAATTTTGTATTTTACTTTGAATAAAAACAGAAACTGTGAAACGGACAGGAAATGGTGCTTTATAATATAGAGGATGGATTAATTAACTTTCATTTATAAGAAGAGAACTTTATATTTCCATCATTTTAAAGCAGAATCACTTTCAGTGTTTGACCACCAGGAGGCACCGAGAGGGTTTGTTATGTTTATGCTCCTAGAGGACACTTTAACACACGTTTTGGCTCCTAGAGGCACTTTAGCACATGTTTGGCTCCTAGAGGACACTTTAGCACATGTTTATGCTCCTAGAGGACACTTTAGCACACGTTTATGCTCCTAGAGGGCACTTTAGCACAAGTTTTGGTTCCTAGAGGACACATTTACACACGTTTTGGCTCCTAGAGGACACTTTAGCACACGTTCTGGCTCCTAAAGGACACTTTAGCACACGTTTTGGCTCCTAGAGGGCACTTTAGCACATGTTTTGGCTCCTAGAGGGCACTTTAGCACACATTTGGCTCCTAGAGGACACTTTAGCACACGTTTTGGCTCCTAGAGGCACTTTAGCACATGTTTAGGTTCCTAGAGGCACTTTAGCACATGTTTTGGCTCCTAGAGGGCACTGTAGCACATGTTTAGGCTCCTAGAGGCACTTTAGCACATGTTTGGCTCCTAGAGGACACTTTAGTACATGTTTTGGCTCCTAGAGGACACTTTAACACATGTTTATGCTCCTAGAGGGCACTTTAGTTTGGCTTCTAGAGGACACTTTAGCACACGTTTTGGCTCCTAGAGGGCACTTTAGAACACGTTTTGGCTCCTAGAGGTCACTTTAGCACACGTTTAGGCTCCTAGAGGACACTTTAACACACGTTTATGCTCCTAGAGGGAACTTTAGCACACGTTTTGGCTCCTAGAGGGCACTTTAGCACACGTTTAGGCTCCTAGAGGACACTTTAGCACATGTTTTGGCTCCTAGAGGGCACTTTAGCACACGCTTTGGCACCTAGAGGACACTTTTGCACACGTTTTGGCTCCTACAGAACACTTTAGCACACGTTTTGGCTCCTAGAGGCCACTTTAGCACACATTTTCGCTCCTAGACGACACTTTAGCACACGTTTTGGCTCCTAGAGGACACTTTAGCACACGTTTATGCTCCTAGAGGACACTTTAGCACATGTTTAGGCTGCATATTTCCAGTTTTTCTCTTATTTTATTTCACATTAAACTGGAAAAACCAAACATTTAAATCATTTTTTTGAACAAAACCCTGAATCTGCAGATGAAGCATGAATGAACAGCTTCGTTAGTTGCAGCTCTAGAGGCTGATGACAGGGTGGAGGCCGGCGGGGCTCAGCGCCAGAGGGATGCAGAATGGTGCAGGAGGATGGGAGAGAAGTGATGACGGGGCTGCATGTGTCTTTACATAACAGCAGCTGCTCCGGATACAACTGGAGGAGGAGAAGCCGCCGGACGCAGCAGCAGCAGCAGCCGCAGCAGCAGCAGCAGCAGCAGCAGCAGCAGTAACAGCAGCATCAGCAGTAACAGCAGCATCAGCAGCATCAGCAGCAGCAGCAGCAGCAGCAGCATCAGCAGCAGCAGCAGTAACAGCAGCAGCATCAGCAGCAGCAGCAGCAGCAGTAACAGCAGCAGTAACAGCAGCAGCCGCAGCCGCAGCCGCTGTGTGCCGCATTGCCTCCAGCCTGTCAGACAATAACAAGGCCACAGAGGGAGGGGGGGGGGGGGGGGGGGGGGGGGGGGGGGTGAGGAGGGTGACGCAGGGCGCATGCATAATTTGTGGATGTTTACCTGCTGCAGAAATAGAAACTAACTGACTGTGGGAGAGAGAGGAGGGAGGAAAAGGGGGAGTTCCTGGGCTCTACCTGTCGCTCTCCGGTAGGCGGTGATACCGGGGGTGTGTGTGATGGGGCGGCGGGGGGGCGGAGCCGCTCGGACATGAGTAAATGACGTCAGCCCCCGGGTCGCCGAGCAGTGAAACAAACATGGCGACAGAATGGAGCGGGCAGCAGGGTTACATTCTCACTGTCATTATCTTCCTGTGGAGCGCAGTCGGCGGCCGCACGGAGACGGCGGCGCACGGAGGAGGAGGCGGCGGCGGCGGCGGCGGCAGCCAGGTGCTCGGCATGCGCCTGGAGAGGAGCGACAAACCGTCCGGCACCACTGACGACGGTGTCATCCAGGTGACCGAGGAGAGCTCCGTGCAGCTCCGGTTTTACGGGGTGCAGCTCCACTCGGGCGCCTGGACGCAGATCCGCTTCACGGAGCTCAGCGGCGGCGACGAAGCGGCGGTGGCGGCGGCGGAGGATGAGGAGGAGGAGGCGGCGGCTGCGGCGTCGGGGGCGCGGGGCGGCGGCAGCGGCATGATGGAGCCGCCGGACAGGACTTGTGCCGATTTCACCAAGGACATCACCGTCGGGACCTTCATGAACGTGTCCGGTCGAGACTCCACCGGGCTGCTCACCGTGCACGTTAAGCCGCTGCGCAAGAGCGAGCCGCACAAGGAGTACGCCCTGTGCACGCGGAGCGCGGACGGGAGCAGGTGGGTGCAGCTGGGGGGCAGCGACGGCAGGCTGCTGGTGCTGGAGGAGAAGAAGTCCCTGCTGCCCATGTGGCTGCAGGTGATCCTCATCTCGTGCCTGCTGGTGCTGTCGGGCATGTTCAGCGGCCTGAACCTGGGCCTCATGGCTCTGGACCCCATGGAGCTGCGCATCGTGCAGAGCTGCGGCACCGACAAGGAGAAGAAATACGCGCGGAAGATCGAGCCCATCCGCAGCAAAGGGAACTACCTGCTGTGCTCGCTGCTGCTGGGGAACGTGCTGGTGAACACCACCCTCACCATCCTGCTGGACGACCTGATCGGGTCGGGTCTGGGGGCCGTGGTGGCCTCCACCATCGGCATCGTCATCTTCGGGGAGATCGTCCCCCAGGCGCTGTGCTCGCGTCACGGGCTGGCCGTGGGTGCTGACACCATCATGGTCACCAAGTTCTTCATGTTCCTCACCTTCCCCGTGTCCTTCCCCGTCAGCAAGCTGCTGGACGTGCTGCTGGGCCAGGAGATCGGCACCGTGTACAACCGGGAGAAGCTGGTGGGGATGCTGAAGGTCACGGAGCCCTACAACGACCTGGTGAAGGAGGAGCTCAACATGATCCAGGGCGCGCTGGAGCTCCGCACCAAGACCGTGGAGGACGTCATGACCCCCATAGGGAACTGCTTCATGATCCAGGCGGACGCCGTGCTGGACTTCAACACCATGTCCGAGATCATGGAGAGCGGCTACACCCGGATCCCCGTGTTCGACGACGAGAGGTCCAACATCGTGGACATCCTGTACGTGAAGGACCTGGCCTTCGTGGACCCGGACGACTGCACCACCCTCAAGACCATCACCAAGTTCTACAACCACCCGGTCCACTTCGTGTTCCACGACACCAAGCTGGACGCGATGCTGGAGGAGTTCAAGAAAGGTGTGTGTGTGTGTGTGTGTGTGTGTGTGTGTGTGTGTGTGTGTGTGTGTGTGTGTGTGTGTGTGTGTGTGTGTGTGTGTGTGTGTGTGTGTGTGTGTGTGTGTGTGTGTGTGTGTGTGTGTGTGTGTGTGTGTGTGTGTGTGTGTGTGTGTGTCTTTTTATCACAACATAAATCAGACTTAAAAACATTTTATGAATATTAAAAATATGGTTTTTGCCTCTAGTGCCTTATGTCAAGAAGAAATGTGCAATATTTTGAGTAAAAAACAGCAAAAATTTTGTGTAAAAATCGTAATAATTTGGGGAAAAAATTGTAATAACTTGAGTAAAAAATCGTAATATTTTTGGGAAAATCGTAATATTTCCCGTAAGAAATTTCAATATTTTAAGTCCAAATTTTTAAATATTTAGAGTAAAAAACTGTAATATTTAAAAGAGAAAGTCAATTCAAAAGTGGGCTTTATTATTGCATCTCCTTAAATAAATAAAGTAACATATCAGAGGTAAAATCACATTTCTTAATAAATAAAATAACAATTTTGAAATTCAATTTTGAAGGGTTTAAAGTTTGGCTCAAATTTTGAGAATTTAGTTTTATGGATGTAAAATATTCCTTGTATATTTAGTAAGTTAACATAAATCTACTGTTTTGTTTAGTTTCTTAGTAGGAATTCAATTCAATTCAATTCAAAAAACTTTATTTGTCCCCGGGGGGGGGGGGGGGGGGGGGGGTTCAGGGCCCACAGAGCAGCAGATAACCACAGTGCAACTATACAAAAACATTTTAACCTCACAACAAATGACGTGTTTTGATTCATATTTATTAAATTATTCGACTGAATATCAGAAAAAACTCTCTCAGAATGAATGCGTCAAAGTTTCTTCTTCAGTCTGAGACAAAATCCACATTTGTCGTCCACTTCTGTAAAACAAGCAAACAAACGTGTGAGTGTGAGAAAATGATTGAATAATATAAATGTTTCAGTTTTATTTAGTGAGAACAAATTTAAACGGTAGAAGTCGTGTTTTTGTTTTGTTTTTAACGCTGAAAATTAGACACACACACAAGCAAACACACATACACACAGACGCACACACACACACACACACACACACACACACACACACACAAGCAAACACACACACAGACACACACGCACACACACACAAACACACACACACACGCGCACGTACGCACGCACGCGCACACACACACACACACACATGCACACACACACAAACACACAAACACACACACACACGCACGTACGTACGTACGCTCGCGCGCACACACACACACACACACACACACACACACACACACACACACACACACACACACACACACACACACACACACACACACACACACACACACACACACACACACTCTCTTCCTGTGTGTATCGATCAGCTCTATCGACTGGAACATCTCAGCCTACATTCACCACAGACACGATGTTTGATTCTGCAGCCAGAGGCCGTTTTTACTCCACACACACTGTGTCACACAGGATTTATGCATAATTAGTATCATTATTAAATTAATATAATTAATAAATAGATGATTTACATAAAAAAACATCAGTCATAAAGCAGAAATGTAGAGTTCTCGTTCTGACAGTGGGAAGTTTTTGTAATAATCAAACTCCTCAGAGGAAACATCTCTAAAGTAACGCGGCGCGTCTCCGTCAGCGGCCATCTTGGATTTGTTTTTTGCACAGAAGGTGAAACACGTTTGATTTCCTCTCATCAAAACTCACATTTTTACCCTTTAAAGTGTGATTAAGGCGTTAAATCACCCCGGGGTCTTTTTCTGCACTGCCTGTTTCTGTATCACGCAGTTAAAGAGAAGTTTTAGTGTTTTTATTCATTATTTCACGTGTTTTCTGTGTAAATGGTTGTTTTTAAAGGGTCAGTCCGGTGAAAATGGACTCTGTGTGTTTTTCAGCATGAAACTACATCAAATAAGACATGGAGGTGATTTTTTTAGTGGTTGATCAACGCTGTAAAGAGAATGCACGCTGATAACAGTGATTAGCACGGGGCGGTGAACTGAAGGCATTCAAAGGTCTTTTTTAACCACTAATGCTGCTGAAAATAACAGCAAACCTCTGCAGCACTATGAGAAGAGTCCCTACACACACAACAAAGCAGCAATGGGCTCCTTCCACTGTAATGGACTTTACTATGAGAGGAGCTGGTACAGGGGCCAGTAGGTAAGTCTTTAAAACACTCTTTTAATAAACTCTGGCTTCACTCACTACGCTGTTGGTGCTTTGTTGTGTGTGTAGGGACTCTTCTCATGCTGCTGCAGAGGTTTGCTGTTATTTTCAGCAGCATTAGTGGTTAAAAAAGACCTTTGAATGCCTTCAGTTCACCGCCCCGTGCTGATCACTGTTATCAGCGTGCATTCTCTTTACAGCGTTGATCAACCACTAAAAAAATCACCTCCATGTCTTATTTGATGTAGTTTCATGCTGAAAAACACCAGAGTCCATTTTCACCGGACTGACCCTTTAAAAACAACCATTTACACAGAAAACACGTGAAATAATGAATAAAAACACTAAAACTCCTCTTTAACTGCGTGATTTTCTCCGTCGATCTTCAGTAAAAGCGTTCCTCCCTCTCGTGTGCTGAAACACCAGCCGACACGTCAGTAACCTCTGATCTCTGTCGCCTCAGGAAGTCGATTTCTGTCTCCGTCTGAAAACTCTCCCATCGATCGGCTGCATCACTTTCCTCTCGTGTGGCCGCAGCGTTCGACCTCCTGTCCTCACGCTGCCGATCATGTCCCATCAGTGGAATCAGCCGCCGTGTGTGTGTGTGTGTGTGTGTGTGTGTGTGTGTGTGTGTGTGTGTGTGTGTGTGTGTGTGTGTGTGTGTGTGTGTGTGTGTGTGTGTGTGTGTGTGTGTGTGTGTGTGTGTGTGTGTGTGTGTGTGTGTGTGTGTGTGTGTGTGTGTGTGTGTGTGTGTGTGTGTGTGTGTGTGTGTGTGTGTGTGTGTGTGTGTGTGTGTGTGTGTGTGTGTGTGTGTGTCTGTCAGTGAGAACTCTCATTGTTCCTGTCTGTTAGTGGCTGTTTACAGCTGTTTACGGTACTTTTATCCTCCTTAACTCACCCGTTCTGAGGTAACAGGAGATGAATCCTCTACGTCCCAGAAGTCATGGAGTCTGTGACGTTTATGCTTTTATTTTCCATTTCTCTGCCGATGATTCTCCGCTCACTCGTCTCATCCCTAACCTCAGAAATGCTCTTTTTATATCCTCCCAGCACCAGATACAGATCTTTCTTATTATCGCTCCATAAATCCGCCTTAAAAACATGAATTTCTGCATGTTTTTATGAATTAATGTTGAATAAATGAGGCTGTGAAGGTCAAAGCCTTCAGAACAGAGAGGAAGTGCTGCTCAAGTGCCGTCTTCAAATGTCTGAACCCCCAAAAGATTCTCTTTATGATCATAAACGACAAAGAAAAGCATCAGATCCTCACAGTTTAGGAGCTTTCTTGCATTTAATGCTTAAAAAATGACAGAAAACATGAAAATAGCTGCAGATTAATGGACTTTGAGTTGAAGGCTGCAGCAGCTGACGGTCACCTCTGACCTTCCTGTGGGGGACAGAGACGTTAGAGGTCGTGTGTTCTGCAGGGAGAGCAGCTGATGATGTCAGAGGCTGCAAACAACAACAACAACAACAACAATAATAACAACGACAGCAGCAGCAGCAGCAGCAGCAGCAGCAGCAGCAGCAGCAGGCCTGGTTGTGTGTGGCGCTGACAGCGGCTGATGTTGGCGTGCAGAATGACTCAACACTGTTTTTCTGCTTGGTACTGATTCATACGGTGACAACGCAGAGAGACTTAACACGTGGAGCAAACATCACGCGCAGCAGAAATAAAAGCATGACGACAGGAAGTGTTTCCAGGGGACACAAAACAGTGTGACATCATTAAATATGAAACAACAATAACAGAGAGAAGATGGACGAAGCTAATGTGACGCCATCCGTTGGTTTGTGATCCAATCGTCCTCGCCTACGGGAGCCGCCATCTTGTCAGACTTTGACTCCGCCTCATTTCCTCTGGCCAAAAAAGGGCATGTATGTGACGTTGGGGGGAGGGGCGTACGTCCATCTGGCTGACGTTTACCTCCGAGGAGAAGTGAGGGCCAGAGTCTAGCTGTCACTCAAGAGGCCACGCCCCTAATTATTCATAAACTTTAACCTCCAATAAAACAAAAAATAGCCCCTCCCCCTCAGTGTTGTCATGGCGATCTGAATGCGTTCTTTGTTCACATTCAGGCGTCTCTGTTGACGACACAAATATCTGCTGCTGCGGTTTTGACGCAGAGTAACTGTGGCAGAGCCTCGCTCCCTCCTCCGTCACCTGCATCCATCCAGGCACACACACCGTGCACTCCAGTGACGGCTGCTGGTCGTTCAAGGAGGGGGAGCTCGTTTTTCAGGCCTCCATCATAAATGTGTTTGTTCATCTCATCTCATCTTCAGCCTCTTATCCGGGGTCGGGTCTCAGGGGCAGCATCTTTAGCAGGGGACCCCAAACTTCCCTTTCCCGGGCCACATTAACCAGCTCTAACTGGGGGATCCTGAGGCGTTCCCAGGCCAGTGTGGAGATCTAATCTCTCCACCTGGTCCTGGGTCTTCCCTGAGGCCTCCTCCCAGCTTTGTTTATTTGTGTAAATTCTTCCCTTTGTTCCTTTTTAAGAACATGATCTGTGACCTCGTCGTACAGAGTGTCCTCTCAAACGGTCTTGGCCCAGCTGGAGCTGCTGCGCCAGGCTACTGTGAAGTGTGACTGCCTGTGAGTGATCGGGACGGGGGGAGAAGCTCCGCAGAGTGACAGAACAGGGTCTCCAAACACAACACTGGTCGTTTGGTGATTTGTAAAGTCTCTGGATCAGTTCAGAACAACGGGATGAAAAACTTGGAAAATGCTCCGCCGGATGTTAACGTTTCAAGACCGCTGAGTCGCTCATTTAGCTGTCAATCAAACAAGGATTCCAGCCTCAGACAGCTCATCCAATCATCACGCAGAAGTCGAGCGTCAGGGCCAGCCCACTGTCCCACAGACCCCCAGAGATGCCGAGCGTCTGATGGGCGCTTTAGCCGGGCCTTTAGCCAATGAGCGTCTAGTTTGGCTGCAGTGGAACAACCCGCTCTACGCTTCACCACTGAAGTCAGTAGGCGCCGGTTTCCTGTGATTAGGAGCTGATTCTGAACTAAAGATGAAGCTTTCGAGCACGTGTTTAGTCACTGAAACGTTCACACAGCAGAACATGTTTCATATTTTTATTTATCTGTTATTTGGTGACATTGTAGCTCAGCTCAGCGTCCCTTACGGTCTTCGCGCAATCACCACTGGTGCAGTCAGAGAACGAGCAAAACGCTCTCACATGAACGGGGAGAGGATCAGTCTGCTGCTTCTCCTTCTTCTCCTCTCTCTCTCTCTCTCTCTCTCTCTCTCTCTCTCTCTCTCTCTCTCTCTCTCTCTCTCTCTCTCTCTCTCCTCTCTTCATCTCTTTGGCCCTTCGTCTCTGCAAAGCTCTTAGTCCAGTCTGGTCTATATTAAGGCATCAATCTGTCAGGGACAAATCCAGCCAGGGATCGAACGGCGGCACAATGTGTTTTCAAAGGGCTGAAAGTTCAGGAGGCGGAGTCTGTTCGATGCTGCCCCACTTTCCTGTTTCCTCTGGGAGTGTGTGTGTGTGTAGATGTTAGCGCTGCAGCCGGGTCGTGACCTTCAGGTGACCCCTCTCTCTCTCTCTCTGCAGGTAAATCCCACCTGGCCATCGTGCAGAAGGTGAACAACGAGGGGGAGGGGGACCCGTTCTACGAGGTTCTGGGCTTGGTCACCTTAGAGGACGTCATCGAGGAGATCATCAAGTCAGAGATCCTGGATGAGTCCGACCTTTACAGTGAGTCAGCGTTTACAGGCCGTGACACAGATACACACGCACGCACGCACGCGCACACACACACACATACATGCACACATGCACACATAGACATGCACACACACACATACATGCACACATGCACACACACACACGCACACATAGACATGCACACACACACACACACTCTGTATCTTTTTGTGGTGGTTTTGTATCTTTTTGTGGTGGTTTTGCATCTTTTTGTGGTGGTTTTGTATCTTTTTGTGGTGGTTTTGCATCTTTTTGTGGTGGTTTTGCATCTTTTTGTAGTTGTTTTGCATCTTTTTGTGGTGGTTTTGCATCTTTTTGTGGTGGTTTTGTATCTTTTTGTGGTGGTTTTGGATCTTTTTGTGGTGGTTTTGTATCTTTTTGTGGTGGTTTTGCATCTTTTTGTGGTGGTTTTGTATCTTTTTGTGGTGGTTTTGCATCTTTTTGTAGTTGTTTTGCATCTTTTTGTGGTGGTTTTGCATCTTTTTGTGGTGGTTTTGTATCTTTTTGTGGTGGTTTTGTATCTTTTTGTGGTGGTTTTGTATCTTTTTGTGGTGGTTTTGCATCTTTTTGTGGTGGTTTTGCATCTTTTTGTGGTGGTTTTTCATCTTTTTATCATAATAATACCACTTTATATATACACGTTGCACCTTTTTTTTCTGAAGTTGTTCTTTGACTGACTGATCTTATGACCAGGTGCAGTTTTGATCTGCTGTGAAATTCTGTTTTTGTGAATGAGACTTAATTCCCGTCCACTCTTCTTCTTCTTCTTCTTCTTCTTCTTCTTCTTCTTCTTTCTTCCCGTCGCCGTCGGCCTGCAGCCGATAACAGACACAGGAAAAAGGTCGACCCCAACAAGAACAAGCCTGACTTCTCCGCCTTCAAGAACGACGGCGACATCAAAGTGAAGATCTCCCCTCAGCTCCTGCTCGCCGCTCATCGCTTCCTCGCCACAGGTGAGCTCAGCGGCGGCGGCGGCGGCGGATAATCCCACAGCGGCACTGATCCGTTACACTGACACAGATTAACTGTCAGACACGCCGACCTCCGAGTGATTCAGGACCGAAGTATCTCCTATTTAGTTTAGTTTATTTGTAACTTAATACACTAAAAACAAACAATAAAATCATATAGACGCTTATTACACAGAGCCTTTTAACATTAATTATCATTTCATTCTATTAATTCAAACATTAACTCATTTAGATCAGTGAAAATGTAAAATATGGATTAAATGACGTCTTGTACGACGCACAAGGAAGATTACAAAGGGTAAAAATCCAACGTGTGTGTGTGTGTGTGTGTGTGTGTGTCGTCCCACAGAGGTGAGCCTGTTCAGTCCGTTCCAGATCACAGAGAAGGTTTTGCTGAGGGTCCTCAAACACCCCGACGTCATCCAGGAGCTCAAGTTCAACGACAACGACAAACGCTCCGCGCAGCACTTTGTGTACCAGCGAGGCAAACCTGTCGACTACTTCATCCTCATCCTGCAGGTACGCAACGCTTCTGACGAGTTTATGCACTGATTTGCTGCTAAATGGAACAATTTGTAACGCTTAAAATGAATCAAAAGTGTCAAAAATGCTCCATAATGCCACATTCAGACCCCCATAGCACTTGATATCATACTAATACCACCTTATATCATACTAATACCACCTTATATCATACTAATACCACTTTATATCATACTAATACCACTTTATATCATACTAATACCACCTTATATCATACTAATACCACCTTATATCATACTAATACCACTTTATATCATACTAATACCACTTTATATCATAATAATACCACTTTATATCATAATAATACCACCTTATATCATAATAATACCACCTTATATCATAATAATACCACTTTATATCATACTAATACCACCTTATATCATACTAATACCACTTTATATCATACTAATACCACCTTATATCATAATAATACCACTTTATATCATAATAATACCACTTTATATCATAATAATACCACCTTATATCATAATAATACCACCTTATATCATAATAATACCACTTTATATCATAATAATACCACCTTATATCATAATAATACCACCTTATATCATAATAATACCACTTTATATCATACTAATACCACTTTATATCATAATAATACCACTTTATATCATAATAATACCACCTTATATCATAATAATACCACCTTATATCATAATAATACCACCTTATATCATAATAATACCACTTTATATCATAATAATACCACTTTATATCATAATAACACCACTTTATATCATAATAATACCACTTTATATCATAATAATACCACCTTATATCATAATAATACCACTTTATATCATAATAATACCACTTTATATCATAATAATACCACTTTATATCATAATAATACCACCTTATATCATAATAATACCACCTTATATCATAATAATACCACTTTATATCATAATAATACCACCTTATATCATAATAATACCACTTTATATCATAATAATACCACTTTATATCATAATAATACGTTCACACACATCCGGAGGTCAGAGGTCAACGAACCCCTTTGGAGACAGACAGGACGTTATTTAGCGTCCTTCTTCACAAACTAGCATGTTGTTGGATTCTTTAGAGTTTCGCATGATGATTTAAAGGTCTGATTTAAAGGTCTGATTTAAAGGTCTGATTTAAAGGTCTGATTTAAAGTGCGTCCCAAAGGTGCAGAGACGGCACCGGCTGGTAAAATGAGTCTAATGAAGTGAGATTAGACAACTTATCCGGGGCCTCTGCGTCAGTGTGCAGCAGGTGTTAGCGCACATGCAGAGCTAAACTCTTCAGCCCTTTAACTCACGTCTGACTTCAGGTCACTGAGCGGACTTTTGGGGAACAGTATGGCGTTTGTTCTCCATCTTTGTCTGTGTGAATTAAAAACTCAACAAACAGAACATTTTCCATCATATTCTTAGTGTTTAGGCAACTTGTTGTTAGCTTGTTGTTAACTTGTTAGCGGTTGTTAATTTGTTGTAAGCTTGTTATTCACTTGTTAACAAGCAACAGTTTGTTGTTATCTTGTTGCTAACTTTTTGTTAGTTTGTTGTTAACTTGTTAGTTTGTTGCTTATTTGTTGTTAGCTTGTTGTTAGCTTGTTAGTCTGTTGATAGCTTGTTGTGAGTTTGTTGTTAATTTGTTGTTTGTTTGTTGTTAGTTTATTGTTAGCTTGTTGCTAACTTGTTGTTAGCTTGTTGTTAGTTTGTTGTTAGTTTGTTGTTAATTTGTTGTTAGCTGGTTGTTAATTTGTTGTTAGCTGGTTGTTAATTTGTTGTTAGCTTGTTGTTAGTTTGTTGTTAGCTTGTTGTCAACATGTTAGCTTTTTGTTATTCTTTCTGAAATGTCATGTTGAAGCTAAAGAGGAGTTATCTAATGCTAACTTTTGGCAAATTCAAGAGAAATCTACAAACACACACAAACAAAATATCATCAGATTAAAACAAATAAAAGTTTGAAATAAAACATCAATACAGAATTTAACAAACTTGCGTTATAACAGAACTACCCTGTTGTTGTTGTTGTTGTTGTTGTTGTTGTTGTTGTTGTGGGTCAGAGGGGCTCCGGTCTCTGCACGACCTTCACTAATAGATCCTCTTACGTTAGACGCAGAGGAGCGCAGGAGGGAGAGGGGGGGGGGGGGTTAAAGAGGAGAACATACGGAGAGAAGAGTCCGTAAATCTCCTCTGCAGCAGGAGCAGACGCCCCCTCTGCCTCTGCTGTAAAGTGAATTATTATTTTTATATATATTTACTCAAGTTTAATTTAAAGTATTTAACTTTTTACTGCTTTACTTTATTTCTCTGGGAGCTTCAGTTACTTTACAGATTCTACTTTAATCTATTAAATGTTTATAATCTCCAACTTTAACAGCTGCAGCGTTACAGTGATGAACACATGAATGCATCAATAACTATAAAACAATATCATATGTTTTATTTTGAATAATGAATACTTGTACACACACGCACACACACACACGCACAAGCACACAGAGGCACGCACGCACTTCCAACAACACACGCACACAAATACCTACACACACGCACACACACACGCGCACACAGTAGCAGCTTTAAAGCAGCCTTTACCGTATGAACTTGATGAGTTGATGAGTGTGTGGTGCTGTCCGTGGTGCTGAAGCCGCAACAGATTTGTGTTTGGGGCTTTTTCTGTCAACAATCTTTAACATTCTCTAAACTTGTGCTGGAAATCCCTGAAGACACAATTTAGTGTTTAGTGCACCGGAGCTGTGAGGTGCTGGAAAAGCTTGAAACTGGACCTTGGAAGTGTTTGAATATTGACCACGGTAAAGGTGTAAGAACCATGTGACCAAGCGTCAACGTTCATGAGCTGTTTAACGTTTTCCATTTATGGGCGAGCGTGGGAGGAAGAGAGGGACGATCGTCTGTGCACAGTTCACCGCAGACGGAATTTATCCGTATTTAAACGCATTTTCACCCGGCGTTACTCCGCGTTACTCTGCGTTTATATGTGTTACTCCGCGTTACTCTGCGTTACTCTGCGTTTCTATGTGTTACTCCGCGTTACTCTGCGTTACTCCGGTTACTATGCGTTACTCTGCCTTACTCTGCGTTACTCCGCATTACTCCGCGTTACTCTGCGTTACTCCGTGTTACTCTGCGTTACTCCGCGTTACTCTGCGCTACTCCGCGTTACTCTGCGCTACTCCGCGTTACTCTGCGCTACTCCGTGTTACTCTGCGTTACTCCGTGTTACTCTGCGTTACTCCGCGTTACTCCGCGTTACTCTGCGCTACTCCGCGTTACTCTGCGCTACTCCGTGTTACTCTGCGTTACTCCACGTTACTCTGCGTTACTCCGCGTTAATCTGCGTTACTCCGCGTTACTCTGCGTTACTCCGCGTTACTCTGCGTTATTTCGCGTTACTCTGCGTTATTCTGCGTTACTCCACGTTTCTCCGCGTTACTCTGCGTTACTCCACGTTTCTCCGCGTTACTCCGTTTTTCCTGCTCACGCTTGTTCAACCGCACAACAAGTTTATTTCCTGTTCACATGCGACGCCTTTGTGTGTTTAGTTTATTATGTTCATAATAACGATCGTCCGCGCACAGCTCACCGCAGACGGAATTTATCCGTATTTAAAAAGAGAAGATTGCGTGTGTGTGTGTGTGTGTGTGTGTGTGTTGTTTGAGACAAGTGTGTGTTTGTATTCTGAGGCCTTGTTGTCGACACCTGGGGTGTGGATAACGTGACTTCAGACACTCAACCTGCAACCTGAACACACCTGCTCCTGTTCCTGTGTGTGTGTGAGTGTGTGTGTGTGCGTGTGTGTGTGTGCCTGTGTGTGCGTGTGTGTGTGTGTGTGTGTGTGTGTGTGTGTGTGTGTGTGAGTGTGTGAGTGTGAGTGTGTGTGTGTGTGAGTGTGTGTGTGTGTGAGTGTGTGTGTGTGAGTGTGAGTGTGTGTGTGTAAACAGACACCTGTGGCAGAATGTAATATTTAACACCAGTCAAAGTGTTCGTTACCTTCCACAGACGACGACTCCTGGATGCTTTTCACGCAGCGGAGCCTCCTGATTGGCTCACACACACTTTAATAAGAGTTACTCCGTGTTACTCCGCGTTACTCTGCGTCTCTCGGTGTCTCTCCGAGTTATATAATACTACAAGTTTGTACATTTTGTCTTGGTAAATTTATGGCTTTAATCAGAGATTTTCTGAAGTTTTTCCTTTAAATAACTTCATGCACTTAAATATTTTTTCGGTGCTTTTTGTAACTTTAGCGTCAATTTGTACAGTTGTGACATCACAAAGTACAGGAAGTCCTGACGGCTCGTTTAAAGACAGGTTCTGAACAGACTGTGTGTTTCTCTGTGTGTGTCGAGCGTTTTGATGCTTTCACAGTATTTTTAATTAATTTATGTGTGTGTGTGTGTGTGTGTGTGTGTGTGTGTGTGTGTGTGTGTGTGTGTGTGTGTGTGTTTCAGGGGCGAGTGGAGGTGGAAGCTGGAAACGAAAACATGAAGTTTGAAACCGGCCCGTTCTCCTACTACGGAGTCATGGCTCTAAGTTCACCGTCACTGGGTGAGACTGCACACACACACACACACACACACACACACACACACACACACACACACACACTCACACACACACACACACACACACACACACACACACACACACACACATACACACACACACACACACACACACACACACACACACACACACACACACACACACACACACACACACACACTCTTCAGAGGGAAGTTTGTGCTTTAAGTTGATAAAAAATGTGTCAATATTTAGACTTTAATATAATTTTGACTTTGTTTTTCTAATTTTTCTCTCATTATTCAACATTTCATCATTTATATATTTATATATTTACAGTTTTTATTCATTATAAATTACACATTAATTTATTTATGGATTTATTTGTTTGAATTTTTTGTCTTAAGGTTAAATTTGCTTCGTGCTTCTCACATCTTAAATAAAATAATAATAAATAAATATAATATAATAAAATGCTTTAAAAAACTTAATACTGAAATTAATTAATTAAAAAAATATAAATAATAAAAACTTAAACAAACCAACTCTGGAAACCAACTAAAACAAAAAACAATTGAATAAAAAAACCAAAATAAAACCATGAAAAATAGAAAACGACTGCTGCTGTGCACATGAAGACACGCAGAGCTGCAGAACGTGCACGCGGAGACAGAAACGGGTCAACAGGAAGGAAACAGAAGAGCAGAAGAAGAAGAGACGACATTTCCTCAGCAGTTACGACATCGAACCACCAGGAGTCGCCACACAGCTGCATTGTGGGACTTCTCTCTCCTCCACCTGCACTCAGGGCGCCCTCCCACTGTGCCTCCGTCCCGTGCCCCGTGCTTTAGGGTCCTTGTCCCCCCCTCCAGGCCCGTTTGTACTCACACTACCTGGGCCTCGGAGAATGCTTCTTGCTGCCTATACGTCATCACGCCGTAACACGTCACACGCATTGATGACGTCATGGCGATGCGTGGCTTTGTTTCCAGATCTTTCCATAGACCTCAGAGTTTTTGTGCGTCTTGTCGACTGTTTTTGAATCTTTTCATCGACCAAATCTGCAGTAAACACTCCACCTCCGCATCACACCAACGTGAACCTTTCACCGCCATTGTTTGAAATGTCCGCGCATGGTCCCTCCTTCTTTTTTCTACGTCCCAACAGGCGCACAGGAAATGACCTCAGAACCGCCGTAGGCCTCGTGCTCGTACACGTGCGCACGCTCGTGCTCGTACACGTGCAAACGTGCTTTACTAAAGCCCACCTCTCCCAAACGGGCCGTGGACGGCAAGCGTGCCGCTCCTAGACGCGGTACGCTTGCACTCACACTGGTCAAAGGAACCAGACTTAACACCTGTTTGGGCATGGCACGGTGGGACAGTGGGAGTGCGCCCTCAGAAACAGATCATCTGCTTCCCACCGCTGCTGAAAGCTCCTGTCCTCCATCTTTCTTTGGGTCGTTTTTGGGGAGGGGTGGATTCAGTGTGTCTGCAGAGACTGGTATTTAGACTCGCGGGCCAGCTCTCAGAGAACCTTGACATGATCTTGCGGGCCAGATGTGGCCCACGGGCCTGAGTTTGACCCCCCTGTGTTAGAGAATAAAGTCAGAGCGCTGCAGGAACCTTATGAACCAGCTCAACTCTCTCTCTCTCTCTCTCTGCTCCTCCTCTTCCTCTCTCAGCCGTCACCCCTCCTCTCTCCCCATCAGTGGCGTCTCCCCCTCCGCGACGCCTCTCTCTTAAGAGGTTTTCTCTGTTCTCTCGTTTCCCAGGTAAACACTCGCACGGGCCAGAGGAGGGAGGGATGGAGGGAGGGAGGGAGGGAGGGAGGGTCCTCTTTAACATCTCTTCACCATTTCTCTTTATGTTCAGAGCCCTGATCCAGCAAGTGCAGACACAGAGTACTGTTCACCTCATTCACACTCATTAAAAACAGTCTTTTCACCGGTTCTGGTGTTAAAAAGAGTTAAAACGTCACTTTAAAATGTGAATTATCGTCTCAAAAAGCATCTGGACAATAACTTGTTTACAGAACAGGTTTGAAATGGAGCGTTCGAGCCCCAGAGACCCGGTTTATGAATCTGTAAATTCTGCTGTCAGCAAAAACGGCACAAAATGAACCAAAATATTGTGACGATTTGCTGCTTTTCTCTGTTTTAACGCATTTAAATTTCAACATTTTTGTATTTTTATTGGATCACCGGGTTTTAAATTCTGAGCCGTTGTTTGGACGATGTTTTTTGGCTGTTTACTTGTTTTTTTGTTGCTATTTATTCCCATTTGTGTGGCAAACTTTGTTTCTTTCTCCTAAATTCAACAAAAGTAAGCGTTATAAAGCCTCATTTACATATTTAAACACGACATTTCAGGAAAGTTGTAAAGCAAAAACACATCCGTCCTAGTGTCAGTAAACAACTGGGGAGGTTTCTTGCTGAGAGTCGCACAAACTTGCTGGACGGGGCTCGCGGCGCCCTCTCTCTTCCACCGCTTCCTCCCCCTGTCACCGCTGATCTGCGGTCAGATATTTCTCATGACTCCTTTAACATCAACTGACCGTAGACCTGTGGTTAAAGGAATACTTTGACATTTTCGTGCTTATTTGCTCTTTCTTGTCGAGTGTTCGCTGAGAAGATAGACACCCCACTTGTCTGTCTTTTAAATATGAAGCTAACGCAACAGCTTAGCTTAGCTTAGCTTAGCATAAAGACTGGGCACAGCTAGCCTTAAGTGTTGCCTGTTTTCTCAGTTTGTCATTGAGGAGATTTTGATGAGTGGACACAATATGCATGCACGTACCATGGGAGGACGTTTGGACTGCTAGCGGCTAGCTTTCCCCTCTGTTTCCAGTCTTTATGCTAAGCTAAGCTAGGCTAAGCTACGCTAAGCTAATAAACTCCAAAATTTGGTGAGTATTTTTACCAAAATGTCAAATTATTCCTTTAAGCATCAACGTTCTCCCACTTTATCTCCTCAACTCGATACTGAACTCTCTCATCCTCACTCTCTCTCTTTCCGAGATGCTCCCCCCCCCCCCCCCTCCATGACATCACTAAAACCAGCCAATGAGAGAGAGCCTCCTCCTCTGCACAGCGTCCTGGTTGCAGCCATAACATGCTCAAACGATGCACCTCGCCTCATCGCATGTGGCATGTTTGTCGCATTCTTTTCACAGCCTCAGCGTGTGTGTGACGTTAACGTCTGTGTGTGTGACGTTAATGTGTGTGTGTGTGACGTTAATGTGTGTGTGTGTGTGACGTTAATGTGTGTGTGTTCACGCTCTCATCTCGTTGTTTCCCGCTTCTGTTTAAGTGTGTTCCTCCTCTTCCTCGCCGCTCTCGCTCACCCTCCTCTCCGTTGGTCCCCAGAGTTTCGCTCTCCGTCACACGGGGGAAACCTCAACCGCTCGGCGTCCCTGAGCTGCACCGAGCGCGCTCCGGAGAGCGGCTCCGTCGGCGGCAGCGTCACTCAGATCCCCGGCACGCCGTTCCAGTACGTACCGGACTTCTGCGTACGAGCTCTCACGGACCTGCAGTTCGTCAAGGTGAGCACCGGTCCACTTAAAGCTGCATTCTCTCTGATGTCAACTTAAAGCTGCCTTCTCTCTAATGTCCAGCAGGAGGAGACTCCACTTAAAGCTGCATTCTCTCTAATGTCCAGCAGGAGGAGACTCCACTTAAAGCTGCATTCTCTCTAATGTCCAGCAGGAGGAGACTCCACTTAAAGCTGCATTCTCTCTAATATCCAGCAGGAGGAGCCTCCACTTAAAGCTGCATTCTCTCTAATGTCCAGCAGGAGGAGACTCCACTTAAAGCTGCATTCTCTCTAATGTCCAGCAGGAGGAGACTCCACTTAAAGCTGCATTCTCTCTAATGTCCAGCAGGCGAGGACTCCACTTAAAGCTGCATTCTCTCTAATGTCCAGCAGGCGGAGACTCCACTTAAAGCTGCATTCTCTCTAATGTCCAGCAGGAGGAGACTCCACTTAAAGCTGCATTCTCTCCCTAATGTCCAGCAGGAGGAGACTCCACTTAAAGCTGCATTCTCTCTAATGTCCAGCAGGAGGAGACTCCACTTAAAGCTGCATTCTCTCTAATGTCCAGCAGGAGGAGACTCCACTTAAAGCTGCATTCTCTCTAATGTCCAGCAGGAGGAGACTCCACTTAAAGCTGCATTCTCTCTAATGTCCAGCAGGAGGAGACTCCACTTAAAGCTGCATTCTCTCTAATGTCCAGCAGGAGGAGACTCCACTTAAAGCTGCATTCTCTCTAATGTCCAGCAGGAGGAGACGCCACTTAAAGCTGCATTCTCTTTAATGTACAATTATTTATATTTCCATATTCTGTATTTTCCTCAGATCACTCGTGCTCAGTACCAGAACGGCGTCCTGGCGTCCCGGCTGGACAGCACGCCGCAGTCTCCAGAGGGCAGTCACATCCGTTTGGACATGTCCGTGTCTTTGCCCCCCACCACGCCGCCGGGCTCCCGCGTCCCTCTGCCGTTGGCCGCGCCTCCTGAACGACACCCGCCGTCTAACGCTCAGCAGCCGCCGAGAACCAGCGCCACCTCCACCGCCACCTCCTCGTCCTCCGGCCGCCGCCCGAGCCAGCCTCTGCCCCAGGGCCCCCCGCCTCCGAGCAACCACGGCCCCGTCTCCCAGCCCCCTCCGTCCTCCACCACGAACCCCCACCCGACTCTGCTGCCCTCCTCCTCCTCCTCCTCCAAACCGCAGCAGCAGCAGCAGTCGGCGCCCTCCGCCGGGCCGGAGAACGGGCCGGGAGAGACCGCCGCTCTGCTCGGTGAGCAGCAGAACTGCGTGGGCCCGCGGCGGCCCAGCCACACCCAGGCGCACCCCCACCCCCACCCCCACCCACACCCACACGTCCACACCATCAGTCACGGTCACACCGAGAGCACCATCTGATCTCACACACACACACACACACACACACACACTTGCGCACTACTTCCTGTTCTGAGGGACGCTGGCGATCAGAACTTCACGTGTATTTTATAACCAGAACCTCTTCTATCCCGTCCTGCATGTTCCCTTAGAGACGCGTAGAAAGATCCAGAGTTGGCGACAAAGACGGTGGAGCGAACACTGTAAACGGGGGTCGAGTGTGTGTGAGTGTGCGCGCGCGTGTGTGTGTGTGTGTGTGTGTGTAAAGGATCCCTTCACACAATCACCTTCTTTTCTCCCTCACCTTGAGTTTGCGGACGGTTTTGACTTTTCTGCCTCCAACCCTCGGTGAAAGATTAACTCCGCGTGAAAGCGTTCACCGGTGTCTGTGGATCATCTGCAGACGCGTTCACCGGACCGGACTCTGCGGAACTTTGACCCCGGCGCCCACGGGACAAACGTGCTCGAATAACGGCTAAATAAATCAAAATATACATAATTAGGTGCACCTGTGCGCGCTGAACCAGACTGACACAAAGGTCCGGCTGCACGTTCTACCTTTAATCTCCGGTGAGATGCTTTTGGAGGTCAGACTGATGATTAATCGATCGTTGTTTTGTCTAAAAAACGTACAAAGATGTTCAGTTTACGGTCACGGACGAGGAAAAAAAGATAGATTCACACCGATTATTTAATTTCTAATTTATTTTTGAGACAGATGTTAAAATATTTATTTAATCTAATATTAATTTATTTATATATATATTTACATTCAATTTGTTGTTTAATTTTTTAGAATTTTTCTGTATTTATTGTTTTATTTTGTTTCTTGAAAACAGTTTAAAGTCGAAAGCTTCCAGTTCCACTAAAAACTCTTCACTGTGAACGTCACGGCGCGAAGACGTGACCGGACCGTGCGCTCGCTCGCTGTCACCGAACCACGATGTCAGAGCTCTCGGTTTGAAGCTACACGTTAGCTTATTTTGTTTGTTATCACTAAGTTAGTGTTCGTCCAAACGTGCGGCATGAAGACAAAATAACGCGGAGCAGCCGTTGTTTTAACGCTCGCTGTCTTTAGTAGCAAGTGTTGTCGGCCGTCCAGGTTTAATGAGCGTGTTTTTTTATTCTGTAACAAAAAACACGACAAACTCTTTGTCTCAGAGGCTCCGGAGTGAGCGGTGCTGAGGTCATGAGGTCATGGACCCGTTTAAAAAGATATTAATAAGCTGTACAATTATATTTTCTATCAGTCTTCTATAACAGAGCCGTTGTTTTCAAGGTTTTTATTGAAAAATGCACTTTTTTTCTGAGCGTTAGAGAAGATCGAGGCTGTTCATGATTGCTACGAGGCAGTTAGCTTAGCTTAGCTTAGCTTAGCTTAGCATAAAGACCGGACAATTTTTTTCCACTTCCCGCTATAAGGCCAGTCCTCAGCGGCTGTTAAGGGCGACAACTCTTATTTTTAGTTCAAATGTTCAACAGTCTGAGGCCATGATTCTGCTGGTAAGCGATGGATCACTCTCATGTTAGCGGTGAGAAACAGCGTTGTAGTGGCCACGTCCGCCATTGCACCAACTGTCGCCTAATTTGCGACGCCTCGCAAAAATCATAACGGGTGCTGGAAATCCTTAAAAACACTTGAAATTTTAGTGTGTTTTAGTGTTTTCAAGGTTTGGAAAGTGCTTGGATTTTGTATAATGTGCTAGAAATTTATGTTATATGACATAACATTTATGATATAAACCCGAGAAATGACGATTTCCATCGTTAAGAAATTGAAAACAGCATTTTCTGACATTGTTTTCTTGAAAAATGACTTTTGACGATGAACAGATGATCTGTGATTCTATTATATTATATTATTATATTATATCAATTGTTCTAGATCTGACGGCGAGTCTATTTACAGACATAAAACATTGGTTTCCTTTAATTTTGTCCTTCTGTAGAAAGATAAACATCAATTTAGTTGTTTAAAGCAGTAAAATTGAATTTAACGTGACGCACAAGTGAAATAATCAGTATACGGAATATACTGTTATTGCACTGTATACAAATACGTAGTTTTCCACGGCTGTAACGTTCTGCAAAAGCATTAAACGCACCTTGAAATGTGTGCAAAGTGCTTGAATTTGACGTTAACAGAACCACATCGTCTGCAAAGAATAGAAACGCAACTCTGAGGTCGTCAAACAGGACATTTAATTCTCCCGTAACGTATTAATTTGTTAATTCTTTTCTCTTTAAACCCTTTTTAGGAGGCGAGCTGAATCCTCCGCTTTCAGTCTTAATGCTAAGCTAGGCTAAGCTAGGCTAAGCTAAGCTAACCATCTCCTGTTGAAGTGGATTTGATCTCTTTACTCTCTGAAAAAGTGCGATTTCCCCGAGAGTTTTGAGCTGTTCCCGCTCTTTTACTCGTGCATTTGTTGACCGGGTTTAAGGATTTGACACTTGAACGCTGAAATGACTCGCGGCGCGATAACGTGATAATTAAAGGGACATCAAACATTCCTCTGCATGTCTTCACATTAGTGGTGTTATTAACCCTGTCAGGGAGAAAACCCTCACGTTGCTTCCTGTGACCGGGTACGATTGTGCGTGTGTGTGTGTGTGTGTGTGTGTCCGTATGGCACTTAAAACAATGTGAAGTCCATTTTCCTGTGTGTTTAAATGACACTGAACTTGTTGAACCTGTGTTTGAAAGCAGACGAGGAGTCTAAAGATTGTTCCCGTGGAGATAAAGAGATTAACATGAAGACGACTGTCGCTCCTCGCTCCTCGCTCCTCGCGGACTGAGCTCACACGTTGAAGCTGCTAGCATGTGATCTACTCTACTTCCTTTTCTAACACGTATGCAGTGACTCTGAAACACTTTAAGTGACTGTGAAGATAAATTATTTTGTCGGGGATTTATTTGAAGAGATATATAAATATATATATATAAACAAGAGAAAGAACAACTGTTGTATAAGCTAGCACTGACTGGAAAAACGTGTTGCGTGTAACGCGGCAAAGTGAAAGGATCCAAAGCATTTCTCCTTTTTTTGTGGGATTGTTTCCAAAAACTGGACGACCAACCTCCTCCGAGCCCGTCCCAGGTTCTCTGTGTCGACTTGAGTTTTTTTTTAGGTCGGCCCTGAAGTTAGCATCGCAACGGTTCCCCTCGACCAAACGCTAGCAGGTTTTTTTCCCACTGGATTTTGAATCATCGCAGAAAATAAACTCTGTGGCGAACAAAAGTTTACGACGTTCAGACACATCATCTTCACGAACCCTTTTAGGAAGCGAGCTGAATCCTCCACTTTCAGTCTTTATGCTAAGCTAGGCTAAGCTAAGCTAATCATCTCCTGTTGAAGTGGATTTGATCTCTTAACTCTCTGCAAGAAAATGCGATTTTCCTGAAAGTTTTGAGCTGTTCCTGCTCTTTTACTCGTGCAGTTGTTGACCGGGTTTAAGGATCTGACACTTGAACGCTGAAATGACTCGCGGCGCAATAACGGATTTGATCTCTTAACTCCTTTTCCTGAAAGTTTTCAGCTGTTCCCGCTGTTTTAAAGAGCGTAAACGCAACGGACAGAAGTCAAAAGTGGCTTCAGCGTCACCACATTTGCGGTGAAGTTAATTGTCCCACGATAATCTCCGCAGGCTCATTTAGCCGCTCGTTAGCAGTCGCTAACCGATCTTTAGTTTAAGAGTTTGTTTGAGAAACGAGAATGAATCTGTCGGTGAGGCGGTTCAACTCACTGACAGACGGACCCGCTTCAGTGTCCAGAGTGAAAGTTAAACCACCAGACCTGTGATTCTGCACCTTTTTCACACCTGTACAATATTTACGCAAACGTAGCTGCAGCTTTCGACCTTTATTGACGCGTGTGATCTTTTTTAAGGCCTCTGTTTAGTTTTGGACGTTCAGCCGCATCATCTTCACAAATCAACACTGTTTTGAGAGCGTAAACGCAATCGACAGAGGTCAAAAGTGGCTTCAGCGTCACCACATTTGCGGTGAAGTTAATTGTCCCACGATAACCTCCGCAGGCTTATTTAGCCACTTGTTAGCAGACGCCATTTTGAAGCTCATTTTCACGCCTACGCTTGGTTTTATTTGTTCCGATTCAGCGTCTTTAATTATACGACTGTTGCGTTTGTCTCTTTGGTTTGTTTGCGTTCACACAGAAACGTTCAACAGCAGTCCAAATTCCGATTTCGTCGATTTTGAAAGCAGCTTATTATTACGTTTGTTGTTAGGTGGCGCCCTCCAGTGGCCGCAGTAATTATGGCGGGAGCAAAGCAGGAAGTCAGGTGACGTTTTCACAGCTTTACCAAAAAAACCGCTGACTTTGAGACGAGGGAACCGGACATGCAAACTCATTTCCGGGCTTTGAGACTCGTTCCTGCAGCGGATGAGGTTTATTTTCTCACCTTTGGGTCAAAATTGAGTTTCAAGACCCTCGGTATTTGAGTTTCGGGCTCACACACTTTTACCAAAAGAGCACACAGCAAACCTGGGACGGTGGGGGAGGAACGGGGGCATTAAAGTGTCATTCTGGCGCAAAATCATCCCACGGCCCATCAAATCATCCAACTACAACTATTAAGGTAGAAATCCAGGAGAGTCGCTAACAACCAGATGTGGCTAACAGTGATTAGCTCGGGGCAGTACGATGAAGGTCTGAACACCTGTCCCATGTTTAGTCCTGACTCTGGGGACACAGAGCAGACCTGTCCCATGTTTAGTCCTGACTCTGGGGACACAGAGCAGACCTGTACCATGTTTAGTCCTGACTCTGGGGACACAGAGCAGACCTGTCCCATGTTTAGTCCTGACTCTGGGGACACAGAGCAGACCTGTACCATGTTTAGTCCTGACTCTGGGGACACAGAGCAGACCTGTCCCATGTTTAGTCCTGACTCTGGTGACACAGAGCAGACCTGTCCCATGTTTAGTCCTGACTCTGGGGACACAGAGCAGACCTGTCCCACGTTTAGTCCTGACTCTGGGGACACAGAGCAGACCTGTCCCATGTTTAGTCCTGACTCTGGGGACACAGAGCAGACCTGTCCCATGTTTAGTCCTGACTCTGGGGACACAGAGCAGACCTGTCCCATGTTTAGTCCTGACTCTGGGGACACGGAGCAGACCTGTCCCATGTTTAGTCCTGACTCTGGGGACACAGAGCAGACCTGTCCCATGTTTAGTTCTGACTCTGGGGACACAGAGCAGACCTGTCCCATGTTTAGTCCTGACTCTGGGGACACAGAGCAGACCTGTCCCATGTTTAGTCCTGACTCTGGGGACACAGAGCAGACCTGTCCCATGTTTAGTCCTGACTCTGGGGACACAGAGCAGACCTGTCCCATGTTTAGTCCTGACTCTGGGGACACAGAGCAGACCTGTCCCATGTTTAGTCCTGACTCTGGGGACACAGATCAGACCTGTCCCATGTTTAGTCCTGACTCTGGGGACACAGAGCAGACCTGTCCCATGTTTAGTCCTGCCCCGAGCTAATCACTGTTAGCCACGTCTGGCTGTTAGCATCTCTGGATCTCTCCGTTAATAGTTGTTACATGAACAGAAAACTGCCTCGATGGTTCATTTGAAGTACCGTAAAAGACCCCGGGGTGATTTTACGCTGTAATCACACTCTAACGGGGCCCCGCGGCTCATATGCACCCCCCGGTTTTCTCCGGCGGGACCTCCTAGAGTAGAAACCTGCTGGTCTACGTTTAGCCTTACCCTCTGTTGGAAGAGAATCTAGACCTGCCTGCTGGTTCACAAGAGGTCTCCTGTAGCACCTGGTCTGATACTGGGTTCCAGTGAAGCCGCTGGTTGGCTGCGTGACTGCCAGTTTGTGTCCCGGGAAATGTGCAAACAATTGTTCTACTTATTCACGTTGTATTTATTGTAAACACTGTATTTATTGTTGTTTTCGTTCTAGGCACCTGAGGGTGTTGGTCGTGTTAAAAACGGGGCTTCCAGCTGTTAAAGACGCAGCTCTAAATGGGTGAATTTACCCAGAAACACTGTGTTTGACTTGCTTTTGTTTGGTTTTGTGTGTGTGTGTGTGTTACTGTAAATACTCTGTACATGACGAGACGGCACCGGTTCGATGCCCACAGAGAGAGTAGCTCTATTTATACCCAGAGAGGGTTTTATTCCCATTGTTTTTTGCTAGAGAGGCATTAAATAGCAATAAACGTTGCACAGAGTTGACCTCAAACGTTAAATGTACTTGTAGCTTTTTTTGATAACCAAAGTTTCCAAATGTGTTCCCATCCTTCCTCCTTTCCCGTCGTGCCCCCGTGCTTTTCCCTCGTGCACTTGTTTTCCATCCTGCACCTTATCTCCACTCCTCTCCCGCCCGCCGCTCGACAATATTGAAAAATTCCTGCAGCTTCGAGCGCCGGTTTGATCCCCTGAGCGCCTTCTTTCTTGCTTTGCACCATGGGACAGGAGCGGGGGAGCGAGCGGGGCTTATCAGCAACTCCCGCGGTGTTGTTCTTCGCCCTGCAGCCGGGTGATGATTAGACCCGGGAGAAGGTTAAATATTTTCTGCTGCAGGGTTTCTCAGGCGCGGGGAGTTTTTCCACGCTGTGTATCATTCACACGCGGAGTGTTTGGAGTGTTTTGAGGTCGGGTGCACGCGGAGCGACGCGGAAACCAAGGCCCCCCACACACACTGTTACCACCCTTTGTTATTTAGGTTACTTTGCACACACAGAGACGCCGTACTCAACACGTTTTACACTCCTCATACATGGAAACGCTCAGAGGTGAAGAGTGCAACGATAGCGTGAGAGTGAGTTTTCACGTCCCCAGGGTTTGAAAAGTATCTGCAGCAACTTTTGAATGCAACGGGTTGAGAGACGGAGACGGAGGGACACGTCCACGCTTTGGAGTGTGTGACTTTAAAAAGCAATGTGTACATAGACTGTTTTCTATATTTAAGGAGTGTGTGAGGCGTTTGAAGAATCTACGGGGTGAATAAACCTGAGATCTATTTCTCTACGGAAAACACGGCTCCTTTCTTTTCTCACTGATGTTTACAGACGTCTGGGTGGAAACAAGGATTTATTATGTGTCTGTCAGTCCCAGTCCTGTTTATTATTATTATTATTATTATTATTATTATTATTATTATTATTGTTATTATAGTGTTACTTTTAGCAGGAATGTCTTCCCACACACGGACCGCACCCATTAAAACTAATTTCTGTATTTATTTGTTAATTTATAGAGTTTTTATATTTTTATTTTATATTTTACATACATTTATTCGTCTATTTATAATTGTATTTATTTATTTATATTTACTTTAATTTATTGTGTGTAACTTTTAGCGTAACGTCTTCTCACACCAGACCGCACACATTAAAACGTACATTATTAATATTATTATTATTATTACACAACAACAACAACAGGGAATATGTTGTTTTTTATTAATTTGGAGAAACTATTGTGCTGAAGGTGCATCATCAGTTTAAAGAATAACAATAATTAGATATGTACATTTTTCACACAGCAAACAAACTAATTATATAATTAAATGCAACGATAAATTGTTAAATAATGTCATTTAATGCTTAATAAATATAATTAAACACTGACATTCTTATTTAAATGAATAAATAACTAATACTTTACACCATAAATAAATGAAAAATCAGATGAGACAAAATAATTTCTGTATTTATTCGTTAATAATTGTTTTATATTTTAACATTTGTTCATTTAAATACCTGGATAAATTATTTACTTATGTATTTTAATGCTTAATAAATATAATCTTGTACTAAAATGCTTAAAGAAATGAATAAACAAATAATAGACACCATAAATAAATAAAGAAAATCAGATGAGACATTAAATATAAATGTTCAATTCATTTCTGTATTTATTTATTTATTTATATAGTTTTAATATTTACACATATATTATATATTTGTACATTTTTTGTATTCATTTGACTAATTAATTCACTTATTCACACATTTATTCATCTATTTATAATTGTATTAATTGATTTATATATGCTTTAATTTATTTATACTGTAACTTTAAGCTAAATAAATAAAAAATCAGATGACATTAAATATGTTTATATGTTCAATTCATTTCTATATTTATGTATTATTTATTTATAATACTTTAATTTATTTATAGTTTAACTTTAAGCTAAATAAATAAATGTCAGGTTCATCCATTAAAAGTCAGGGGGAGAGTTCTGTGATTTATTTATTTATGGTGACAACTAAGTATTTTATTACATAATTATTTATTTAAGCATTATATTATATAGTTAGTTTTATATTTGTGGCTTTTAAAACCCTCCATACCTCTGTGTTATTGTGCATAAGACAAAACATAATTGTAAACGTGATGATGCAAACGTTGCAGGACAGGTTTTTAAAACAGGGTGAAGCAGTTTTATTCATATTTTTCAGTGTGAGGTTAAATTAGCATGAATCTCGTGAATGTGATGATGAATGATTTGTTTTTATGAAATCTAACAAAGATGGGCGTTCCCACTTCCTGGTTGTCTCCTCTGTGATTGGCTGTGAGCGCAGACTGAGGGGCGGGGCATAAGACCCACACAACATCTCTGATTCAAGCCCCAAAATGAACAGAGCTCGGGTCGCGTCTACATGGTAACCCGCGATTTGCGGAACTCTCGCGAGATTGTTAAGGTTAATCGTTAACCTCGAGTGGTTAAAGTTAGATGGTTAAGTGAAGGCGTTAATTACGAATAGTTGAGGTTGTATACTTACAGTTAGGCGTTAAATGTAATGTTTAAGGTAAGTATATGGGGTCTGGAAGTCAGTCTCGCGAGAGTTTTCGCACATTTAGGCTTACCATCTAGACCATCCGCCTTGTATGTGTAGACCCAAACACTAGAGAACAGTCACGTCGACATGTTAACCCAAGATTTGTAAAAATCTCGCGAGATTGTTAATGAAAGGCGTTAATCTCGAATGGTTAAAGTTAGGTGGTTAAGCTAAGGCGTTGATCTCCATTAGTTACGGTTGTATAATTAGAGTTAGACGTTAAAATGTAATGTTTAAGGTAAGTGTAGGTGTTCGGAAAGTCATTCTCGCGAGAGTTTTCGCACATTTCGGTTTACCATCGAGACGAGCTCGGGTTGCGTCTACATGGTAACCTTAGTTTGCGAAAATCTCGCGAGATTACTATGATTAGGCGTTAACCTGCACTGGTTAAAGTTAGATCGTTAAGTTAAGGCGTTCATTTTTAATAGTTAAGGTTAAATAGTTAGAGTTAGGCGTTAATGGGCAATGTTTAAGTAAGAATAGGTGTTCGGAAAGTCAATCTCGCGAGAGTTTTCGCACATCTAGGCTTACCATCACGACGCCCCGCCTTGTACGTGTAGACCCAAAATGGCCGCCACGCAGCCTAGTTGCCGGGTGTTCGTTTTGTTTGGTGGCTCAACCCCCGGTGGGCGGGGCCTCCGCGGGGTTCGGGGCGGTCACATGATCCGCACGGAGCCAGGCTGCCCAATTCCAATATGGTGGCCAGCTTGGCAGGTCTACGGTTCCTGTTGATGATATTGTTGTTCCGCGGGATCAGGTACGGCGCCTGTAGCCGGGAAGCCCCGCTGGTCCTGGGGCTGCGACTGGAAGACCCGGCGGGCCCGGTGTGCATGAAGGACCGCATCATCTCGGCGCCAGAAGGAGCCGCGTTCAAGCTCCGTCTCTTCGGGACCGAGCTGAATGGAAGCTGGCCGTGGGTGGCGTTCGCAGGGGGGGCAGCTGGCGGAGCCGCCGGGGCGGTCGGGGATGCGCCGGACCCGTGCGGGCAGGAGTCCAACCGTCACGAGTCCGCTTTCCAGGTGACGGGGGACGGGTTCACCCCGGATGAGAAGTTCAGCGGGCTGATAACGGTGGAGGTCCAGCGGAGGGGCAGCAGCATCTCCGCGGGGCTGACCTACCACCACCTGTGCGTGCTGAGCGGGGGGGAGTGGGCATCCGCGGGCCCGGACAGGCTGCGGATCAGCACCGACAAGGGTCTCCCCGCGGAGCACATCCCGCCCTGGGGTCTGGCCGTGCTCACCGTGCTGCTGCTGCTGGTGTGCGGGCTGCTGAGGACCGTGAACCTGAGCCTGCTGTGGCTGGACCCCGTGGAGCTCTACGTGCTGCACAGCTGCGGCTCCGAGGAGGAGAAGCGGGCCGCCAAGCGCCTGGAGCCCATCCGGAGGAGGGGGAACTTCCTGGTGAGTGCCCTGAACACCACCAGAGCATGAACCTTACACGGTTTTAACCATTCAAACTAAAACTAAACATAAAAATGCACCTAAAAGTTCCTTAATTTGATTTTGGATGCTATAAACAGCATGTTTTTATGTTATAAACACCTAAAAATGTATTTATTACAGCAGCAAACACAGAAGAAGCATCAATAAGAAACAATAAACTGTAGAATAATATAAAGTAAATATAAATATGAACATAAATTGACTTTAAAAGTCATGTTCACCACAGATTTCTTGGAAATAAACAACTCAGCATTAAAAATAAAAGCAAAAACAACAACAAAAGTCTGAAAATGCAGCTTTAAATGTTTGAAAAGTTCTTGAATTTGACTTTTGGAAGAAGGTGCATAAAGTAATCTGTGGTGAACAGAAGTTTTAAAGTCAGTTTATATCAAATATCAAATCTAAGAAAAGCAGGAACAGCAGAAACGAACTTGACACAGAGGAGAAAACGAGAGTGAAATTAAGCTAAACTCAGTATTTCACACTGTTTCAGTCGCTCTTCATCTATAAAACTCAGGTTTATCAGAGAGGGGCTCGAACGTTTCATGGAAATAAACAATTCAGCGTTAAAAACAAAAGCATAAACAATAACAAAAGCCTGAAAAGTTAAAAAAGTTCTGAATGTGACTTTGGAAAAGGTGCATTAAGTCATCTGGTGCATTAATAATCACATGTTTATTCAGTATTCATCAGTAAAAGTCATCAAGTTTATTTAAACTAAAGTTTTTTTTATTATAATTAAACCGTTTCTAATGGACGTGTGTGTAAAATAAGGATAAATAAAATGTATTTTTGCAATACTGTAGATCTGCCAATGTGCACCATATGATGACTTCAGTTTATTTAAAAATTGTAAATATTTTCTTTTCTTCTGTCAGTAAACTCAATTTATTATTATTATTATTATTATTATTATTATTATTAAATACACCACAGCTAAAGAGTTTTATGGTTCTGGAGAATAAGAATGTGACCACGTTTTCATTTAGTGAACTTAATGCTGTGGGATTTTTTATTTTTTTTATTTTATTATTATCATATTTTTGATTTTACACTTTTATTTTAGATTTTATAAATTTATTTGTTTTATTATTATTATCATATTTATTATTTTTTATATATTTTATTATTATTATCATATATTTTGTTATTTATTTTATTATCATATTTTAAATTTTTTATTTTTATTTTAGATTTTTTAAACTTTATTTATTTTTTATTATTATCATATTTTTTATTTTAGATGTATTTTTTTAATTATTTATTTTTTTATTTCTCTTCCTCGTAGACAAGAAGAGACGGAGGGAAAGGATTTTCTGACTGTTATTGTTTGTTTATTGTGTTTTGTTTATTAATAACGACCAAAAACTCAATAAATAAAGTTTAAAAAAGGGAATAATCAATCCAATAATTATTATTATAATGGTGATAATAATAATAATAATAATAATACTCGCTCCAGCCCAGTCAGAGTGTGAGTTACGTCTGTGTGTCCGTCCTCAGACCTGCTCCCTGCTCTTCCTGTCCGCCGTGGGTCACTCCGTCCTCGGCGTGCTCCTGTACCGCGCGCTGGGCTCCATCGTCTCCGCCGTCTTCCTCAGCGGCTTCCTCATCTTCCTCCTGGCCGAGCTGGCTCCTCACATCCTGTGCTCCGGGTACGGCTTCCAGCTGGCGCCGGGCCTCACCTGGCTGGCCCAGGTGTGTCTGGTGCTCACCTGCCCCCTGTCCTGCCCCCTGGGTCTGATCCTGGACCTGGCCCTGAGGAGGGACATCAGCACCTGCGGGATACGGGAGAGGGCCATGGAGATGATCCGCACCAGCGTCAACGACCCGTACAGGTAAGGACGGACGCACGCGCTGCTTTTTAAACCCGCCTCCTCTTCTCCGTGTGTCTCACCGGCGCCGTCTCCTCCCGTCCCCAGTGAGTTTGTGAAGAACGAGTTCAGCAGCGGGATGCTGCGCAGCAAGACGGTGGAGGACATCCTCACGCCGCTCAAGGACTGCTTCATGCTGCCCAGCTCCGTCGTCCTGGACTTCTCCACCATGTCTGAGATCATGCAGAGCGGATACACCCGGGTGCCCGTGTACGAGGAGGAGAGGTGGGCACACACACACACACACACACACACGCACACAGACACAGACACACACGCACACACACGCACACACACACACAGACACACACACACACACACACACTAAACTCTCACCACCTAAAGTTAATGGTTGAACATGGAGAACGAGCAAAACGACGCCATCTGGTGTCCCAAGATCGTCGTCGCAGCAGTCGGGTTTCTAAATCAAATCAAACTTTATTTATAGAGCGCATTATAAACGGCCAAAGTGCTGTTGGTTCACTAAACAATACATTCATTCACCTTCAACCACTTGTCCCTGTCGGGGTCGGGGGGGAGCCGATCCCAGCTGACATCGGGCGTGAGGCGGGGTCCACCCTGGACAGGACGCCAGTCTATCACAGGACACATAGAGACGAACAGAGACAGACAACCATTCACACCTATGGGTGATTTAGAGTCATCAATGAACCGAACACCTGCACGTCTTTGGACTGTGGGAGGAAACCGGAGAACCCGGAGAAAACCCACGCAGACACGGGGACAACATGCAAACTCCACACAGAAGGACCCCAGCCGGGATTCGAACCTGAAAACTTCTCACTGTGAGGCAACAGTGCTAACCATCACACCACCGTGTACAATTAAAATAAAAGATACACATTAAACACAGTTGACAGGTGCTCAGCCTGGATTAAAAGCCATGGAGAACAGATGGGTCCTCCAGGGTCTGGGCTGATCTAATGTCCCAGGGCAGGCTGTTCCAGAGCCGAGGGGCCGCCGCCGCAGAGGCTCGGACCCCTCTGGTCCTGGGGACTTCCAGCAGCAGCTGATCTGTGACCTCAGCGCTCTGGCTGGAGTGCTGGAGAGTCCATTTAGATCTTTAAAAACAAATAACAAACGTTAAAAATCACTCCTGAAGCTGACAGGGAGCCAGAGGAGCGAGGCCGAGACGGGCCTTTTCTGGCAAGTACTAGACGTGGTACGGTTGCACTCACACTGGTCAAAGGAACCAGACTTTAGCCGTGAAACGTGCTGGGGCACGGGACGGAGGACATGTAACAAAAGAGCTGCCGTCTGCTGATGTGTGACGGTGAATAATGACAGTGAGGAGAGCTGATGGGTCGTCCTGAAGTTAGGAAACTTTATTTAGGATTTTGAGAAATTAGGATCTGGAGTTAAGAATAGAACGCTGACTAGGGGCGCACTACCACTGTCCCTCCGTCCCGTGCCTTGTGCTTTAGGGTACTTGTCCCCCACGCCGTAGGCCTCGTGCTCGTACACGTGCGCACGCTCGTGCTCGTACACGTGCAAACGTGCTTTACTAAAGCCCACCTCTCCCAAACGGGCCGTGGATGGCAAGCGTGCCGCTCCTAGACGTGGTACGGTTGCACTCACACTGGTCAAAGGAACCAGACTTTAGCCGTGAAACGTGCTCAGGCACGGGACGGAGGAACAGTGTGAGTGCGACCTTAGATAAGAACACTGACTTAAGGGCCGGCCTAAATCCAAACCTAACCCTAGTTACCATAGTTACAGATAAGATAAGATTGCGAGTTAGGAAGTTTCTGTAATACCTCCTCAGGTCCCTAACGTCTATTTTGCACCGTTGACTTTGCTCCGGCGCCGATACGAGACTGTGAGGGAGTGTTGTCTTCTGATTCGGTCCATTCATCATCGTCATCATCGTCATCTTTACGTGTTTGAATTTTCCAGGTCCAACATCGTGGAGATCCTCTTCGTGAAGGACTTGGCTCTGGTGGACCCGGAGGACTGCACGCCCATGACGACCATCACCAAGTTCTACAACCACCCGCTGCACTACGTCTTCAACGACACCAAGCTGGACGCCATGCTGGAGGAGTTCAAGAAAGGTGCGTCCTCGCGCTCGCACGCAGAAACATCACACGTGACACAACAATAAACAGGAAACAAACTCAAACTCAGCAAAGATGAAGGAGTTTGACTTCCTTCCCTCCTCCGAAAATCAAGTTAACGGATACACCGCCTAAATATGCCGACACATCCGACCAGACAGACCGTAAGGACGCCCTCCCACTGTGCGTCCGTCCCGTGCCCCGGGCTTTAGGGTCCTTGTCCCCCCCTCCAGGCCCGTTTGTACTCACACTACCTGGGCCTCGGAGAATGCTTCTTGCTGCCTATACGTCATCACGCCGTAACACGTCACACGCATTGATGACGTCATGGCGATGCGTGGCTTTGTTTCCAGATCTTTCCGTAGACCTCGGAGTTTTTGTGCGTCTTGTCGACTGTTTTTGAATCTTTTCATCGACCAAATCTGCAGTAAACACTCCACCTCCGCATCACACCAACGTGAACCTTTCACCGCCATTGTTTGAAATGTCCGCGCATGGTCCCTCCTTCTTTTTTCTACGTCCCAACAGGCGCACAGGAAATGACCTCAGAACCGCCGTAGGCCTCGTGCTCGTACACGTGCGCACGCTCGTACACGTGCAAACGTGCTTTACTAAAGCCCACCTCTCCCAAACGGGCCGTGGACGGCAAGCGTGCCTCTCCTAGACGTGGTACAGTTGCACTCACACTGGTCAAAGGAACCAGACTTTAGCCGTGAAACCTGTTTGGGCACGGGACGGAGGCACAGTGGGAGTGCGCCCTAAAAGACATGGGTGGGGGAAGGCCCTGCGGAGGAGGCAGGTTGTGAAATTAGCATGGCGGCCATTACTGACCTCTCTGAGCGTCACGGTGCAGCCCTCTCCACGAGAACAAAGATGAAGGAGTTCAAAAGCTGTAAAATGATGTTTTTTGCCTTTAGTCTTTTGTAACATTTCAATAAAAGATCGGTGGTTTGATTTCTCCTCTTCCTGTCAGGAAACTCTCACATGGCCATCGTGCAGAAGGTGAACAACGAGGGGGAGGGGGACCCGTTCTACGAGGTGCTGGGCTTGGTCACCTTAGAGGACGTCATCGAGGAGATCATCAAGTCAGAGATCCTGGATGAGTCCGACGGCTACTGTACGTTTGTTTTCATATTGTAAAAGTGTTGATGGGTGAAGCGCCGGTGTCTTTGTTATCAAACGCTCCCCCTCTCCTGCTGTAGTGGACAGGAAGGTGAAGCGTCCTCTCGCTCCGCTGGAGATTCCTCTGGAGCCCCGCGTCGTCCACGAGGAGTTTTCTCTCTTCAAGCCCCCCGAAGGAGAACCGAAGATCCGGACCTCCCCGCAGCTCCTGCTGGCTACACACCGCTTCCTGTCCAGAGGTGTGTGTGCGTGTGTCTGTGTGTGTGTGTGTGTGTGTGCCATTATCTGTGAATGTTACCATGCACACGTGTGTTTGGACGCTACCGTTGAAAATCTCCTGTGGGGTTGCAAAAGGCGCGGTAAATTCCTGGAAACTTTAGTTTAGTAGTTAGAGAACCCAGAGTTTATTAAAAGAGTGTTTTAAAGACTTACCTACTGGCCCCTGTACCAGCTCCTCTCATAGTAAAGTCCATTACAGTGGATTACCAAAGTCAACCCCAAAGGAAGGAGCCCATTGGTGCTTTGTTGTGTGTGTAGGGACTCTTCTCATGCTGCTGCAGAGGTTTGCTGTTATTTTCAGCAGCATTAGTGGTTAAAAAAGACCTTTGAATGCCTTCACCGTGCTGCCCCGAGCTAACCACTGTTAGCCACGTCCGACTGTTAGCGTCTCCCCTGGATTTCTACGTTAACAGTCGTTACATAAAACCATGGATTATTTGATGAGTGTAAGGGCGAAAGTACCCTAAAGCACGGGGCACGGGACAGAGGCACAGTGGGAGGACGCCCTATGAAAAGTCCCGTTCAGCATGTAAATAAAATTCGTCGACTGTTTCTGGTGTTAGTGGAGACTTTTGTGCCGTTTCAACTGTTTTTTCGTTCATTTAACATAATTATTTAAACGTTTAAAGCAACTTTTCCGATACTTTAAGCTTCCTGCTGTATTTGAACCATTTCTCCGATACTTTGATCCGATCATCTGAACTCTTTATTATTATTTTTGTGTATTTATTTCAATTTATCTGCAACTTTTAGCTTCCTGTTTAAACGTCTGTGCTCGCTTTGATAGTTTTCACACATTCTCACAAAACAACACAGCGTTGAGGCGTCGCAGCCGGCGTATTCTTCAAGTCATATCATTAAATTAATGTTTTTCCAATGAGTTGACCTGCTCTACAGTGTTTCCACGCTCCCTCTGTGAGTTTGGGCGCCACTGGTGTTTGTGACGTGGTGGAAAGACTGAGCGGCGTCGTGGTTGACCATGAACCTCACACCGAGTAAATAAGTCACAGTTTAACGCCACACATGCACTGATTATGTTCCTGTTACGTATTATACATTATAATCCAGCTCAGGATCGATGGGACGCAGAGACGTCTGCAGGTTATTTGAGCTCTGGACTCGACACCCAGACACTGACCCCCCCCCCCCCCCCTGAGTTCACTGTGTCCTCTGTCTCTGACCTTTGACCCCTGCAGAGGTGGCGCACTTCAGCCCCGGACGCGTCTCCGAGAAGGTTCTGTTCCATCTGCTCCGCCACCCCAGCGTCAACCAGGAGGTGCACTTTGACCCCAACAACCGTCTGAGCGCGGGTCACTACCTCTACACGCGCAACCACCCGGTGGACTACTTCATCCTGCTGCTGCAGGTGCGTGAACGATCGTCACGGCTGCTTTGTTTTCTTTACTTTACTTGTTTTATTGAAGCTGCAGTGAGGAGGAGAAACACTGTGGGTGAAGGTTCAGCAGAAACTGTTTGAGCATTAAACATGTTGTGGCGTTCGCGTCCTGGTCTGTGTTCAGGGGCGAGTGGAGGTGGAGATCGGTAAAGAGGGGCTGAAGTTTGAGAACGGAGCGTTTACGTACTACGGCGTGTCGGCGCTGACGCTGCCGTCCTCAGGTGAGAAGGAGAACAACAACGTGTGCTGTGCTGTGGAGGAAGACGGGACATGATAATAGATACATAAATAATGCATCAATAAACGTGTATATATATATATATATATATATATATATATAAATAAATACAGGAATAAATAAATAAATAAATGTGTGAATAAAAATAAATAAACAAATTAATAAATACAGGAATAAATAAAAAAAAATGCATAAATGAATAAAAACAATAATTGCATTAATGTGTGAATAAAAATAAGATAAGTAATAAATAAACACATGAATAAACAAATGAATAAAATAATAAATAAAAAATAAGAATAAACAAATTGATGCAAATTTAAATAAATAAATGTGTGAATAAATCAAATAAAATAAAGAATAAATAGGCTGAAGGAAGGAAGGTCGACCAAGGACAGAAAAAATACAAATAAAAATGAGATTTTTAAAAATAGAAAAATGAATACAGTATATTTGTGTATTTACATTTAAAAATAAAAACTGCTGTGGAGCAGACAGGACAATCAATCAATAAATAAATGCATCAATAAATGTGTAAATAAATCAGAGAATAAATAAAATAATAAATAAATGTGTGAATAAATAAATCAAATAACAGAATAAATAGGCTGAATCAGGTTGAACAAGGAAAGAAATACAAATAAAACTGAGATTTAAATGAAAGAAAAATGAATACAGTATATTTGTGTATATACATTTAAAAAGAAGCATTAGTAAATGATTAATGAGCATTTCATTCATTATTGATTGAATCACGTCGTTTTTAAAATAACATTAAAATAAATAAATAAACTGTTTCTCAGAGTGAAATAGGTTCAAATTATTAAATTCACTTTCACAAACAACGTGTTAATGTGGTTTTATCTGCTCGATTAAAGTCTGTGTGTGTGTGTGTGTGTGTGTGTGTGTGTGTGTGTGCGCGTGTGTGTGTGCGTGTGAGCGTGCGTGTGTGTGTGTGTGTGTGCTTGGTGTCTGCGTGTGTGTGTGTGTGTGTGTGTCTGCGTGTGTGCGTGTGTGTGCGTGCGTGTGTGTCTGCGTGTGTGTCTGCGTGTGTGTGTGTGTGCAGTGCACCAGTCTCCGGTGTCGACCCAGCGTCACTCTCCCAGGGATCCCTTTGAGGCGGCCGACGCCACGAGCCCGTCCAGCTACTGCCCCGACTACACCGTCCGAGCGCTCACCGACCTGCAGCTCATACGGGTCAGTGCCAGCTTCAAAGATGCAAATGAGGCGTTTTGTTATGAAATATGAGTCAATTTTCATCCATTTACAGATCAGAAATGTGAACTTTGGATAAAGTCAGGTTCAGAATTCTTGTTTCATTGTTTTGACGTATTAGAGTCAAAGGTTTTAACAGATTTCTCTTTTAATGCTCCCTTAAAAACATCAATTTTCTGCATGTTTTTATGAATCAATGTTTTATAAATAAGGGCGCACTCCCACTGTTCCTCCGTCCCGTGCCCAAGCACAGCAAAGTCTAATTCGTTTGACCAGTGTGAGTGCAACAATACCGCGTCTAGGCGCAGTACGCTTGCCGTCCACGGCCCGTTTGGGAGAGGTGGGCTTTAGTAAAGCACGTTTGCACGTGTACGAGCACGAGCGTGCGCACGTGTACGAGCACGAGGCCTACGGCGGCTCTGAGGTCATTTCCTGTGCGCCTGTTGGGACGTAGAAAAAAGAAGGAGGGACCATGCGCGGACATTTCAAACAATGGCGGTGAAAGGTTCACGTTGGTGTGATGCGGAGGTGGAGTGTTTACTGCAGATTTGGTCGATGAAAAGATTCAAAAACAGTCGACAAGACGCACAAAAACTCCGAGGTCTACGGAAAGATCTGGAAACAAAGCCACGCATCGCCATGACGTCATCAATGCGTGTGACGTGTTACGGCGTGATGACGTATAGGCAGCAAGAAGCATTCTCCGAGGCCCAGGTAGTGCGAGTACAAACGGGCCTGGAGGGGGGACAAGGACCCTAAAGCCCGGGGCACGGGACGGACGCACAGTGGGAGAAATGGACCCCAATGTAAATCTGGGTTGTGTGTTGCAGGTGACGCGCCTCCAGTACCTGAACGCTCTCATGGCGTCGCGGGTCGGTCAGAGTCCAGACCCCCCTGAGATCAAGATCCTGCCCAACAGTCAGACCAAACTGCTCAACGACAGGAACGCCGCGCAGCCAGGTAGAGCTCCTCCGCACGCCGCCGCCGCCGCCCGGACGCAGAACTAACAGCTTTTAACTCTTCTTCCTGTTTGATCTCAGCTGGACTAAAACACGTTTCTCTCTTCTCTCCCTCCTCCTCTTCTTCTCCTCCTCCTCCTCTGGATCGTCCAGAGTTCCCTGTAAACTTTTCCTTCTTTGACACCATCGAGAACTTCTGTTAGTTTGCTTTGCATGAGGTAAACGACCGGCTGTCGTCTGTAGTTTCTGCTTTTCCCCGAAGACGGGAGCAAATCTGCGTCATTTCAGTTCCAAGCACAGATTTATGTATTTAAAATAAGAAAATATGTAAATTTAACTCTTTGTTTTTTAATGTTCATCAATTCATAGTTAAAAATGTCAAATTCAGAAACAAAATGCAAAGTTTAAACTGCAATTTTTTAACCTTGGGATTTTTTCCATTTAATTTTTTTAACATTTCCTTTTTTTAACCCCGAATTTTTTAATATTGAAATTTTTTAACATTTAATTTTTTTAACATTTAATTTTTTTAACATTTAATTTTTTAACCTTAAATTTTTTAATATTGAATTTTTTTAACATTTAATTTTTTAACCCTGAATTTTTTAACCCTGAATTTTTTAATATTGAAATTTTTTAACATTTAATTTTTTTAACATTGAATTTTTTTAACATTTAATTTTTTAACCTTAAATTTTTTAATATTGAATTTTTTTAACATTTAATTTTTTAACCCTGAATTTTTTAATATTGAAATTTTTTAACATTTAATTTTTTAACCTTAAATTTTTTAATATTGAATTTTTTTAACCTTTAAATTTTGTAACATTGAATTTTTTAACCTTGACATTTTTAACATTTAATTTTTTTAACATTGAATTTTTTCAATGTTTAATTTTTTAACCTTAAATTTCTGAACATTGAAAAATAAAGAGTTTAGTTCAGAGTCAAAACAAACACAAATATTTTTAATACATAAATATTCCAAATCCGAGGACACAGATTTACTTCCATACCTGACACCATCTCACTCGGTGTGTGCGTGTGTGTGTGTGTGTGTGTGTGTGTGTGTGTGTGTGTGTGTGTGTGTGTGTGTGTGTGTGTGTGTGTGTGTGTGTGTGTGTGTGTGTGTGTGTGTGTGTGTGTGTGTGTGTGTGTGTGTGTGTGTGTGTGTGTGTGTGTGTGTGTGTGTGTGTGTGTGTGTGTGTGTGTGTGTGTGTGTGTGTGTGTGTGTGTGTGTGTGTGTGTGAACGTTGTGTCTGTTCTGACTGTTTACATCTAAACCCCGCCTCTTCATCTTCTCCCTCGTGCCGTCCGTCACCTTTAACCTCAGACTGTAAACTAAAGATGGACGTAGCTACGTCCTTTTGACCGCCGCCATCTTGGTTTTTTAAACTTGGACGTGACCACGCAGAGCGCTGCGGAGGTGATGTATTTTTGTAGGCAGACCCTGAAGTGGAGTCTCCCCCTGCTGGACATTAGAGAGAATGCAGCTTTAAGTGGAGTCTCCTCCTGCTGGACATTAGAGAGAATGCAGCTTTAAGTGGAGTCTCCTCCTGCTGGACATTAGAGAGAATGCAGCTTTAAGTGGAGTCTCCTCCTGCTGGACATTAGAGAGAATGCAGCTTTAAGTGGAGTCTCCTCCTGCTGGACATTAGAGAGAATGCAGCTTTAAGTGGAGTCTCCTCCTGCTGGACATTAGAGAGAATGCAGCTTTAAGTGGAGTCTCCTCCTGCTGGACATTAGAGAGAATGCAGCTTTAAGTGGAGTCTCCTCCTGCTGGACATAAGAGGGAATGCAGCTTTAAGTGGACACGCCCATCTTTATGAAACAGTCTGTGTTGTGTTGTGTGTCTTTAACGTTGTGTGTGTGCGTGTGTGTGATGCCCCTCGTTCACCCCAGCTCTCTCTCTCATTGGTCGGGTCCCCACAGGTGGCAGTGGCGCCCAGGAGAGCTCCACAGAAGAAGAGGCTCATGGGAAATGTAGTTTCTGAGCTGCTGGGACCAAGTGGAGGTGTCTTTAGCTTGTTCTCCTGATCATCTATGGCTGGAACGTAGTTTACTGGACAAGACTGGAGCCAGAGGGTTTTATTCTTTATTTAAATCGACTTCTCACACACACACACACACACACACACACACACAGTAACACACACACACACACACACACACACACACACACACACACACAGACACACACACACACACACACACACACACACACAGACACACAGACACACACACACACACACACACACACTCTCCTTTATGTGATTCTCATTGCATTTCTGATCTCGTGCTGTTTTATGAACGCTGGACTTCGTGTGTGTATATTTACATAAATGCATTTTATTTTAATTTGGCGGTGCCTTTCTTCCAGGTTCGCACTAAATTCTGCATCGCTGTGATTCCTCACTTTGCCTGTCTGGGTGCCAAAGGTGTGTGTGTGTGCGCGTGTGTGTGTGTGTGTGTGTGTGTGTGAAGCATCCGTCCCATTGAGACACTAAAAAGGATCAAACACAAGTTGGTTAAAAGCAGATTTTCACGTTAATTGTGTGCATTGTTTTATAGTATTACGCTATTTTACGGTGTGTGTGTGTGTGTGTGTGTGTGTGTGTGTGTGTGTGTGTGTGTAAAGTGGGAATAATCTACAGTGTAATGAAGGAACATTGATGTGTTTTTAACGACAGCAGAGGAAGAAGAGGTTAAATGAACCTTTAAATCTCTCGTATCTCGGTTCGATTTGACTTTTGTAACATTCCAGCACATGTTCGTGTGTGTGTGTGTGTGTGTGTGTGTGTCTGTGTGTGTGTGTCTGTGTCTGTGTCTGTGTGTGTGTGTGTGACAGAATATCTCACTACATGTCAGAGGGCGCCCAGTCTCCACCTGCGCTCCGTCGCCCGTCGTGCTGCGTGCCGACGTCCTGACGTTGCATGTGTGCGTGTGAACACGTGGAGTCTGTCACAGATGGCGTCTAAACATCCCTGCGTGATCCCCGTGTTCGTACACTCATGCGTTAACCATCAGGACTGTCTCTCGGTTTGAATCCGTGCTTTAAAGGAGATTTTAAAGCAGTGCGCGTGAACGTGCGCGCGCTGGGAAAGTCGTACACTGTAAAAAACGAGGACGCAAAAACATTTTCAGTGAAAGAATAAATCCTAAAGTTTAAGGCGGGAGATTTTTTTCACTGTCATTTAATCTGTTCGTTGTTTTCTCGATTAACCGATTTGTTGTTTGGTGCAAATTCAATGATTCAAGTCCAAGATGGCGTCCTCACACGTCTCGTTTTGTCCACAACTTTACCGTCACACGGCGTTTCTCCTTTTCTGCTGCGTGGCATCGGCTCCACTTGGAGCTGCGGCACAACACGGCACGGCACGGTGTGTTTTTCCCCTGGACGTTCTTCGGTGGCTTTTCGCGGCTGCAGCTCGGTGTTTTCTGTCCGTTTTTTTATATTTTTAAACATCCTGAAAGTATTTCTCACGTCACAGACGGGTTCACAGAGAGGGGAGTTGATGGCGTCGTGCTTTAGTTCCGGTGTTCCTGCTCTGATCTCCGTCTGCTGCAAGAAAATAACTTATTCAAATTTTAGTTTAACACCTGAATTCATGAATATGCAGGATATTACATCACAGCTCCTGCTCATTTAGGGCGCACTCCCACTGTGCCTCCGTACCGTGCCCCAGCACGTTCCACGGCTAAAGTCTGGTTCCTTTGACCAGTGTGAGTGCAACCGTACCGCGTCTAGGAGCGACACGCTTGCCGTCCACGGCCCGTTTGGGAGAGGTGGGCTTTAGTAAAGCACGTTTGCACGTGTACGAGCACGAGCGTGCGCACGTGTACGAGCACGAGGCCTACGGCGGTTCTGAGGTCATTTCCTGTGCGCCTGTTGGGACGTAGAAAAAAGAAGGAGGGACCATGCACGGACATTTCAAACAATGGCGGTGAAAGGTTCACGTTGGTGTGATGCGGAGGTGGAGTGTTTACTGCAGATTTGGTCGATGAAAAGATTCCAAAACAGTCGACAAGACGCACAAAAACTCCGAGGTCTACGGAAAGATCTGGAAACAAAGCCACGCATCGCCATGACGTCATCAATGCGTGTGACGTGTTACGGCGTGATGACGTATAGGCAGCAAGAAGCATTCTCCGAGGCCCAGGTAGTGTGAGTACAAACGGGCCTGGAGGGGGGGACAAGGACCCTAAAGCACGGGGCGCGGGACGGAGGCACAGTGGGAGGGCGCACTGAGAGTGAATTTTGTCGTCCGTTTCTTAAAGTGTAACCGCGGCACGAGGGGATTTCCACACACAGCCAGAATAAAGAGTCAGATTGTACTCACACACACACACACACACACACACACACACACACACACACACACAGTACGGCATGTGAGTGACTGTGACTCCTGCACCCTTTCCGTCTCTTTTTGACTCAGCTCGGTGTTTTCTGTCCGTTTTTTTATATTTTTAAACATCCTGAAAGTATTTCTCACGTCACAGACGGGTTCACAGAGAGGGGAGTTGATGGCGTCGTGCTTTAGTTCCGGTGTTCCTGCTCTGATCTCCGTCTGCTGCAAGAAAATAACTTATTCAAATTTTAGTTTAACACCTGAATTCATGAATATGCAGGATATTACATCACAGCTCCTGCTCATTTAGGGCGCACTCCCACTGTGCCTCCGTACCGTGCCCCAGCACGTTCCACGGCTAAAGTCTGGTTCCTTTGACCAGTGTGAGTGCAACCGTACCGCGTCTAGGAGCGACACGCTTGCCGTCCACGGCCCGTTTGGGAGAGGTGGGCTTTAGTAAAGCACGTTTGCACGTGTACGAGCACGAGCGTGCGCACGTGTACGAGCACGAGGCCTACGGCGGTTCTGAGGTCATTTCCTGTGCGCCTGTTGGGACGTAGAAAAAAGAAGGAGGGACCATGCACGGACATTTCAAACAATGGCGGTGAAAGGTTCACGTTGGTGTGATGCGGAGGTGGAGTGTTTACTGCAGATTTGGTCGATGAAAAGATTCCAAAACAGTCGACAAGACGCACAAAAACTCCGAGGTCTACGGAAAGATCTGGAAACAAAGCCACGCATCGCCATGACGTCATCAATGCGTGTGACGTGTTACGGCGTGATGACGTATAGGCAGCAAGAAGCATTCTCCGAGGCCCAGGTAGTGTGAGTACAAACGGGCCTGGAGGGGGGGACAAGGACCCTAAAGCACGGGGCGCGGGACGGAGGCACAGTGGGAGGGCGCACTGAGAGTGAATTTTGTCGTCCGTTTCTTAAAGTGTAACCGCGGCACGAGGGGATTTCCACACACAGCCAGAATAAAGAGTCAGATTGTACTCACACACACACACACACACACACACACACACACACACACACACACAGTACGGCATGTGAGTGACTGTGACTCCTGCACCCTTTCCGTCTCTTTTTGACTCAGCCCGTGTGTTCGATTCCTTCAGCGTTGCCGTATTCCAGGAGAAATCTTCTGACTCTCTGATGTTTTTCAGCCGTTTCCTCTTTGATCTGTTGTTCTCGTTCATTCCCGCGGTTTCAGAAGAGCGTAAGACGATAACCATCCCTTTGCACCTGTAACGACAGAAGCGTGTGTTAATATATGACTCCTTAAAGTTCGAGTTAACGTAGTTTAGAGGTATTTCAGGTACAGTAACACTGTGACTGCAGGTGTTATTGACGCTACACAGTGGAAGCAATCCCTCCTCCTGTGCAGGTTACATTTGTATCTCTCTTTTCTTTTACTGTATCTGTTGAGACGCTGCCGTTCCTCCTCGGGTGCATTGAGACTCCGTGACATTTAACTCTTTCAATGATCTCGTTTCCTAGGAAATAAACTCACCCCTGTTCGAACCCTGTGGTTTTTGTTTGCCTCGTCTGTTTCCACGCACGCACACAGACGGCGTCAGAAGACGTCACTTTATACAGATGTTGTGTTCAGTAGTGCAGTAAATCCTCCTGCAGGGAGGTGGCGCTGAAGACTCTGCAACACGTGCAAGTGAGTGTGAATGCATTCGTTTTTTACGAAGAAAATACTTTGACTTCACTTTTTTCGACAAAATGTAGCTTTTTTTTCACTTTTTAACACTAAACTGACTTTTTTCACTTTCGAATAAGTGGAAAAAAATCATTAGTATGTCGAAAAAGTTATTGTACATACTCCTCAGGCCTGGACTCTGCTGCCCACTCACACCTCAAGGAGAAAGCCCACTCCTTTGAGGACAACAGTGTCCACATCCTGGACAGAGAGGACCGATGGTTTGAAAGAGGAGGAAAAGAAGCATCTATGTAAAAGTAGAGAAACCATCGCTAAACAGAGGAGGGGGTCTGAGACTCCACTTATCTCCAGTTTACAATGCTGCCCTTTCATCCCTTCATTCAACAATCCAACCTCAAAGAACAACTGTTCACACACGTCCTCCTGTGACTCCAACCACTGTGGTTCAGACTCAATAGAGCACTAACCAAGTCCAGACCTACTTCCACCAACGACTGGACCAGGACCAGGACCAGGCTGGGACTGGTCCAGCACAAACCAAGTCCAAACCAACTTCCACCAACGACTGGACCAGGACCAGGCTGGGACTGGACCAGCACAAACTGACTTCCCACCAACAACTGCCACTCTAACGACGGTCGTTGGCACTTGGAGCACAAAGGGTTCCAGTGACATCATCGACCTTGTGAGAGGTTAAATACCTGGATCTCACACCAGTGAGTTGGATCAGTCCCAGCCTGGTCCTGGTCCTGGTCCAGTCCCAGCCTGGTCCTGGTCCTGGTCCAGTCCCAGCCTGGTCCTGGTCCTGGTCCCGGTCCCAGCCTGGTCCTGGTCCTGGTCCTGGTCCTGGTCAGATGTGTACATGAACTGATGAAGCCTCTTGGATGAGAGGTGAAACGTCTTCCTGACAAAGAACCAAGTCCAGTTGCTTTGGACTGAAACTGCTTTGAGGAGAACGACGACCTGGACACATGAGAACACTCACAGGCTTATTTTATAGTATGTTGAAAAAAGTGACGAAAAAAAACATCAAAACATTCATGGCACAGTTCAGGGGTGGGCGATCCCGGTCCTGCAGAGCCACTGTCCTGCATGTTTCAGGTTTCTCTCTGCTCTAACACACCTGAGTCTAATGATGTGCTCGTTATCAAGCAGCTGAAGCTCGTCACAGTTTGATTATTGTTAGACTCAGGTGTGTCAGACTCAGGTGTGTCAGACTCAGGTGTGTCAGACTCAGGTGTGTCAGACTCAGGTGTGTCAGACTCAGGTGTGTTAGACTCAGGTGTGTCAGACTCAGGTGTGTCAGACTCAGGTGTGTTAGACTCAGGCGTGTTAGACTCAGGTGTGTTAGACTCAGGTGTGTTAGACTCAGGTGTGTCAGACTCAGGTGTGTTAGACTCAGGTGTGTTAGACTCAGGTGTGTCAGACTCAGGTGTGTTAGACTCAGGTGTGTCAGACTCAGGTGTGTCAGACTCAGGTGTGTTAGACTCAGGTGTGTTAGAGTAGGGAGGAACCTAAAACATGCAGGACAGAGGCTCTGCAGGTCTGGGATCGCACACCCCTGAACTAGTGTGTTAAAAAAAAGTCAGGGAAATTCATATTACAGTGTCCAACAAATAAGTCAAAGAAGGTCGTAGTGTAGTTTGTCGGAAAAAAGTCAAAATATAAATTTTCCAAAATGCTAAATGGCATAATTTAGGGTCAGGATCAGAAACTGGGTACTTGTCACCTTCTGCCGTGATGGGTCCAGATCCTACAGCCAGACAACGGGACAACCAGTCACAGGACAGCGTCAGTTTAGCGTCATAAAAGACAGAATATATATATATTATATATATATATATATATATTATATATTATAATTCAGCTCAGGATCGATGGGACGCAGAAACGTCTGCAGGTTATTTGAGCTCTGGACTCGACACCCAGACACATAAAGTCAGAATTACGAGTTTAAAGTCAGAAATTACGAGTTTAAAGTCAGAATTATGAGTTTAAAGTCAGATTTCCAAGTTTAAAGTCAGATTTCCAAGTTTAAAGTGTTACAGCCCAGAAAACGGGACAATCAGCCACAGGATAGCGTGAGTTTAGCCTCATAAAAGACGGAATAGATTAAAGTTAACTACGTCTAAAATCTCAGAAATCAGTCACAGCACAGGTTTGTTTTAGAGAGAATTAAACTTGTGATACTGTACGTCGGAAAAACAAAACACAAGACTCAGAATATCGAGCTGACACACATCAGGTTCACACACACACACACACATCAGGTTCACACACACACACACATCAGGTTCACACACACACACACACACATGCGGTCACTGTGCTACACAGTGCATCTTCACAGACTTTGAAAAGGTCTGAACGTTTGTAGTATTCATCTCCCCGTAGTGACTTCCTGTCCTGGATATGACATCGTACCCCCCTTACACACACACACACACACACACACACACACACACACACCACATTTGTGGTTGTCAGAATGCACAGAGGTGATGAGAGCGTCGCACACAGCTTTCATTAAACACTGAATCAGATATTTTTTTTACACTTTTAATATTTAAATTCTGAGTTTAAAGTCAGAATTACGAGTTTAAAGTCAGAATTTCCAAGTTTAAAGTCAGAATTACGAGTTTGAAGTCAGAATTTTAGAGTTTAAAGTCAGAATTACGAGTTTAAAGTCAGAATTTCCAAGTTTAAAGTCAGAATTAACAAGTTTAAAGTCAGAATTATGAGTTTAAAGTCAGAATTAACAAGTTTAAAGTCAGAATTTCGAGTTTAAAGCCAGAATTACTGAGTTTAAAGTCAGAATTTTAAGATTAAAGTCAGAATTTCCAAGTTTAAAGTCAGAATTTTAAGAATAAACCCGTTAAAACCAGATTTTCTGGGTCCAAAAGTGTGAATTTTAATAACTGTGATGTGTTTTTATGTTTATTTAATATCGATTTTAGAGGAAAATCACATTTTTGAGGCGGGTTCGACTCCTTTATCTTTTCTGTCAGAATGTCTTTGTGGGTTTTTATATATTTATATATTTATTTATATATTTATAAATATGATATTTAACATTATTATAACAAGAGAATCAGAATATCGAGCTGACACATCAGGTTCACGCGAACCTTTGGTCACTGTGTTACACCGCGTTAAACCTTCATTACAGACGTCACTTGTTGTTGAACGCGCATGAAAGAGCGGCGATGTTCTCTGTGTGCGTATCACGTACCACTTCCTGCCACAGGAACTTCCTCCGCAGAGAACCAGGTCAGTTGTTCGTGTCGTACTACGATTCCTGCTTCACCACCTGCTTCAGTCGAGGCTTTGAAACGCTAACTTCTGCGTCGGGCTGCAACAACACAAACCCGCTCCGTTTGAAGCATTTGCAGTAAAGTCTTTATAGAAGTAAAGCTTTGCAAAAGCCTCGGTACTTGTTCACTTCCTGTCACAACACCTGCAACAGGAAACTAACTTGGACATGTTTAAAATGTTTGTTGTAAGGTCTGAAAAAGGTCTTCACTTCCTGTCCTGGAAATTACATCGTACTCCCCCCCCCTCACGTTTGTGGTCGTCAGAATGCACAGAGGTGATGAGAGGCGGCACGCAGCTTTCAGAAAACACCGAGTTTGAAGTCAGAATTATGAGTTTAAGGGCGCACTCCCACTGTGCCTCCGTACCGTGCCCAAGCACGTTTCACGCTAAAGTCTGGTTCCTTTGACCAGTGTGAGTGCAACCGTACCGCGTCTAGGAGCGGCACGCTTGCCGTCCACGGCCCGTTTAAGAGAGGTGGGCTTTAGTAAAGCACGTTTGCACATGTACGAGCACGAGCGTGCGCACGTGTACGAGCACGAGGCCTACGACGGTTCTGAGGTCATTTCCTGTGCGCCTGTTGGGACGTAGAAAAAAGAAGGAGGGACCATGCGCGGACATTTCAAACAATGGCGGCGAAAGGTTCACGTTGGTGTGATGCGGAGGTGGAGTGTTTACTGCAGATTTGGTCGATGAAAAGATTCAAAAACAGTCGACAAGACGCACAAAAACTCTGAGGTCTACGGAAAGATCTGGAAACAAAGCCACGCATCGCCATGACGTCATCAATGCGTGTGACGTGTTACGGCGTGATGACGTATAGGCAGCAAGAAGCATTCTCCGAGGCCCAGGTAGTGTGAGTACAAACGGGCCTGGAGGGGGGACAAGGACCCTAAAGCACGGGGCACGGGACGGAGGAACAGTGGGAGGGCGCCCTCAGAGTCAGAATTCTGAGTTTAAAGTCAGTTGGAGGACTCGAAAAAGTGTCAAATTGGCTTCAAAGTCCGGCGCAGGTCCTGGGACCTGGGACCTGGGTCCTGGGGCCCGGATCGTCCTCTGAACCCTGGACCAGGTCTAAGAGTCCCCCGGCTCCTGTGACGTCTTCTGCACCTTTAACAAACCAGCCGGAGGAGGGGAAGTTTGTTCTGGCTCTGATGAAAACCACAGCACGCGTTTCAGGTCTGAGAAGGTCTAAACGTTTCCTTTCCTGGAAATGACATCGTACCCCCCCCCACTCACACACACACACACACACACACGCACACGCACACGCACGCACACGCACACGCACACGCACACACACACACACACACACCATATTTGTGGTTGTCAGAATGCACAGAGGTGATGAGAGCCGCACACAGCTTTCATTAAACACTGAATCAGATATTTTTTTAAACTTTTGATATTTAAATTAAGTTTCATTAATCATTAATATTTAAATAATTTAAAATAAATAGTTTATTAAAAATAAAAACTGTATGGTCAGTTTAATTAATTATTAATATTTAAATAATTATAAATAAATAGTTAATTTAAATTAAATACTGTATGGTCAGATTTTCTATTTAAATATAAATAAATAAAATAAATATTTTCTGTATTTAAAAATACATTTGCAACACAATAACGACTCCATTTATATTTATATTTATTTTAGTTTTTTATCTGAACTTGTTTAAACAACATTTTTTTGGTCTAAAACTTTTTTAGATTTTTTTTACATTAATGAAAAATAAAGACGTCGAATTATAAACGGGAACAAACTTTGATTTCCTCTAAAACGGATTTAAATATAGAACAAGTGTGTGTGTGTGTGTGTGTGTGTGTGTGTGTGTGTGTGTGTGTGTGTGTGTGTGTGTGTGTGTGTGTGTGTGTGTGTGTGTGTGTGTGTGTGTGTGTGTGTGTGTGTGTGTGTGTGTGTGTCCCTCTGTGTGTGTGTGTGTGTGTGTGTGTGTGTCTCTGTCTCTCTGTTTCTGTGTCTCTGTCTCTGTATGTGTGTGTGTGTGTGTGTGTGTGTGTGTGTGTGTGTGTGTCTGTATGTGTGTGTGTGTGTGTGTGTGTCCCTCTGTGTGTGTGTGTGTGTGTGTGTGTGTGTGTGTGTGTGTGTGTGTGTGTGTGTGTGTGTGTGTGTGTCCCTCTGTGTGTGTGTGTGTGTGTGTGTGTGTGTCTGTATGTGTGTGTGTGTGTGTGTCCCTCTGTGTGTGTGTGTGTGTGTGTGTGTGTGTCTCTGTGTGTGTGTGTGTGTGTGTGTGTGTGTGTGTGTGTGTGTGTGTGTGTGTGTCTCTGTCTCTCTGTTTCTGTGTGTGTGTCTTTGTGTCTCTCTGTATGTGTGTGTGTGTGTCTGTGTGTGTGTGTGTGTGTGCGTGTGTGTGTCTCTGTCTCTCTGTCTCTGTGTGTGTGTGTGTGTGTGTGTCTCTCTCTCTGTCTGTGTCTCTGTGTGCGCATGCGTGTGTGTGTGACGTACAAACAGGAAGCTGAACACAGATAAAAGCCGGTGGTTCGAACCCTCGCCTTCACACTTGAGCATCTTCTCACGTTCCTCCTTCTTCTTCCTCCTGTGACGGTTTCCATGGAGACGATGTTGGACTTTGATCTGTCTCAAGCTTTGGACGAGTGAGTTTTTATTCCCTAACTTTTGTATTTTGAGGAGAAAAAAATCACATTTTTAGTAAATAAATTGTAATAATTTGAGGAAAATAGTTTTAATATTTCAAGAAAAGTCAGAATTTCATTGTTTTGACGTATTAGAGTCAAAAGTTTTTACAGATTTCTCTTTTTAATCGTTAAATCCGCATGAAAAACATAAATTTTCTGCATATTTTTATGAATTAATGATGAATAAATGAGGCTGTTTTTGCCTCTAGTGTCTTGTGATAATGTTTCAATAAAATTCATAATTATTTAAGACAAAATGGTAAAATTCTGAGGATAAAAATCACATTTTGAGGAAATAAATTGTAATATTTTGAGCGGAAAAGTGGAAATATTTCAAGAAAAAAACAGAATAATTGGAGATTTCATTGTTTTGACGCATTAGAGTCAAAGGTTTTTACAGATTTCTCTTTTTATGGCTCCATAAATCAACTTTAAATCAACTTTAAATCAACAAAAAAACATAAATCAACCTTTATTTATCTATTTATTCGACTTTTCATACAGAAAAGTGTCACAAAGAGCCGAGTTACAGAGATGAACAGAAGAGAAACATCAAATGAAACCAGGAGAAGAAAGTTAAAAGAAACCACAGTCATTCACAGAGACACACGCACACACACACACACACACACACACACACACACACAGCCACGCTGACGCACACACACACACACACACACACACACACACACAGCCACGCTGACACACACACACACACACATACACACACACAGCCACGCTGACACACACACACACACACACACACAGCCACACACACACACACACACAGCCACGCTGACACACACACACACACACATACACACACACAGCCACGCTGACACACACACACACACACACACACTCACACACAGCCACAGTCACACACACACACACACACACACACACACACACACAGCCACAGTCACACACACACACACACACACAGCCAGAGTCACACACACACACACACACACACACAGCCACGCTGACACACACACCTGCACAAACACTAGCTGTCACTACAGAGACACGGACGGGCAGCGAGACCTGAGGTACAGAGGAAGCTAGAGGAAGCTGCCTTTGGGGGGGGGGGGCAACCACACTGGGAGAGATCCCAGTCCAAGGTCGCAGGGACCACCGCCACAGAGACCACAGCCACAGAGACCCCCCCAACCCGGGCAGACAGGAGCCTCCGCACCAAGGTGCAGAGCCCTCTAGTCGCCTGGGTCGGGACTGTCCACGGGACAGCACCCCCCGCGGACAACTCCCAGTCCTTTAGGCCCCCTGAGGAAACACTGGAGACTAAACACTGTGGCCTAAAACAGTAAAGGGTTAAAATACGGAGGCTAAAAACACGAGAGACTAAAACATCAAAGCACAGATGCATCCATGTTGGATACACGAGGCTGTGAAGGAGAGGAGTCAGCGTGTGTGCACGTTCTGCTCACGTGCACGTTTCTGACTCAGACTGAGAAGAGAAACCTTTAAAGGTCCAACTTTAACACGCTGAAGGTGAACAAAGGGAACGTTTTCACTCAGCTGTCATCGTGAAACTCCCCCCGTCCGTCCCCGACATCAGCACGAGTGTTTTCCCTGTTTCACGTTTTCTGATGTCATTTTTAAAATATGCAAATGAGGCAGAGACTGACAGACACAAACACACAGAACAACACCTCTGAAGTGATCGAACGGTGTTTTCCTGGGGTCGCTCTTCTTAAGACATCAACTGTCTGTTCATTTAACAGTTAACCACTAAGTGATGAGTCCTCTGCAGCGTGCGTCGGCCTTAACGTTGCATGTTTAAAGAGCACGAGAGAACCTAGAAGCAGCCGGGAGTTCCTGAAATAATGTGCAGACAAAGGGAAGAGCTGCAGTGTGTGTGCATGTGTTTCACTTCACTTCACTTTTTGGACGAGTTGGAAAAAAAACAACAACGGAGGGACTTGTGTTAAAGTGTAGGAGCCTAAACGTGTGTTAAAGTGTCCTCTAGGAGCCAAAACATGTGCTAACGTGTCCTCTAGGAGCCAAGACATGTGTTAAAGTGTCCTCTAGGAGCATAAACGTGTGTTAAAGTGTCCTCTAGGACCCAAAACGTGAGCTAAAGTGTCCTCTAGGAGCCTAAACACGAGTTAAAGTGTCCTCTAGGAGCATAAACATGTGCTAAAGTGTCCTCTAGGAGCCAAAACATGTGCTAAAGTGCCCTCTAGGAGTCAAAACATGTGCTAAAGTGTCCTCTAGGAGCATAAACGTGTGTTAAAGTGTCCTCTAGGAGCCAAAACATGTGCTGAAGTGTCCTCTAGGAGCCAAAACGTGTGTTAAAGTGTCCTCTAGGAGCCAAAACATGTGCTAAAGTGCCCCCTAGGAGCCAAAACATGTGCTAAAGTGTCCTCTAGGAGCCAAAACATGTGCTAAAGTGTCCTCTAGGAGCCAAAACATGTGTTAAAGTGTCCTCTAGGAGCCTAAACGTGTGTTAAAGTGTACTCTAGGAGCATAAACATGTGCTAAAGTGTCCTCTAGCAACCTAAACATGTGTTAAAGTGTCCTCTAGGAGCCTAAACGTGTGTTAAAGTGTACTCTAGGAGCATAAACGTGTGTTAAAGTGTCCTCTAGGAGCCAAACATGTGCTAAAGTTTCCTCTAGGAGCATAAACGTGTGCTAAAGTGTCCTCTAGGAGCCAAAACATGTGCTAAAGTGCACTCTAGGAGCCAAAACGAGTATTTCCACGGTACATTTACTTCAATAAAGAACCTGAATACTTCTTCCACCACTGGGAATCTACGTCATTAAGCACTAAAGTCGTATTTTAACGTAAGAGTATCGAAGCCTTGCACCTGCGTATAAAGAAACGCTTTATTCATTTTCTGTATTTATCTGTTTTTGTGTTTCAGCTCCTCCGACTTGGCTGATACAGGACGTGAGTCACGCTGCTTTAACATGACGGTAAGATTCATTTTCACCACCTCCACCAAGAAGGTTTGTTTGTTTGTTTGTTTGTTTGTTTGTTTGTTTGTTTGTGTAGAAACAACAGACCCACATTCAAAGAGTCGACTTTTAGTCATTTTGCATCTTTTTGTGGTGGTTTTGCATCTATTTTTAGTCATTTTGCATCTTTTTGTGGTGGTTTTGCATCTATTTTTAGACATTTTGCATCTTTTTGTGGAGGTTTTGCATCTATTTTTAGTCATTTTGCATCTTTTTGTGGAGGTTTTGCATCTATTTTTAGTCATTTTGCATCTTTTTGTGGAGGTTTTGCATCTATTTTTAGTCATTTTGCATCTTTTTGTGGAGGTTTTGCATCTATTTGTGGTGGTTTTGCATCTATTTTTAGACATTTTGCATCTTTTTGTGCTGGTTTTACATCTATTTTAGTCATTTTGCATCTTTTTGTGCTGGTTTTACATCTATTTTAGTCATTTTGCATCTTTTTGTGGTGGTTTTGCATCTATTTTTAGACATTTTGCATCTTTTTGTGGAGGTTTTGCATCTATTTTTAGACATTTTGCATCTTTTTGTGCTGGTTTTACATCTATTTTAGTCATTTTGCATCTTTTTGTGCTGGTTTTACATCTATTTTAGTCATTTTGCATCTTTTTGTGGTGGTTTTGCATCTATTTTTAGACATTTTGCATCTTTTTGTGGAGGTTTTGCATCTATTTTTAGACATTTTGTATCTTTTTGTGCTGGTTTTACATCTATTTTAGTCATTTTGCATCTTTTTGTGGTGGTTTTGCATCTATTTTTAGTAATTTTGCATCTTTTTGTGGTGGTTTTGCATCTTTTTGTGGTGGTTTTGCATCTATTTTTAGACATTTTGCATCTTTTTGTGCTGGTTTTGCATCTATTTTTAGTCATTTTGCATCTTTTTGTGGTGGTTTTACATCTATTTTAGTCATTTTGCATCTTTTTGTGCTGGTTTTACATCTATTTTAGTCATTTTGCATCTTTTTGTGGTGGTTTTGCATCTATTTTTAGACATTTTGCATCTTTTTGTGGAGGTTTTGAATCTATTTTTAGACATTTTGTATCTTTTTGTGCTGGTTTTACATCTATTTTAGTCATTTTGCATCTTTTTGTGGTGGTTTTGCATCTACTTTTAGACATTTTATAGTTCTACAGTCATTGTTGTGTTTCTCTCTGGTCTATTGGTAATAATTTTGCATTTCTTGTCATTGTTTTGTTTTTATGTGGTCAGTGTGTTTCTATGCTCAGTCATTCAGCATCTCTTCGCCTTCTTGTGGGTTTTTTCAGCAACGTTTTATGAGTCAGGGCCGTGGGCCTGTTCCCGGCAGGCCCGTTCACTCACATATCCATGTTGATTCATTTATTACATTTCATGGTTTGTTTCCAAAAGCCC